>NC_041393.1:402624303-402669233 GCF_002162155.2 Triticum dicoccoides
AAACCACCCTGATGTACAATCCTTGCCGGCAAGGCATGTGACCCTTCATATAAAGCCAGGCGCAGACCCTAAGCATAAATAAATGAAGCGCTGGCGCCCTAAGTTTTAGCATGCATGCTAGGTTGAGTCTCTCTATATGTTAGGGTTGATAGTGCTTGGTGGCAACTAACCCTTAGCATAGGGGTCGAGTGTGCATTTCTCTGTTCCTTTCCATCCTTTTTTGGTTCGCAGGATGCATGGACATTTCCACTTGGCCATTTTCAGAGAAAAGAGAACAGGCCAACGCCGGCACCCCAACAAGCCAAGGTTGCCGGGGGCTGCAGGTCTGAGGATCCATCGCGGCAAGCCAAGATTGCCGGGGGCTGCGACATCAGAAAAGTATTTCTCCCCCACTCTGTGCCTCCGTATGGAACTTGAACATACGAGACTTCGCTCGCTCTCGTACCGTCTTGCTCCCTCGACCCCGTGCCCGAAAACCTTACTTTGGGCCGGAACTTGGTTGTAGTGCGGTGGGAAGGGGACGAGCGAAGAGCCCAATCCTACTTGGCCCCTACCTCCGCCAAGGGCGTGAGTGTAGCCGAGCTATAGAATAGGAGGGCGGCAGGGCTCGTTGCCGGGGTACAGTGTTTATCTTAAGATAACGAGGACTTGCTCCTTGGTGTGGCTCTTGCCCACACGCAAACAAAAGCCGGCAAACACCCTTCTCTTCATTAATATGTTGCTAACAAGTACAATTCGTACAAGATGCGTACATGAGCAAGGGGATTACAAGATCTGAATTCTACTAAGTACCTGTAGGCTTACAAACTGAAAAAAGATAAGTGCCCCGTGATCCCCGTTCTTGCCCTTTTTCTCCCAGGTGCGGCAGGTGAAGGCAAAAAAGGGACTATGGGGGACGTGCCGATGGAGAGCTTGACGGGGAAGGTCCCTGGCAGAGCACAAGGCCAAGAGGGGAGAAGCACGGTCAGTCGGAGTTGGCGTGCCCCCGCTCGACGCCCTCGTCATCGCTGTCGCTCTCCTCCCCGTCACTCCCGCTCGAGGAAGAGTCTTCGGCGTCGGAGGAGCTCTCCATGCAGCACTTCAAGCGAGTTCTGAAATGTCCAAAGACCTTGATGGAGAGCAGGTTGTTCTCCATCAGTTTGATATAGAGAACGAGCCCCGCCGTCAGGCTGTGGATACGAGCAAAGGTCTTCCATCCACGGCGAAGATACATGACGTGAGGGGCGGGAAAGTCGACGTCAACCCGCGTGCCGCCATTCCCACAGCCCCTCATATGCAGCCGCAGCGTCTGTGGATGGCCGAGGTCCATCTCCCGAGCAAATGGAGTGGGGAGGCAAAGAAGATGGCGCGCCAGCCGATGCAGCCTGATGAAGAACTCGCAGGGCTGGTCCCCGACGCGGCCCCCCGCTGGGGGAGGGAACGCTGGCGGAGGCAAGGCCGATGCGCCGTCATGTCCTCCTCTTCCTCGGGTACCACAGCGACCTCGGCCCCGCCCCCTCCCCCTCCCCCTCGTGGCCGGCTCCGCCACCGCGAGCTCTTGGGAAGGAGGGGCACGCTGTCAAGCGGAGACCCTCGTCGCCACCATCGAAGCACCGAAGCACCCTCTCGCCATAGCGGAAAAAGGGAAAGAAGCCAAGGTGGAAGAGGACGAATGATGAAAGACTGAGGAGTGTTGTACCCTTCCCTCCTTATAAAGGGGCAGGGACGGGGCTCGGCCGCTCCGCTCAACCGATCTGGCCATCAAGGGGCGCAGGGAATCGAGACTGACCTACTGCTCCCATCAGCGACGGCCCGGTTTCCCGCCTCGTTATTCATGGCCCGCACCCACCACCTACCATCTTCAAGACATGGGAGACACGTGGCAAGCAAACAGAAATCGAGGAGGCAAGCGAGGCGACCGTTTTTCACCCCGTGGTCGCAGGACACGGGCGCCTCGAAGGCCACGAACCGATTCCGCTCCCCTGCATCTCCCTCTTTTTACGGGGAAGGCGCGAGCCGTCCCTTTACTGTGATGTGACGCATGCGTGCGAGAACCGTCCCATGCATGGCCCCCACATCACACGCGCACCCCCCACGTTGCGCATTCAACATGGGTCATGGGGAAACGCAGCAAACGGAAAAGTTACTGCGGTAAAATCCCGCTCCGCTTGCCCGCGCACCGTTCTGGGCCCGACCCAACAACGCGTTGCGCTTATGTGTGGCCCAGGCCCGGGGGCTCCTGTCAGTGTACAAAAGTAGGGGTTCTCCTTTGTACCCCTTTACTTGTGCACGGGAAGTTAGAGCCACGCCCGCGGCCGCACTAGGCAAGGCGGAGTAGGGAAGTTAAAGGCGCAAGGTGGTCAAGGCAACGCCAAGACTAGAGACAGGAGAAGCAAGAGGGCGAGGTGGACACCCCCCGGTAAGACCCTTGCCGAGGCAGCCTCCGCAGCCCTGGCAAGAGCCTTGCCGGGGCAACTTTCCCGATGACAGTGGAGCACGCCGCCCTTGAGCCCAAGGTTTCCAACATCATCAACCCCATTGAAACCAAGGCTCGGGAGGCACCTTCATGGTGGCATGCAGATCTTCGTCAAGATCATAAACACACAACATAAGATGAGGACCAAAATACGACAATCCTCGGCAAGACCCTCGTCGAGGAGATCCACAAGACCCTCGGGAAGACCCTTGCCAGGGATGACCACGATGCCTCTTGCCGGGGGCCCGGCAAGACCCTTGCTGAGGACACCTGCGGGGCCGCCGCCAGACCCGCGTCTTCCAAGACTCCACCACCGTCCTCATACAGCTACCAGCCCAACCAGCTGGGCAGGCACCTGCGTGGCAACGCGCGGCTTCCAAGCCAACTCAACAAGCACCTACGTGGTGGCCTGCGGATCTTCGTGAAGACCCTACCATCACACCATCTTAGCCGCCTGCCAGCTTGCGTGGCACTGCATGCCTCGTTGGCCTCGTTACTATCCCCGATAAAGCAACAGGACACCTAAGGGGCGCATTTAATGCGTCTTGTCCCGTAATGACAAGCGATAAGCTTGGACACTGTATAGCTTTCCACCTCCCGTGTGCCACTATGGCAACCCCTTTTGGCTATAAAAGGAGGCCCGAGGCATACAGGAGAAGGATTCAGATCTTTTGGACGAGGCACGCACCATAGCTAGTTCAAGAGCTCAAGAACACTCCAATATACACCAAAAGCAGGACTAGGGTTTTACGCATCCTTGCGGCCCAAACCTGGGTAAATGATCTATGTGCTTGCCCCTGGACCTTCTCTTCCCGCAACCCCGCGCCCGCCGACCGTAGTAGGGGTCCGAGTGATCCCATAGGTGCCGTTTCCCACCGACAGCATCCCCAAGCTTAATTCTTGCTCGTCCTTGAGTTGGTAAATGATAAAAACAGAATTTTTGATGTCGAATGCTGCCTAACATGTTTATTACATATTCTTTTCTTTTCTAACATGGACATATGGACTTTTATATGGTTCAAAGCAATAGTCTAGTTTTGACATGAAGATTTAAATACTCAAGCATATCAACAAGCAACCATGTCTTTCAAAATATCAACACTACAGCAAGTTATCCCTAGCCCATCATGCTTAGTCATTGATCCATTCATGAAACACACTCGCATATTAGCTACATCCAATGCTCAAGTACGATCATAGTGCCCCTTAGTTGGTGCTTTATAAGAGAAGATGGAGACTCAGATAAAAAAATGCATAAAGTAAATAGAAAGGCCCTTCGTAGAGGGAAGTAGGGCTTTGTAGAGGTGCGAGAGCTCAAAGCGAAAATTGAGAGATAAAACATTTTGAGAGGTATACTTTTCCCGTCAACAAAAATGACCGAGTAATTCCCAACACTTTGCATGCTAGATATATCATAGGCGGTTCCCAAACATAAAATAAAGTTTATTCCTTTTCCACCATTCTTTCACATTCCACGGCTAGCCGTATCCACGGGTGTCGTCCATACCAACACTTTCCAAGGAATTTATTATTTGACAAGATAAAGTAAATTTCTTTTTCATTTCGGAATTGGGCATCCCTATTACCGCCATACACTAGTGCAATGACAAGTGAATAAACACTCATCTTAACAATAACACATCTAGCGTAGAAAATATTGTCCACCCCCTGCCGCTTCATGAGCGGTACGTGCACACAAAAAGGAAATTTATTTTGAAAATTAGAGATGGCACATACAAATTTGCTTAGAACGACACAAAAATACCGCATATAGGTAGGTATGCTGGACTCATGTGGCAAAACTAGTTTTAAGGAATTTGGATGCACAAGTAGTATTTCTACTTAGTACAAATGGAGGCTAGCAAAAAGATTGAGAAGCAACCAACCAAGAAATGAAAAATCACATAAGCGAGTATTAAGCATAACTAACACCGAATAATGCACCACAAGTAGGATGTAATTTCATTGCATAACTATTGACTTTCATGCTTGCATAGGGAATCACAAACCTTAACACCAATATTCTTACTAAAGCATAATTACTCATCAACGTGACTCACATATTACTATCATCATATCTCAAAACTATTACAAAGAATCAACTTTATTTTGTCCAATGATCTTCATGAAAGTTTTTATTATATCCCTCTTTAATATCTATCACTTTGGAACTAGTTTATGTTGCTTTTGATTAGCTCAAAAAAATTAAGTGAAGACCATGAGCATAAAATTTTTCTTCTCTCAAAATGGTCGACTACATCCTTTCCCTCCGTAACACCATTTTGTCTTTCAAAACATAATGAAAAAAATCAGGTATACCACAAAATAGTTTACTAGAAAGAATCGTGTGGGATCCGATATAAAATATCTTGGCGCACCATATTATCTGGCTTATGCACGAAGCTTCGTCGTCTACAGTCCATCGCCCCCGCTTGAACACTTGCGCCAGTTTCTCGTGACACCGAGCGAAATTTTGTTGCCACCGCAGAAATATCTATCTCCCCGCCCCCTCCCTCCTACCAAAAGCCACATTTCCACTGTTCCTCCTTGCTTTCCAAGTTCAAACCTTCACTGTTGCTTACTGGCAGCTCAGCTTCCTCGCTAGCGACCCTTCTTCTTGTAGCGCCGCCTCCTCGCCGACTACCCTTCTTCTTGCAGCGCCGCCTCCTCGCCGGTGACCCTTCTTCTTGCAGCGCCGCCTCCTCGTCGGTGACCCTTCTTCTTGCTGTGCGGCCTCATCGATATGGTTAGGTAATCCACACCCCACCCACACCATCCTCCTCCTTTCCCGTCCCACATGCTCCGACTAACGGAGCAACACCTTCCATCCAAATCACTGCCCCCCTCCTCCAATTAAGCAATGCCCACAGCCATTTTACACGCAGTATAACATGGAGCTGAGTAGCATGCGGCCGCATGCGCGAACGAGGTCGCTATGGCTGCCATGCGTGTCGACCGCTAGAGCCTGGAGGATCACCTCGTCTTCGAGGCCACCTTCGACATCGCCATGCGGTCGTCTACTTTAAAATACAGTTCGTGATGTTTTCTCGAGGCCACCGCCAGTGCCTTCTAGTGATTTGTCCTCTGGAATGTTAATATGCAATCTGATGTTCAGTTAACAGTTTGGTCCTCTGAAATGTAATGCTCAGTTAACACTTTGGTCCAACAATTGCTACATTTTGTAGTACTGTTCTCAAGCATTCTTTGTTTTGTTAACTATCTTATCTTCTAGTACATGTTTCTATTCTGCAATGTCGTGCTCAGTTAACTATTTTGGCTCATTTGGTCTGTTGTCCATTTAACTATTTGGTTTAGTTCTGCAATTTGATTTTCATTTGCTGTGGGTACAATTTTGTATTGTTATGCACGTGACACCAATCGAATTTGGCTGTACTCAATACATATTCTACTAACAGTATGGCAACTCTCAGTTAACCTAATCAATATCTTCCTTATGTGTGTTGCAGGGAAACAATGGGAGACACTGCGGTTTACCATTGGGGTTTGTTCAAGCAGGATCCTTTGGCTAATAGCACATTATTGTGCAATTACAGGAATCATTCTAATATTTAGGTTTCTTACAATTTGGTCTTGCACATGTAGGTCCTATTGTCAGAGGCTTAGACCCACTGTTCGACCCATTTTGCATATGGGGAAATGAGATGTCCATGAATATCAAACAAGTCAAGACACTCAGAAAGATTGTTAGGATGCAGAAACTTGCGACGAATAACAGCAAGATCTTTGTTTGCACAATGAAGAAGACATCAGTCAACTATAGGATGGTACCAACTCTTTTACCTTGTTTTTACCCCTTGCACCATTTCAAAATTTACAACATCGATTTATGCATAACTTTGTTTTTAGTACTTTCCAAAGCAGTTCACCGATGATTACCTCTCAAACCACCTGCATGGTCAAGAGGCGAGGAAGGTATTCATTCAACACCCACGGTACAATATTGAAGTCTTGCTGAAGAGGACGAAGGTTGGGCGGGCAATTATCCATAGCCACTGGCCTAAAGTTGCAAGGACATTCAACATCACTGAAGGCTTAATATTTGCCTTCCGCTTTTGTAGTTTCCCAGATGAGATTCATCTGTCTATTTACCATGTATGATGCTACTTTCCAAAGGTTTTTGATGTTGCATATGAAACTTGGTGCTATTGTGTAAGGGCGTAACTTGCCGAAGCTATCTGATGTAATTCGATTATGAAATCCTGGTTGCTTTGATACGGATATGAAATATCTGGCGTGTTTTATAAGAAATATCTGTTTGATTAGTACATGGATTATCAATAATAGCCTAATTACCCTGCTTATTGGGGTTTTCTATTGCAGACGGTTAATCAGACAGCACCGTGGGCGATGAACTCAAACAACCCGCACGGTTTCTAGAAAGTAGGCGTGTTCGATCAACTAACAATCACACACGGCTTCCGACAGCGAACTGTTTGCGTTAGGCAAACTTGCACAAACGTTTCCATACAAAGAACTGTGTGTGATATACATACGAATGAAAATGTTTTCCCTGGATTGACTGTGTGGGATGTACATAAGAACATAAACGAATTCCTTGGATTGACTATGTGTGATATACGTACCTACGGAAATGTTTTTTCTGGGATTCACCATGTGGGATGTACATACCTACAGAAATGATTTTCTCGGATTACCGTGTGGGATGTACATACCTACGAAAATGATTTGGTTTTGATGCCTCACTCGATCGCGCACGGCCCCAGCCTGGGTCCCAGGAGGGCCTATCCCCGGCGATTTCTGGGTCGTGTGGGAAGGACACCCTATCGCACACACTCACTTGGCGACGGTTCCAAATACCATCGTGGAAAGGGGTTAAAAATCGTTTGTTTAGCACCTCGTTCTACCAGTGAAGGAAGAAGGCGTGGGGAGAAAAGAGGGATCTTTATCCACTTATATAGGCAATGAATATCAAGCGCCCCCCCTCAAGCCTTAAAACTCGCTTGTTCCCAAGGGGTCGCGCGAATGACATTGTTGGATTACCCAAAACCGTATTGATGAGGATCCCGCAATAAGCGGATATCTTATCTGTTTTGACAAGACGTGTCAATGGAGGTCGCGCCTCGAAACATGAAGCAGGAGCCAAAAAACGGTTCAAAGTGTTAAAAGGCCAAACATGGCATTTCACCGAAAAAGTTGTGAGTTGATAGGCATTATTTTGATTAAACATTTTGCCTACGTGGTTGAGGGTTGGGACTATCATCTAGAGCCGGATACAGTTCTTTTATTATATTGGAGTATTCGGGAGGAGGAACCCGCTTTACAATGTCGAAGACAATCTGCGTGCCAAACATATCGTTATTGAAGACTGGTTTAGGGGCTACTGAGGGAGTCCTAGATTAGGGGGTCCTTGGGTGTCCGGGCTATTTGATATGGGACGGACTGATGGGCCGTGAAGATACAAGGTAGAAGACATTTCCCCGTGTCCGGATAGGACTCTCCTATGCGTGGATGGCAAGATGAGCGTCCGGATATGTATTTTCCTTCTTCTGCAAGCCGACTCTGTACAGCCCTAGGCCCCTCAATTGTCTATATAAACTAGAGGGTTTGGTCCATAGAGGCTATCATAATTCATATAGGCTAGACTTCTAGGGTTTAGCCATTACGATCTCGAGGTAGATCAACTCTTGTAACCCCTATACTCATCAAAGACAATAAAGCAGGAAGTAGGGTTTTACCTCCATTAGGAGGGCCCGAACCTGGGTAAACATCGTGTCCCCTTTCTCTCCTATTACCTTCGATCCTCAGATGCACAGTTCGGGACCCCCTACCCGAGATGGCTGGTTTTGACACCGACACCGGCTTTCTGGAGCACCATGCAAGCTTCGGGCGGCCCTGGTCGGCGGCACTTCAGCTTGGGAGGTTGTTGGGATGACCGGGATCTTCAGGACAATGACAACCCAGAGCTGGTCAAGCTGACACAAAAGGTAGTAACTGTCGTGGCTATGGCGGTACAGAAGCTGTCAATGGCGGTCTCGCCCTTGCTGGCTCCAGCGCCGGGCGGTCAAGAAGCCAGTAGCATGGACGTCTCCCCTTAAGCTGGTTAAGAGGACGAGCGTGTACTGGGGTCAGGGGCCGCCCAGGTGGGGCGCCTCATGCTGACTGATCCGAGTACAGCAGTTGGCCGATTCTCTTCTGCTGGGACGCAGGTGGAAGCTCATCCGGTTGTGCTGCTGGGCAGAAGTGTTTTCTGGGTACATGCAACCAGATGCTTTAGTTGATGCATGCGGGCAACACTTGGCCAAAGATGCTACTGATCCTGAGACTTGCTCTGCAGCTGCTATGTTGGCTCACAAACATGTTGCAGGTGATGTAAACCAGAACAAGTCAGTGATGCTTGGCGTGGCTAATGGCGCCAGGTACACTGCAGCAAAGGAGGCTGACCAGGGTGCTCTACCTCTGGTTGCGGCAAGGTGTTGCCGGCTGATGGTGGCTCAACAGGCGTCCTTGCTGGTTTGGCCGGGAGTGCTTCCCGGCTGGACTTTGATGAAAATGCTGCTAAATCAAAATGGGGCCGCTGGAAAATAATGTACAGATAGGAGCAAGTGGAGCGTGTTGCTGTTCATGGTGTGTGTGCCAAGCATGTCAAGTTTGGGCTTCCCACTCCCCCAAATAGTGGCAGCGAGTTATCTAGTCAAAAGGTTGCCTATGCTGCCATCCTAGAGAGCACGACGGAAACTAAGAGGCGTCGTTCTAAAGATCAAGGTTTAGTTTTTACTATGAATAGCAATAGCTCTGAGAGTTAGAGTATAAGAGTGAAAATGACATCTTTGTAACTTGTAAAAGAGTGTGTGGTGAGAGGGTTGAGGCTATAGTAGGTGTCGATGGGGCTATGGTTTATGTAACTAAAGAGATAGATGGGGAGAGGAAGATCTTCAGGAGAGGACAAGAGAATCTGTAGGAGAGGAAAAGAAGGAAGGTGGCACTCCTAAGGAAGCAACTGGCCCTGCGGCTGCCGGTCAACTGACAGGCGCGTTTGATGATGCATGTCAGGAGCCATGAAAATTCTTAGTTGGAACTGTCGAGGGCTGGGAAAACCTCGTACGCTTTAGGATCTTGTGTGTCTGACAAAGACGCACAGTCCCAATGTTATCTTTCTTTCATAAACTAGGAAAAATAAAGAGTATGTTGAGCTTTTGCGGTACCGGTTGGGTATGAATAATGTGTTTACTGTTTCTAGCCATGGTAAAGGTGAAGGTCTAGTCGTGTTTTGGGATGGTGCATATTCTTGTGAGCTGAACAAATATGGTGAACATTTTGTGGACATGTACGTCAACAAGGGTGATGGTACAAAGTGGAGGTGCACATTTATTTATGGAGAGGCGGATTAAACCTCTTGGTGTTGGACCTTGGTTTATGGTGGGGGATTTTAATGAAGCTATGTGGCAAAATAAACATTTCTCTCGATATAAGAGATGTCCTAGACTCATGGCTAACTTTCGTGAAGTTCTTTCGGAGTGAAATTTATTTGATTTGGGATTTCAAGGTGCTTCGTGGACATATAATAATATGCAAGAGGGCAACAAGAATGTTAAGGTACGTCTTGACCGTGCAATGGCATGCCCTCTTTGGTCTTCTATTTTCCCTCAATGTAAGGTTTCTCATATTATTAGCTCCAGATCTGATCATTGCCCCATTTTAATTGAGTTGATGGGTAATGCTCGGGAGGGGAGGTTTGCTAGAGAGTTGAAATATGAATCTTACTAGGAGAGAGAAGGTCGTGTTTTGGATGAACAGATTAATGATTGTTGGAATAGAGGATCAAATATAAAGGATCTGGAAGATGTTGCCAATAATTTAGAAAAATTAATGAAATCTCTTCATGGATGGAGTCGGGTGCATATTGGGTATCTGCCTAAGAAAGTTGATTGGGCTTGTAAGAGACTAGACATTTTGATGCGGAGCATCCTTCGATCATCCCCATGGACCTCCTATCGTCTCACCAAGCACCAAGAGGACCCATGACTAGAGCACGAGCTAGAGCTCTCGAGACCGAGGTGATTTCTCTCCTTAGTGATATCTCATTTGATCCTCTCGAGACATGGTTACTACCTAAGTCCGGAATGTTGTGCATGATTAGGTACCAAGAGGACCCTCCCGACGATGTCCATGAAGATGGTCAAGACCCCAAGTCCACAGAAGAAGAGAACCAATGGAAGAAGGCAAGAATGGCCTCCAGGCACCGGACATCCGGCCAGGACCCCGGACATCCAGCCCCTGGAGATCTACACGGTCAGGACTCTGCAGATGAAGCTACAGGTACCGGACATCCAGCGCCTAGCCCGGACATCCGGCCCCCCTCACTAGAAATCCGTCCAAATTCCCGGACATCTGGTGCCGGCGTCTAGGGAGCACAGAAGGTTGCCCCATCAGCCCGGACATCCGGCCATCACCCCGGACATCCGGCGCCTCCCAAAGCACCGGACATCCGGCCCCTCCTACCAGACATCCGGCGCCACCCATCTAGAGAACAGAACGGCCATCTGCACCAACCCGGACATCCGGCCCCTCGCAAGCCACCGGACATCCGGCCCGACACCCGGACATCTGGCCTTCCCTGTCTGCGAACAATGTAGGGCCGAGGCCCATGTACCCCTCTTCGCCCCTAGACTATATATACTCCATCCCCACCTATGTTTTAGGGTTAGCATTGTGATAGCTCATTTGAGATAGAGCATTGCTCATCTGTACCAGATCTACTCCACGTGAGGGACCGCACGTCTTCGGAGAAGATCCATTCGGATTCAAGGCATCCATCCGTTGAAGACAATCAAGACCTCCTCACGAAGAAGAATGGTTACTCTTATATCTTCCTTTCTTTACTTTGGATCTCGTGTTACTTTGTGCCTCAGTGATCTAGCCCTTGTGTGATCAATCCCTTGTCGGTTGAGTGTTTCTCTTGTTTTCCCCCGTGATTTTCCTCGTGTTCTTCCGCGCGTTCTCCGTGATTCCCCGTAGGATCCTCTCCAAAAGTGAAAGATCGGCCCCTAGGGTTCCGCCCTACATCATCTTGGTATCATGAGCCACGTTGATCACGTTTTTGGAGCCCCTACCCCATGTTTTCTAGCTTGATTTTGTTGTTTTCGTCCTAAATCCGAAAATTCCCCACCAAAAATAGCCCCAATTTTTTTGTGATGAAGTTTTGTTGGATTTGATCCAGGAATCTACTTTGCATCAAGTGGATCTAGCTTTTCCCCATCTCTCCCGCGATTTATACCCACCAATTCGTCCAAATTTTACCCCGGAGTTGCAATTTTTTCCCGTGGAGTTCATCGTGTTCGTCCCCGATCCAGGAGCCCGGACATCCGCCCGTGTCCACCGGACATCCGGCATACCAGACATCCGGCAGCTGGCCTGGACATACGGCCCCTGGCAGCAGCAACTCCATTCCCCCGCGTCCATTTATGCCTAGTTTCGCCCAATTTTGATCCGGTGCCCACGCTTACTTCTGCATACCCCCCACCGCTTTCCACAAGCACCACCACCGCTCACCGCTACCTCCTATGACGATTTTGACACGTTTGGGTCTTTGAGATTTTGGGTTGTGGTTCCTGTTGGGGATATGACTATTGAGTTAAACCGCCCAAGAGGGGCCGGGTTAACTCACAAGGAATCTGGTACAAGAGCCCATAACGATGAAGGCTATGACGTTTCAACTGTGAAGACTTAGAGGCCCAGAGCCCAATGGCGGATTAGGGCCCATAGTACTAAACCGCCATAGATGTATAACTTGTATTGTAAGTTAGGGAAAGGAGAAACCGAGCCGGACACTTGTATGAGCCGGCCTCGGGATTCTGTAGACCGGTCGGGCGTCAACCTATGTATATAAAGGGACAACCCGGCGGTGGTTCAGGGACAAGAAACAACACCTCGAGAACTAGGCAAAGCATATTTGCTCCCTGGTAATCGAGACCACATCAAAAACACCACAACTGGATCGTAGGCTTTTACCTTCACTGCAAGGGGCCGAACCAATATAAACTCCCTGTGTCCTTTGTCCGTTTTAACCCCTCTAAGCTAACCCGATCACGATGGCTCCACGACTAAGTCCTTTCAATAGGACATCTGACATGATAATTCCATGACAGTTGGCGCCCACCGTGGGGCTATCGCATGATGGTTTCAAGTTCTTAGAGGGAAAGTTCGAAGGGCTCAAGGGATACGCAGTGGGCCGGATGACTAAGAGTCATCACAACAAGCTCTACATCGACGACGCAAGCTAGCGCCCCAACACCGGCTCAATCGAGTATGGGTACCGGGTACCCTTCGGAGGAATTCACGTCTTCATCGGCAAAATCGGCGAACCGGGCCCTAAGCCGGACATCTGCACCGACCTCGTCGAGACGGCTCAGTGTGCGAGTCCCGCCCGGATTCAGCCCGCCATGAAGCGTGCGTTCATAGGATGTATCCATGGGATCGAATATGAACCGGTGTCCAAGGGTGAGACGACCGTTTATTCCGATGGCGAGTCATCCACCGGTGAGACCGAATCTTTGTATCAAGTTCAAGATGGCTTGTTGGAAGGGTATTCCGACGGCAGAAGTATTCCGGAACTTCTCGAACCGCCAAATCGGGTCGCAATCTTCATGGCCGGTACATAGCCAGCATTACAAAACTCAACTGCAGCGGCAATGGATTCCGGATCAGCAGCCGGGACAGGAGGCCCGCGCGTCAACTGGCTCAAGTTCTTTCTGGTTTGTTGGATGCCTGGACGATGTTGTTGACCATGGCTGTTACCTCGGAGACTAAAGATCGGCATAACGCGGAGGTCATAAAGCTGCGGGGTCAGATAACTCAGGCAAAAGAGGACCTGGCAGCTGAAGAGGCCAGGATGGCTGAGGAACGGGCCGTGTTGGATGCCCAGTCCCAGAGGATTCAGGCCGAAAATTATCGACTCTTGCTGGATCAGAATGCTTCAAATGACGTGTTGAGGAGGAGACATCAGTCTCGCCTGCTGGCGGATTACAATGCGATGAATCTCTTCAGTACACCGAGAGCAGGAACCAGCAACCCGGCAACGGTAAACCGGATTGTAGTACCAAGGACTGGAGCGCCGGATCAACCACAAGTGATGGGCCCACCTCGACGAACAGATAACCCGCTGCAGTACTCAACACCCCCGCCGGGTCACTTATCCACCCCTTTGGATAACATGATCGCTGCAGCATCCCGATTGGCAGCTATTCTGATGGAGGGTGAGTCGCTAGCGGCGGTTGAGACGCGGCGGGCCAGGGATCTTCGTCAGACTGCTATGGTGCAGCAGCAGGCTTATTCATACAGCCGCGACAGGATTCACTCAACCCCTCGCCCAAGCAAGAGCTACAACAGGCACATGGATGAGCCATCTGTGTCAAGCAGTGTGCGAAACCGTGACGCCCCTCGAGGGCCTAATCCGGCGCGTAGTGGTGCAAATGCTCAGGACATGGTAGATAATGGAAGAGCATGAAGGGAGGCCTCATTAGCGGCACAGTACGCGGGTCATCCTCAACCAGCCCCGGTTCAGCCAGCGGCGTTAGTAGGGCGAGGTACCGGGCTTGCTTTCAACTCATGGGGAGTGATGTGTCTCACTCCGACCCTGCGCAATATACGGTTACCCAAGGATTTCAAGGGCCGACGGAAGGTGCCTAATTACACTGCCGATTTACCCCCGGGTCATGGGTTGAGAGCTACGAGATGGCTATGGAGATGCTAGAGGTGGATGAAGCGACATGTGCAAAATACTTCACCATGATGTTGGAAGGAATAGCTTGCACTTGGTTGAAGAGCCTGCCTGCTAACTCCATCGGTTCATGGGACCAATTGAAGGCCCGGTTTATAGCGAATTTCAAGGATACGTGCAAACAACCCATGTCCATTGTGGATCTGGCTGCTTGTGTTCAAGGAGAAAACAAATCAACAACACATTGGGTGCGTCGGGTTCCAAAAATCCTGCATTCATCAGACCGCATCAATGCCGATACAGCAATTGTCACATTGGAGGGGAATTGCCGGTTTCAGTCACTGAAGATGAAGTTGGGACGGCTCAAGCACCACTGCAATGATATGGGCATGCTTATGGCAGCTCTGGTTAAATATGTTGATTCGGATAATACCAAAGATCCCGATTCTGATGAAGAGAAGCAGGAGAAGGGAAAGAAGAATGCCGGTTCAAAAGGACAAAATAGCCAGACGAACCACGGGAACAATGGTAAGCGTAAAGCGGATAATTCGGATTTTGTGGCTAACACCAATGTGCAGGGCAATGCGCAGCATCATAAGGGTAAACCGCCCCAGCACGGTGGGGGTATGAATCTGGAGCGCCTGTTAAACCAGCTCTGCCCAAAGCACGGGACAAAAGAGGTTCCAGCAACGCACCTCTAGAAGGATTGTTTCATTATGAAGGAGTTCAAAAACTCTGATCTCTTCCGGTATGATCAGGATCCGTCTGGCGGTTCAGGTCCAGGTTTTGACGGGCCGGGTTACGGCGGCGGCGGTTCAAACTCTGGATTTCAAAATAATCAGGGCAACCAGAACAACCAAAGTGGCCACAACCAGCAGAATAATCAGGGGAATCAGCAGTAATCCAGTTTTCAGAGTCACCCAAAGCAGTTGAATGGCGGGCAGTATCATGTTTTCACTACTAGCCTGTGTAAGCACGATCAAAAGCTTCACAAGAGGGCAGTTAATGCTGTTGAACCGGCAGTACCTCGTTACCTGCGTTGGTCCGAGCAGCCCATTGTGTGGAGCAGAGAGGATCATCCGCCCCGGGTTGATAATCCGGATCATCTGGCTTTAGTGGTGGCACCTCAGGTGGGAGGTTATAAATTTACCAAGGTGCTTATGGATGGAGGGAGCAGTATCAACATCATGTATTATGAAACCTTCCGTCGCATGGGGTTGATAGATAAGAATCTTAAACCGCCGAACATTGTCTTTCACGGTGTAGTACCATGTAAATCTGCATATCCGGTTGGTAAGATAGCTTTGTAGGTTGTGTTTGGTGATGAGCATGATTCCAGGTCAGAAACTTTGACCTTTGAAGTGGTGAAAATCCAGAGCCCATATCACGCCCTGTTTGGACGGCCGGCTTACGCAAAGTTCATGGCAAGGCCCTGTTATATTTATTTACAGCTCAAGATGCCGGGTCATAAGGGGACCATCACGGTACACGGGAGTCGTAAGATCGCTTTGGACGCTGAAGAGGGTGCGGCCTATGCTGAGTTGGTTTGTGCAACAAAGGAGTTGAAGTTCTACAAGGACAATGTTGATCCGGTAGATATGACCCCTCTGAAGAAGCCCACCACAGAGCATGACCCAACCCTGAAGTTCAAACCGGTTGATGAGACTAAACTTGTTGATTTTGTTCCAGGTGATTCATCTAAACAGTTTAGTATCAGCACTAATTTGGATCCGAAATAGGAAAGCGCGCTCATCGAGTTCATCCGTGAGAACCGGGACATCTTTGCATGGAAGCCTTCTGACATGCCAGGTGTACCGAGGGAACTTGCTGAGCACCCTCTCAATATTGATCCCAAGTTTAAACCGGTCAAGCAGTTTCTTCGCCGCTTCAACAAAGAAAGACGCAAGGCCATTGGAGAAGAGGTAGCCCGGCTGTTGGCTGCTGGGTTTATCGTCGAAGTTTTTCATCCGGAATGGCTGGCCAATCCCATGCTAGTGCTTAAGAAGAATGTCACTTGGCGCATGTGTGTGGATTACACGGACTTGAACAAAGCTTGTCCAGCAGATCCTTTTGCTCTCCCGCGTATTGATCAAATCATTGATGCCATGGCGGGTTGTGAGCGATTAAGTTTTTTGGATGCTTATTCTGGTTATCATCAGATCAAGATGGCAGTTAAAGACCAGGAGAAGATAGCCTTCATCACTCCCTTTGGAGCCTTCTGCTATGTATCTATGCCCTTTGGACTCAAGAGTGCACAAGCAACTTATCAGCAATGTGTACAGAATTGTCTTCATACTCAGATTGGGCGCAATGTTCATGCTTATGCGGACGACATTGTGGTGAAATTCAGGAAGAAGGAGACATTGATAGATGACCTCAAGGATACCTTTGACAATCTTCGGGTTTATAAGATGATACTCAATCCGGACAAGTGCGTTTTTGGTGTTCCGGCAGGCAAGCTCATAGGCTTTCTGGTGTCTAACAGGGGCATTGAGGCTAATCCAGAAAAGCTCGAAGCGATTACATCTTTGGCTAAACCGGCGTGTATCAATGATGTGCAGCATCTGGCGGGTCGAATTAAAGCCCTAAGCATGTTTATCAGCCGCTTGGGAGAGAAGGCGATCCCTCTGTATCAGATGTTGAAGAAAACATACACTTTTGTCTGTAGTGACGCAACTGATGCGGCGTTTGAGGACTTGATGACGCAGTTGGCTGAACCGCCGGTCCTTGCTGCTCCGGTTGATAATGAGCCGCTGTTATTATACTTGGCTGCTAATGCCCGAGCTATCAGCATGGCGATTGTGGTTGAGCGCAAGGATGCTGGGAAGGAATATCCGGTTCAAAGGCCGGTTTACTATATCAGCGAAGTGCTCATCGAGTCAAAACAAAGATATCTGCATTGGCAGAAGCTGGTATATGGGGTTTTTATGGCGAGTCAGAAGCTTAAGTAATACTTTCAGGGCCATCCCATCACAGTGGTTAGTTCTGCTCCTTTGGGCGATATAATTCAGAACAGGGAGGCAACTCGCCAGGTTGCAAAGTGGGCTATTGAGCTTGGACCACACTGGTTGAAGTACATGCCTCGGACAACCATCAAGTCTCAGGCGCTTGTTGACTTCATCAATGATTGGACCAAGTTGCAGGCACCGGAAGACAAACCGGATAACACATACTGGACCATCCACTTTGACGGATCCAGGCAATTGGAGGGCTCGGGGGCTGGAGTTGTCCTTACTTCCCCTCGAGGTGATAAAATTCGTTATGTTCTCCGCTTAATGTTTCCATGTACTAACAATGCAGCTGAGTAGGAGGCCTTACTCCATGGTCTCCGTGTGGCTAAGGAAATGAATTTAAGCCGGGTTCGATGCTTCGGAGACTCTGATCTGGTGGCTCAGCAAGTTTCTGGCACTTGGGATTCTAAGGATCCACTCATGGCGGCTTATAGACGAGAGGTGGATATTGTGGCTGGTCACTTCAAGGGTTATCAGGTTGAGCATATTGATCGGCGCAAAAATGAAGCAGCATATGCTTTAAGCCGGTTGGGATCTCAGCGTAAACCGGTACCACCCAATACCTTTCTAGATATCTTGCATAACCCGTCTGTTAAGTTGCCTACAGATGAGGATTTAGGTGTTCCTGATCCGGGGCCCAACTCGTAGCTGCTTTACATATAATTCCGGATTGAACGGTTCCATATTTGGCGTATATGAGCCGGGGCGAGTTACCAGAAGATGAAGTTCTAGCCAGACAGATAGTCCAGTGATCAAAGTCCATGGTTATTCACAATGGCGAGTTACACCACTGCAGTGTCTCGGGCGTGTTCCAGCGATGTGTTTCTCCTGAGGAGGGCCAAGAGATTTTGCACGAGATCCATGAAGGAGATTGTGGTCACCACACCGGTTCAAAATCCCTGGTTGCTAAAGCTTTTCGTCATGGTTTCTACTGGTTGACAGCTCATGCTGATGCTGAGGACCTGGTAAAGCAGTGTGACGCCTGTCAGAAGTTTTCATGCCGAGCTCATGTTCCGTCTCAAGAGCTACGGATGATTCCAATCACTTGTCTATTTGCTACTTGGGGGCTTGATATGGTGGGACCTTTTAAGCGGTCCAAAGATAAGAAGACCCACATGTTGGTGGCGGTTGACAAGTTCACTAAATGGGTTGAAGCGGAGCCCGTAAGCAAGTGTCACGCAGCCACGGCGGTTCAATTTATCCAGAAGGTGATCTTCCGCTTTGGCTTTCCACAAAGCATCATCACGGATAATGGCACGAACCTTTCTAAAGGTGAGATGGAGGACTTCTGTCAAAGAGAGCATATCCGGCTTGATGTGTCATCAGTGGCACACCCTCAGTCCAATGGACAAGCTGAGAGAGCAAATCAGGAAATCTTAAAGGGCATCAAGCCCCGGCTTATGGTTCCTTTGAAGAGTACGCCGGGTTGTTGGGTCGAAGAATTACCTTCTGTGTTATGGAGGATCAACACCACCCCCAATCGATCAACGGGTTACACCCCTTTCTTCATGGTTTACGGGGCAGAGGCGTTCCTCCCAAGTGATATTCGTCATGACTCGCTCCAGGTTGCAAATTATGTTGAAGTGGACAACGAGCAAGCACACCAGGAAGCGTTGGACCTGTTATATGAACAACGGGACATGGCTTTGGCTCATTCGGCGGGTTATCAGCAAGACCTGCGGCGTTATCACAGCCGCCGAGTCAAGACAAGAACCTTTCAAGAAGGCGACTTGGTGCTTCGGCTCATCCAGGATCAGACTGATATGCACAAGTTATCCCCACCTTGGGGAAGGACCCTTTGTGGTCAGCAAGAATCTGCACAACAGATCATACTACCTCATTGATGTTCGAGAGCACGCAGACTCACACAAATCTGAGGAGGAGACCCGGCGGCCGTGGAACATAGCTCTCCTTCAGCCTTACTACACATGAGCCATAGGCTCCTCTTATGTACATATTTTGACAATGTATATATTATGATCAATATAATAAACCGGCATCCTTGCTATAAGCAGGGCATCTACCATTTTCTTCGAATATCTTTTGATTACATGGGGGCTTCAGCTGACAAAGCGGAGTTCTGCCTGTTAAACCGGCTATCATGCCACAATACAGCTTGGGAGCTTCACACCGAAGGGGCCAAAGAGAGTCTGGATGCTATGAACAGCTCGAACATAGGCACCCATCGAGCACAGTTCACAAAGTTACTTGGGGGCTCTTTGTGCACTGTAACAAAGAGTTTGAAAGGACCCTTGTAATATGCTATCAATCATGGCTTGGAAGCCTGGTGTATTCACCTAAAACCCCGGGTTAACCTACCTTTATCAAGTAAGCAACTCCTATCCAGGTAATCCTGGCATGACCCGTCGAACGTTTGACAAGTCAATCTTATACAGACCCTGAACTTGTCAAAGTTAAAACGACGATTGGTTAGTTGGAGGCCCATCTTGAAAGGCTTTGTAAAATGGTTAACTCAGCGGCCTGGCAACCCATGAAAAGCCTCGACTACACGGTTTTATTTGCCTTTGTCAAGATTTGTGCTTTGATGAAATTTTATGTTGAACCGGCGTCTATTGACCCGGCATGACTATCAGTCATCATAGTAATCCGGTGTTTGTTAACCCGGCTTGGCTTTCAGCTATAAGTTGTCAGACCATACTCATTATTAAACCGGTCCGCCTTTGACTACATGTCGCCAGAATGATCATCTGGTGTTCATCACAACCCGGTATGACTTATTATATACACCAGCACTGCATGGTGGGAGTTATCAATACTCAAGATTTGAGTTCTCACCCTTACTACAATCAAGTTGGTAAGCTAACAATGTCATTCCATATCACAGGTATGATCTGTTTCATACTTTTTATAGCCTTGGTTATTAACTAAGCTTTATGTTGGAGATTATGATCCGTCCGGCGGTAAACCGCCAGGACAATGTTTTCAATCTATTTTGTGCAGAAACAACATTGCATCGAATTGATAAAGCATATTGATACGTCTACAATGTATCTATAATTTTTGATTACTCCATGCTACTTTGTCTATTATTTTGGACTATACTGGGCATTATTTTCCACTTCTATATTATTTTTGGGACTAACCTATTAACCGGAGGCCCAGCCCAGAATTGTTGTTTTTTGCCTATTTCAGTGTTTCAAAGAAACAAAATATCAAACGGAGTCCAAACGGAATAAAACCTTCGGGAACGTGATTTTCCAACCGAACGTGATCTAGGAGACTTGGACCCTACTCCAAGAAGTTTCCGAGGAGACCACGAGGGTGGAGGGCGCGCCCCCCTACCTTGTGGGCCCCTCGGAGCTCCACCGACATACTCCTTCCTCCTATATATACCTACGTACCCCCGTCAGATCAGATACGGAGCCAAAAACCTAATTCCACCGCCACAACCTTCTGTATCCGCGAGATCCCATCTTGGGGCCTGTTCCGGAGCTCCGCCGGAGAGGGCATCCACCACGGAGGGCTTCTACATCAACACCATAGCCTCTCCGATGAAGTGTGAGTAGTTTACTTCAGACCTTCGGGTCCATAGTTATTAGCTAGATGGCTTTTTCTCTCTTTTTGGATCTCAATAAAATGTTCTCCCCCTCTCTTGTGGAGATTTATTCGATGCAATCTTCTTTTTGCGGTGAGTTTGTTGAGACCGATGAATTGTGGGTTTACGATCCAGCTTATCTATGAACAATATTTGATTCTTCTCTGAATTCTTTTATGTGTGATTGAGTTATCTTTGCAAGTCTCTTCGAATTATATTTATGGTTTGGCCAACTAGATTGGTAGTTCTTGCAATGGGAGAAGTGCTTATCTTTGGGTTCAATCTTGCGGTGTCCTTACTCAGTGGCAGAAAGAGTTGCAAGGCACGTATTGTATTGTTGCCATCGAGGATAACAAGATGGGGTTATTATCATATTGCATGAATTTATCCCTCTACATCATGTCATCTTGCTTAAAGCGTTACTCTGTTTTACTTAATACTCTAGATGCATGCTGGATAGCGGTCGATGAGTGGAGTAATAGTAGGAGATGCAGAATCGCTTCGATCTACTTGTTTTGGACGTGATGCCTATATACATGATCATACCTAGATAGTCTCATAATTATTCGCTTTTCTATCAATTTCTCAACAGTAATTTGTTCACCCACCGTAGAATACTTATGCTCTTGAGAGAAGCCACTAATGAAACCTATGGCCCCCGGGTCTATTCTAATCATATCAATCTCCTTTATTTTATTTACTTGCTTTGCTTTACTTTGCCTTTTACTTTTTACTTTGCATCTATCTATCAAAAATACCAAAAATATTATCTCTATCAGATCTCACTCTCGTAAGTGATTGTGAAGGGATTGACAACCCCTAAGCATTGGTTGCGAGTTGGTATCGTTTTGTGTAGGTACGAGGGACTTGTGTGTGATCTCCTACTGGATTGATACCTTGGTTCTCAAAAACTGAGGGAAATACTTACGCTACTTTACTGCATCATCCTCTACTCTTCGGGGAAATCCAACGCAGTGCTCAAAAGGTAGCAAGAAGAATTTCTGGCGCCGTTGCCAGGGAGTTCGCGCAAAAGTCAACCATACCAAGTACTCATCATAATCCCTATCTCTCGCATTACATTATTTGCCTCTCGTTTTCCTCTCCCCCACTTCACCCTTGCCGTTTTATTCGCCCTCTCTTTCCCAATCTCCTCTTCTCTTTCTCTTTTGCCTTTTTCTCGTTTGCCTTTGCTTATGTGTTGGATTACTTGTTGCCAAGGCACAAGATAATACCAAATTGTGTGATTTCTCGAATACCAATAATAATGATTTCCTTAGTACTCCGATTGCTCCTCTTAATAATGATGAGTCTTGTGAAATCAATACCGCTTTGCTGAATGTTGTTATGAAAGATCAATTCGCCGGCCTTCCTAGTGAAGATGCCGCTACTCATCTAAATAATTTTGTTGATTTGTGTGATATGCAAAAGAAGAAAGATACGGATAACAATATTATCAAATTGAAGTTATTTCCGTTTTCACTTAGAGATCATGCTAAAATTTGGTTTTCATCTTTGCCTAAAAATAGTATTGATTCTTGGAACAAGTGCAAAGATGCTTTTATCTCTAAATATTTTCCTCCTGCTAAGATCATCACTCTTAGGAACGATATCATGAATTTTAAACAACTTGATCATGAGCATGTTGCCCAATCTTGGGAAAGAATGAAATTGATGCTTCGCAATTGCCCTACTCATGGTTTGAATTTATGGATGATCATACAAAACGTTTATGCTGGATTGAATTTTGTTTCTAGAAATCTTTTAGATTCGGCCGCGGGAGGCACTTTTATGGAAATTACGTTAGGAGATGCTACAAAATTGCTTGACAATATTATGGCTAATTATTCTCAATGGCATACCGAAAGAACTTCTAGTAAAAAAGTGCATGCTATAGAAGAAATCTATGTTTTGAGTGGAAAGATGGATGAACTTATGAAGATGTTTGCTACTAAAAATACTTCTCTTGATCCCAATGATATGCCTTTATCTACTTTGATTGAGAATAATAATGAATCTATGGATGTGAATTTTGTTGGTAGGAATTGTTTTAGAAATAACGCGTATAGAGGGAGTTTTAATCCTAGGCCTTATCCTAGTAATCTTTCTAATAATTATGGAAATTCCTACAACAACTCTTATGGAAATTTTAATAAGATGCCCTCTGAATTTGAGAGTAGTGTTAAAGAGTTTATGAATTCACAAAATAATTTTAATGCCTTGCTTGAAGAAAAATTGCTTAAAGTTGATAATTTGGCTAGGAACGTTGATAGAATTTCTCTTGAAATTGATTCTTTAAAGCTTAGATCTATTCCTCCTAAGCATGATATCAATGACTCTCTCAAAGCTATGAGAATTTCCATTGATGAGTGCAAGGAAAGAACCGCTAGGATGCGTGCTTCCAAAGATGCCTTTATTAAAGCGTGTTCTTCCGATTCCTATGAAAATCAAGATGAAGATCTAAAAGTTATTGATGTATCCCCTATTAAATACTTGTTTTGCAATATGAATCTTGATGAATCTGAATATGATCTTCCTTTACCTAGAAGGCGTCCTAAGAATTCTGAGTTTCTAGATCTTGATGATGAAATTGATGAAAGTGGGATTGAAATAAATAAAAACCGTGATGTTGCTAAACCCACTAGTTTGGATCTCAAGGAATTTAATTATGAAAATTGCTCTTTGATTGGTTGTATTTCCTTGTTGCAATCCGTGCTAGATTCTCCTCATGCTTATAGTCAAAATAAGGCCTTCACCGAACACATTGTTGATGCCTTGATGCAATCTTATGAAGAAAAACTTGAGTTGAAAGTTTCTATCCCTAGAAAACTCTATGATGAGTGGGAACCTACTATCAAAATTAAAATTAAAGATTATGAGTTTCAAGCCTTGTGTGATTTGGGTGCTAGTGGCTCCACTATTCCCAAAACTTTGTGTGATTTGCTACATTTCCGTGACTTTGAAGATTGCGCACTAAATTTGCATCTTGCGGATTCCACTATTAAAAGGCCTATGAGAAGAATTAATGATGTTCTTATTGTTGCCAATAGGAATTATGTGCCCGTAGATTTTATCGTTTTTGATATAGATTGCAATCCTTCATGTCCTATTATTCTTGGTAGACCTTTCCTTAGAACGATTGGTGCGATTACTGATATGAAGGAAGAGAATATTAGATTCCAATTTCCCTTGAGAAAGGGTATGGAACACTTCCCTAGAAAGAAAATAAAACTACCATATGAATCTATCATGAGAGCCACCTATGGATTGCCTACCAAAGATGGCAAAACTTAGATCTATCTTCGCTTTTATGCCTAGCTAGGGGCGTTAAACGATAGCGCTTGTTGGGAGGCAACCCAATTTTATTTTGTCTTCTTTGTTTTTGTTACTGTCTAGTGTTAAATTTTGTTTTTATTTTCTGTTTAGATGTGGTTTTTTGTTTTAATTAGTGTTTGTGCCAAGTAGAACCTATAGGATAAGCTATGATGATAGTTGATTTGATTCTGCTAAAAAACAGAAACTTTGCGCTCACGAGAAAAAATTCAATAAATCACAGGAACGAGATTTTGCATTGATTATTTTTGCTGATGTTCAATAAACAAATTGTATAGTGCGTACTATTTTGGTAGAATTTTTTAGAGTTCTATAAGTTTGCATTAGTTACAGATTGCTACAGACTATTCTGTTTTTGACAGATTCTGTTTTTCATGTGTTGTTTGCTTATTTCAATGCATCTATGGCTAATAAATTAGTTTATAAACCATAAGTAAGTTGGAATACAGTAGGTTTAACACCAATATAAATAAATAATGAGTTCATTACAGTACCTTGAAGTAGTCTTTTGTTTTCTTTCACTAACGGAGCTCACGAGATTTCTATTGAGTTTTGTGTTGTGAAGTTTTCAGGTTTTGGGTGAATTCTTTTGATGGATTATGGAACAAAGAGTGGAAAGAGCCTAAGCTTGGGGATGCCCATGGCACCCCCAATATAATCCAAGGACACCAAAAAGTCAAAGCTTGGGGGTGCCCCGGAAGGCATCCCCTCTTTCGTCTACTTCCATCGGTAATTTACTTGGAGCTATATTTTTATTCACTACATGTCATGTGTTTTGCTTGGAGCGTCTTGTATTATTTGTGTCTTTGCTTGTTAGTTTGCCACAATTATCCTTGCTGAACACACCTTTTGAGAGAACCATACATGATATGGAATTTTCTAGAATACTCTACGTGCTTCACTTATATCTTTTGAGCTTGATAGTTTTGCTCATAGTGCTTCACTTATATCTTTTGAGCTTGATAGTTTTGCTCATAATGCTTCACTTATATCTTTTGAGCTTGATAGTTTTGCTCATAATGCTTCACTTATATCTTTTGAGCGTAATAATTTTTGCTCTAGTGCTTCACTTAGATCTTTTAGAGCAAGGTGGTAGATTTGTTTTAAAGAAACTATTGATTTCTCATGCTTCACTTAGATTATTTTGAGAGTTGTTAATAGCATGGTAATTTACTTAAAATTAATATACTTGGTATTCAAGATTTGTGAAACTTTCTTTTGAGTGCATTGAATACTAAGATAAGTTTGATGCTTGATAATTGTTTTGAGATATGAAGGTGATAATATTAAAGCAATGCTAGTAGGGGTAATTATGAATTTAAAGAATGCTTGTGTTGAAGTTTGTGATTCCCGTAGCATGCACGTATGGTGAACCGCTTGTGATGAAGTCAGAGCACAATTTTATTTATTGATTGTCTTCCTTATGAGTGGCAGTCGGGGAAGAGCGATGGTCTTTTCCTACCAATCTATCCCCCTAGGAGTATGCGTTTAATACTTTGGTTTTTGATGACTTCTAAATTTTTGCAATAAGTGCATGAGTTCTTTTGATTAATGTTGAGTCCATGGATTATACACACTCTCACCCTTCCGCCATTGTTAGCCTCTCTAATACCGCGCACTTCTCGCCGGTATCATACACCCACCATATACCTTCCTCAAAACAGCCACCATACCTACCTATCATGGCATTACCATAGCCATTCCGAGATATATTGCCATGCAACTCTCCACCGTTCCGCTCATATGACACACATTACTTTTGTCATATTGTTTTTTGCATGAACATGTAGTTGACATTGTATTTGAGGCAAAGCCACCGTTCATAATTATTTCATACATGTCACTCTTGATTCATTGCATATCCCGGTACACCGCCGGAGGCATTCATATAGAGTCATACTTTGTTCTAGTATCGAGTTGTAATTATTGAGTTGTAAGAAAAAATAAAAGTGTGATGATCATCATTATTAGAGCATTGTCCCAGTGAGGAAAGGATGATGGAGACTATGATTCCCCCATAAGTCGGTATGAGACTCCGGACTTTATGAAAAATAAAAGAGGCCAAAGAAGCCCAAATAAAAAAATAAAAAAAAGAGTGGCCATAAAAAAAGAAAAAAAAGAGAAAGGCCAAATAAAAAAATGAGAGAAAAAGAGAGAAGGGACAATGCTACTATCCTTTTTCCACACTTGTGCTTCAAAATAAGCACCATGATCTTCATGATAGAGAGTCTCATATGTTGTCACTTTCATATACTAGTGGGAATTTTTCATTATAGAACTTGGCTTGTATATTCCAATGATGGGCTTCCTCAAAAGTGCCCTAGGTCTTCGTGAGCAAGCAAGTTGGATGCACACCCACTTAGTTTCTTTTGTTGAGCTTTCATATACTTATAGCTCTAGTGCATCCGTTGCATGGCAATCCCTACTCACTCACATTGATATCTATTGATGGGCATCTCCATAGCCCGTTGATACGCCTAGTTGATGTGAGACTATCTTCTCCTTTTTGTCTTCTCCACAACCACCATTCTATTCCACCTATAGTGCTATGTCCATGGCTCACGCTCATGTATTGCGTGAAAGTTGAAAAAGTTTGAGATTGCTAATGTATGAAAGAATTGCTTGGCTCGTCATCGGGGTTGTGCATGATTAAATACTTTGTGTGATGAAGATAGAGCATAGTCAGACTATAAGATTTTGTAGGGATAACTTTCTTTAACCATGCTATTTTGAGAATACATGATTGCTTTGATTAGTATGCTTGAAGTATTATTACTTTTACGTTAATATGAACTTTTGTCTTGAATCTTTCGGATCTGAATATTCATGTCACAATTAAGAAGATTTACATTGAAATTATGCCAAAGTATCACTCCGCATCAAAAATTCTTTTTTATCATTTACCTACTCGAGGACGAGCAAGAATTAAGCTTGGGGATGCTTGATACGTCTCCAACGTATCTATAATTTTTTATTACTCCATGCTACTTTGTCTACTGTTTTGGACTATATTGGGCTTTATTTTCCACTTTTATATTATTTTTGGGACTAACCTATTAACCGGAGGCCCAGCCCAGAATTGCTGTTTTTTGCCTATTTCAGTGTATCGAAGAAACAGAATATCAAACGGAGTCCGAACGGAATAAAACCTTCGGGAACGTGATTTTCCAACCGAACGTGATCCAGGAGACTTGGACCCTACTCCAAGAAGTTTCTGAGGAGGCCACGAGGGTGGAGGGTGCGCCACCCTACCTCATGGGACCCTCGGAGCTCCACCAACATACTCCTTCCTCCTATATATACCTACGTACCTCCGTCAGATCAGATATGGAGCCAAAAACCTAATTCCACCGCCGCAACCTTTTGTATCCGCGAGATCCCATCTTGGGGCCTGTTCCGGAGCTCCGCCAGAGAGGGCATCCACCACGGAGGGCTTCTACATCAACACCATAGCCTCTCCGATGAAGAGTGAGTAGTTTACTTCAGACCTTCGAGTCCATAGTTATTAGCTAGATGGCTTCTTCTCTCTTTTTGGATCTCAATACAATGTTCTCCCCTCTCTTGTGGAGATCTATTTGATGTAATCTTCTTTTTGCGGTGTGTTTGTTGAGACCGATGAATTGTGGGTTTATGATCCAGCTTATCTATGAACAATATTTGATTCTTCTCTGAATTCTTTTATGTATGATTGATTTATCTTTGCAAGTCTCTTCGAATTATCTTTATGGTTTGGCCAACTAGATTGGTAGTTCTTGCAATGGGAGAAGTGCTTAGCTTTGGGTTCAATCTTGCGGTGTACTTACTCAGTGACAGAAAGAGTTGCAAGGCACGTATTGTATTGTTGCCATTGAGGATAACAAGATGGGGTTTTTATCATATTGCATGAATTTATCCCTCTAGATCATGTCATCTTGCTTAAAGTGTTACTCTATTTTACTTAATACTCTAGATGCATGCTGGATAGCGGTCGATGAGTGGAGTAATAGTAGTAGATGCAGAATTGTTTCGATCTACTTGTTTTGGGCGTGATGCCTATATACATGATCATACCTAGATAATCTCATAATTATTCGCTTTTCTATCAATTGCTCAACAGTAATTTGTTCACCCACCGTAGAATACTTATGCTCTTGAGAGAAGCCACTTGTGAAACCTATGGCCCCCGGGTCTATTCTCATCATATCAATCTCCTTTATTTTATTTACTTGCTTTGCTTTACTTTGCCTTTTACTTTTTACTTTGCATCTATCTATCAAAAATACCAAAAATATTATCTCTATCAGATCTCACTCTCGTAAGTGACCGTGAAGGGATTGACAACCCCTAAGCGTTGGTTGCGAGTTGCTATCATTTTTTGTAGGTACGAGGGACTTGTGTGTGATATCCTACTGGATTGATACCTTGGTTCTCAAAAACTAAGGGAAATACATACACTACTTTACTGCATCATCCTCTCCTCTTCGGGGAAATCCAACGCAGTGCTCAAGAGGTAGCACATATAAGCAAGCATAGCAATAATCATGGCGGATCAAATAGCATCATGTAGCATTGCACGATGGCAACAGATCAAAGTATTTCAACTAGCCTATTACAAGGTGCTTTGATGCCCAAAATAAGGATTGTTTGTTGCACAGAACGTAGCCTGTGAAAATTAAGCTACTAACCGGCTTAAGACTCATCACCAGGTTGACGGGAAGTTGATGGATCTTCATGCGTCGGTTCAACCTCCTCCTCTCCACCCAGTGGCTGGAAGTCAACGGTGGCCCAGTCAATCTGGGTTAAAGATTGGAGGACAGCTTCTTCACTTATAAGATTGTACGGTTCAACATCAGGGGCATATGTGTGCTTACGGGTTGGCGGGATAAGATTTCTTTAGCAGCGGCATCAACCCATTCGTTGTCTGCATCATAGAAGGACCGATGAACAAACAAATTAACCTCTTCAGCCAAATGGCTTGCCAGCGGGCGCATCCCCTTTGTCAGGCTTTGAGGGTTTCATTATCAAATGCTGACCCATCTTCTTATTCACCTGGATACCCCCTTGCGATATCTACCGGATCAAGATCATCTATCCAAGCTTTGGCCCGAGTCGATGCTAATAAAGCGCCAGCCGGGGCAGCAGATCGCTTTACCTCCTCTATCTGGGCAGGTGTCATCGATAACCTGGCCAATGTATCCTTGATCAAAGTTGGTGCCGGTTTATTGTACGAGACCGCACAGATGACTCGTTGTGCACCAGTATACAGTTGCTCTATCAACATATATGCTGCCTTCGACTTCATCCGCATATCCGAGCCCAGATGAGCAATACGACTGTCTGCAACGGGTTAAGAATTTAAGGTTAAACCGGCAATTTCACAGATTTTTAAGAGAGGTTCTTACAAAGTACTTACCAAATATTGCAGAAGTCATAGCATTCACTTGATGCTTCAGCCCGGTTAGCTCCTCCGCCACCAGTTTAAGAGCTGCTTTGGCATCTTTAGCCTGCTTTAATAGAGCAGCCTTCTCGGTGTCCCAGCTCATCCGTTCATTCTTGAAGCCATCTTTCAATTGCTCCATGGCTGTCAAAGCACCTTTCAGTTCCTCTTTGGCCTTGGAGGTTTCTGACTGCTGGGATTTAATATTTTCTTGAAGATTGGCAATTTGGGAATCTTTACTGCTCAAGTCAGCCTGCAACAGACAGATGATAAGTTGTTCATATCTTCTTCAAAGTCCCAAGCACATAACAAGTTATACACTTGGCACTTGGGGGCTAATGTGGATTGATTTTTAACTCATATTTTAAAGTCCCAAGGCTCAATACAAGTATTAAACTTGGCACTTGGGGGCTAATGCCTAATTGATCAGAAAAGTTAAAGGTGAAGGAAGTCAACAAGTACAAGTTTTGAAAAGAAAGTCCCGGTTCATTTTAAAAGATAAACCGGCCCTTGGGGGCTACAATGGGAGATTTGCAGAAGTTACCTCATAGCGTTCTTTCATTTTTTTGACTAAATCGGCCTCATAGTCTCGACTTGAATACAGGCGGTTTAGATATCCAGAATGGAGCTCCTAAGCACTGAGATGAGCATAGTTCGACAAATCAGTCTTCCATTTGCCTTTCTCCACAGCAGAAAATTCCTCTTTGGCGTTGTGCTTTGACAAAGCAATAGGGTTGCCAGGCGAAGTATGGCCAAACCCGGTGATCACAACATCGTCAGTTGCTTTACTTGGGCTAGCTGGTTTTTCTGAGGCTTTGGCTGGGCTTGGCGGATCAGCGGCAGGACTTGGAGGATTAACAATGGGGCTTGGTGGATCAGCATGAGGACTGTCCGGGTTAACTTCCAGCGGATCAACACAAGTGTCCTGACCTTGAGGTACAGTATCATCCATAGCAATATCAACATCTCCACCAGTACCTTCTGGGGTCTTCTCCGGTTCAAATTCCTCAGTGGGAGCATTTGTTTTCGCCTTTTTGCTGAGTCGGGCTTCGGCGCTGTAAATGGCAAAACAGAGGTTAATATGGTAAACTGGTGCAAGAAAGCAAAGCTAAAAATATCACTCACCCAGGGACGGTCTTGAGAGGAGGCATTTGTGTGGTTGATGAGTCGCCAGAGGATGAGTTGGAAGTTACCTGATAATTCGAATCAGATGGATTAAGTGGGTATCGGAAGCAACCCGCCAAAGGATAAGATTTATTAGAAGAAGAAGAAACCTCTGGATGACGCTTCCGGATAGGGGTGTCTGGTAAACTAGAGGAAGTGACATGTTGGCCACTATGCTGGGTTCTGCGACGACTTTCATGTTGCTGTGTCTTCAGGCACATGATCCAATCAGATTGCGCGACGAAGTTTTTGATCAGGCACATGATCAAATCGGAGGAAAGGAGACTTACCTCTACATGGTCCGCACGGCTGGCTTCCGCATCATCCTGATAATGGTCATTGTCAATAAGGTGCATGAAAAGTGAACCAAGTGAATCAAGTTCTACCTCTGCGTTTGAGTCTTCAACATCTTCGGCCGGATCGGAGGATTCGGTGGTTCTCTTCTTGGCAGATTTTTTGATGACCTTGGACTTAGCCCGAGGTGCTCTCACCGGTTTGTCTGCTGGTTTGGCCGGTTTATCCTGTGACCTCCTCTTCCAAAACGGATCATTGCTCTGCAAAGATAAAACAGAAAGGTTATCAGCAAAGTGTCAAAAAGAGCGGATTAAAACAGGACAAAGGCAGTTCTTACAGCTGGCGGTTTGTTGAGAGTGCAGAACGGACGAAGCCCAGTTTTGCTGCATTCAGCTACCGGTTCATCCAGCATATTTTTGACGCATTCAGTAATCTCGTCGTCACTCAGTTGAATATCAATATAACATTGAGGGTCTTTTACATCTCCTGTGTACTCGCACATTAAACCAGAACGACGTCTTAAAGGCAAAACGCTCCATGAGACCCAGCAGCGGACAAGATCAATGTCAGTCAAACAGTTGGCCATAAATGCCCAGATTTTTGAGATCTGTGTGGCATACTTCATTCGTTCCTTAGCAGTTAGCCATTGAGGCAGTGGGTGTTCATTGCTGAGCCGGTGAGCACGATAACCCGACAGAGGATTTTCATCTTCAGGGGCAGTGTTTCTGCAGTAGAACCACGTCTGATTCAATCCTTGGGGTGGCTATGATGTTTGGCCTGAGGAAAATTGACTTCTTTCCTCTTCTGAATTGATACACCGCCAAGTTCAGTATTGGGGCCATCAGTGAACTCAGTACGGCGGTTCAAGTGGAAGAAGTCTCTGAAAAGTTCAATAGATGGTTCTTCTTGCAGATAAACTTCACAAAATACTTGAAAGTTGCAAATATTGGACACATATTTTGGCCCAATATCTTGAGGGTGGAGCTGGAAACTAACAAGCACATCACGGAAAAACTTTGATCCGGGAGGGCTGAATCCTCGGTCCAGATGATGTACAAACACTATCACCTCTCCATTTTGAGGTTCAGGAGGACATTCAGTGTCCGGGACCCTCCAATGAATGATGTCTTCTTTTGCTAAAGCGCCAGTCACAACATACCCAATCAGCTGCTCTTTGGTGACCCGGGAACGGACCCAATTGCAAGATGAAAACTGTTTGGCCATTTTTCAGATGAGGCTCTAAAGGAAGTTCAAATACCGGTTCACGGTTCAAAATTGATATGCATAAACCGGTGTCAAACCGGGGGATTTAATCAAAGCATATGTGCATGTTAAACAGGATATTTATATTCATGTAAAGTTGGCGATTTAAGTGAGCGCTAATGGTACCTGGAGGATTATCATTTTCTAAAGGTTAAACCGCCTATAGTGGAAGAAACAGATCTGAAATTTGCTAAGTGCTACGCAAACAGGTTTCACAAGATGGATTTGTAATTCTGGATCTAGCACAGTTCAGGAAAAGGGAAAATATCAAACCCTAAAATGGCGACAGCAGAACAGAAAGGATCCAGATGGGGTCTGCTCGTAGTCAAAAGGATACTATGGTGAGGAGAAATAAACTATAGCTTCGGCCGCAGAAGAAGAAAGTCAAGTTGATCTAGATTCGATGAGACAGTAAGGGAGAAATGATGAGCATGGACGAACATTGATGAACACAGATAAGCACTGAAACCCTAATGTAGATCTAGGGTTGAGGGAAGGAGGCTTACCGGGTTCACAGGAGTGGCGAAGAAGAGCCGCGGATCTCTGGTAAGTTCAGGTTGATGCAGCGGCCAGGGATGAGGCAGCACTTGCAAGACGATGGCAGCGGCGGAACTGTCGAGCTTGAGCGTCGAGAGGAAGAAGAAGAAGCACGGAAGGGGAAAAGGGAATGACCCCTGGGCCTATTTATAAGGCAAATGGATAAGCAGCCAAGTGCGAGAATCGAGGAGCCCGAAGCGGTAAATGGGGCACAGCTGTTGCCTCGATCTTCGGAGGACAATTAAATAAAATAAATCTTTATGAGTTTTTTACGCAGATGACGTCATGGCGGTTTAAGGTGATTCTAGAAGATGATGTCACGGCTGTTTACAAGGACAACATAAAGATGTTCACATCAGAATTTCTCTAAGTTGAAGATTAACATAAACAAGTTCAAATCAAGCTCAGGCCTAATGTTGGGGATATGACTATTGAGTTAAACCGCCCAGGAGGGGCCGGGTTAACTCACAAGGAATCTGGTACAAGAGCCCATAACGATGAAGGCTATGGCGTTTCAACTGTGAAGACTTAGAGGCCCAGAGCCCAATGGCGGATTAGGGCCCATAGTAGTAAACCGCCATAGATGTATAACTTGTATTGTAAGTCAGGGAAAGGAGAAACCGAGCCGGACACTTGTATGAACCAGCCTCAGGATTGTGTAAACCGGCTGGGCGTCAACCTATGTATATAAAGGGGCGACCCAACGACGGTTCAGGGACAAGAAACAACACCTCGAGAACTAGGCAAAGCATATTTGCTCCCTAGTAATCGAGACCACATCGAAAACACCACAACTGGATCGTAGGCTTTTACCTTCACCGGAAGGGTCCGAACCAGTATACACTCCCTGTGTCCTTTGTCCGGTTTAACCCCTCTAAGCTAACCCGATCGCGATGGCTCCACGACTAAGTCCTTTCAACAGGACATCTGACGTGATAATTCCATGACAGTTCCCGTGTCCTATTGTGTTTTGGCTATATAGGTATGGTTCGGCGCCACCATCACCACCGCTCATCTCCATCGACTAGTCATCATCGCCAAGGATGGTAACTTCGACGACATCTTTGTCATACCTTGCAATTGCATTGATACCCACATGGCCTTACTTTTGCGTAGCTTACCCATCGAGGCTAGCCATTGAGTATTGTCGGCAATGTTACTTGTGCACATTAGTGATCATACTACATAGCATACATACCATACCATCATGGTGCATATCTTGGCATCAACTTGTGTGTCACAAAGTTGTCATCGCATACACAATTGCTATCTTGGTTCATGAAGTTTTACATAAGAAAAGAGCTAAAAAGTGAAAGAGCCACCCTAGCTTTTAAGCAAAGAGAAAAGATAAGCAAAGAGCTTATAAGCAAGAACCATAGCATCATACTTACTTAAGATTGTCATACTCGATCATCTTGGATCGTAGCACCGAAATACCATACATATAGCATACTTGGGATAGAGATCGTTGCATTGTTGCCTAGTAGGTTGTGCACAAGTTCCGTATCCGCCTATTGTGCAATCGTGCTAGCGTCTCTCGAGTATTGTGCAACAAGAGCATTTTCGTGGATTCCACATTTTGGCTCACTTTTGGTTTGCACAATCCCACTTATCTATTTGCGTGTGTGTTTCCGTGTACCACTACTTGCTTGGTCTACTTGTTGCATTTGCAAATTTGTGAATCTTTTCCAACATTATTGAAGCTCACTTAAAATTGCATCAAATTTTGTGCCACCATCCTAACCAAGCTCTACCATAAGCTTTTACTTGTGTAGGTGTGAGAACCGACAAGAATTGGTACCAATAGTGCTATTTCATTGTCCGCATTTGAGTGAACTTGATTCATCGTCAACATCGGTCTAGGTACATTGGTATAAGTTCTTCTCCTTCTACCACTCACATTTTTTGCTTGGGATGATGGATAGGTCGAGTACTTCTACCAACCCACTCTTCATCGAGCAATACGACGACATGTCATCATATCTCACCAAGAGCCACCTCTTTGGTGCACAATGAGCATTGCATCAAGAGCAACAAGATATGAACGAACGCATCGACAGCCTCGCCACCGACTTGCGACTCTCCGAGCAACGTACCAAGGACTACTTCGACAACAAGCTCGACGCCCACGAGCAAGAGAATGATGCAAGAATGGACGAGATCCATGCCTTGTTGGTGAACCGTCCTCCTTCGACTTCTTCATACTCAAGACGGAGCCACTAAAGTCGACACTCCGATGACTCCTTCTCTGGCTCAAGTACACCATCATCGAACACTCTTCGACGAGCCGCGCGTCAAGACCGTCATGCATCTCGCAATCCTCTCCATGACAAGCATTCACAAGAGCAAGTTGATGAGCAAGAACTTCGTCTTCCACCACATCAAGTTGCGTTTTCTCAAGCTCAAGAACGACAATGACAACGGCGCCAAGAGGAAGAACGAGCGCGTCTCCATCAAGAGGAACAAGACGCCGAGGCTCAACATCTTCAACAACAACAACGTGAAGCGCAAGCTCTTGAGGCGCAACGTGCCCTTCAAGAATCAAGTCGAGCCATCGCCAACCGCAATCGTGAACGGCGCAATCAAGAGGAAGCCCTTTGAGAAGAAATCCAAGAGAGGAACTACCAACTGCGAGTGCAACATCAAGTTCCTCAAGCTCCTCCACAAGATCGTCAAGCTCCACCTCAACCTCAAGTTCAACAGTTGATCATGGACTTCCTCCACGCCAAGAGCAACATGAGGATGATTACCCTCACCGTCAAGGGCGTCATCATCACCATCGCCAACAACACAATGAAGAGCAACACTATGGCAAGCTCAAATTCACAATGCCCAAGTGCAATGGTAGCAATGATCCGGAAGAATACCTCTCATGGGCATTGAAGGTCGACAAAATCTTTCGTTTGCACAACTATGAGGAAGAGAAGAAAATCGCTATCGCATCACTTGAGTTCCAAGACTATGTGCTCATATGGTGGGAACAAGTCCTTGAGCACCGACAAGTAAGAGGTGAACCTCCAATCACCACTTGGGCTCAAATGAAGGAAGTCATGCGAGCACGTTTTGTGCCCATATACTACAACCGCGATCTCTTGAAGAAACTCCAACTCCTCTAGCAAGGAACAAAGAGTGTTGAAGAATACTACAAGGAAATGGAGATAGCCATGATTTGAGCCAATGTCACGGAAGATGATGAGCAAACTATGGCACGTTTCTTGAATGGACTCAATCATCCCATCAAGAAGATTGCCGACTTCCAACCCTACAACAACCTCGTTGAGCCCGTGCATCAAGCTACAAAGGCGGAACGTTAAGTGCAAGATGACTTCAAGTACACCAAGTACTCATCCAAGACCTACGGCTTCTCCAACAACCAAGCTTCAACAACTCCTCCAACCTCTACATCAACCAAGCCTTCTCCAAGCAACGACGACAAGTCAAGTTACAAGAAAACTTCGACAAGTTCAAGTCGTCCTCCTCCTACTACAAGCAACTTCAAGCCGCGTGCTTCATCATCTACTCCTACCGATGAGACCGTCAAGAAAAGCTCCTTCAAGTGTTTCACTTGCGGCGGTCGAGGCCACAAGTCCTACGAATGCACAAACAAGCGCACCATGATCCTCAACGATGGTGGAACCTATGAATCCATGAGTGACGAGGAGATGGAAGCCCTTGAGCAAGTGGCCATGCACCGGCGAGTGAATGAGGATCAAGATGATCAAGTCTTTTGCTATGAGGATTCGAGCCCCTCTCTTGTTGTCTCCAAGGTCTTAACTCTTCAACATCAACAAGAAGAAGACCAAAGATGCCACATCTTCCACACAAAGGCCGACATCAATGGAAGGTCCGTCAAGGTCATCATCGATGGAGGTAGTTGCCACAACTTGGCAAGTGAAGAACTATGCTCCAAGCTTCAATTGGTCAAGATGAAGCACCCGCAGCCCTACAAAGTCCAATGGCTAAGTGACTCCGGCACTATACAAGTTGAGCATACGGTCCAAGTCTCCTTCAAAATTGGTACATATGAGGACACTTTGGAGTGTGATGTCGTCCCGATGTCCGTTTGCCACCTCCTTCTTGGTAGGCCATGTCAATTCGACCATGGTGTCATCCACAACGGGCGTACCAATCACTATAGCTTCAAGATGAAAGGGGAGGAGTATGTGCTACGACCAATGTCTCCTAGTCAAGTGATTGCCGACAAGCAAGCCACCCATTGTGGAGAGAAGAGTGATAAAGTGATCCACCAAAAAGTGAGTGAGAGCCACAAGCCAAACTTGAGTGCCTCTTTGCCGGGAGAGAAAATCCTAGTCCTATTTGCCACAAAAAGTGAGAGGAGATAAGTGTATGAGAACCCATCGAGTGTTATGCACTTTGTCGTTGTGTGCAAGGATGGGGAACCAAAAACTAACACCTCTAACGAGCTACCTTTAGTGTTTCAATCTCTTTTGCAGGAATTCCAAGATGTTTTCCCTGATGAGCTACCTTCGGGTCTACCTCCTCTACGAGGCATTGAGCATCGAATCAACCTCATCCCCGGAGAGCCCCTACCAAACAAAGCTCCATACCGCGTCAACCCTGAAGAAACTAAGGAGATCCAACGGCAAGTACAACAAATAATCGACAACGGTCATGTACATGAAAGCTTAAGCCCTTGTGCCGTTCCGGTTATACTTGTTCCTAAGCAAGATGGAAGTTATCGCATGTGTTCCGATTGTAGACCCATCAATGCTATTACCGTTTGTTATAGGCATCCCATTCCTCGCTTAGATGATATGCTTGATGAACTTAGCGGTGGCGCCTTTTTCTCAAAAATTGATCTTAAAAGTGGCTATTATCAAATCCGCATACAAGAAGGTGATGAATGGAAAACTGCTTTCAAAACCAAATTTGGCTTGTACGAGTGGTTAGTTATGCCTATGGGTTTATCGGAAGCTCCCGGTACTTTCATGCATCTTATGAATTTTGTGCTTTGACCTTATGTTGGAGTGTTTGTTGTGGTTTACTTTGATGATATTCTTGTGTTCAGCAAATCCATGAAAGAGCATATTAATCATGTTAGGGCTGTTTTGCAAACGCTTCACAAAGAACGTCTTTATGCCAACATGAAAAAGTGCACGTTTAGTGTTGACAAACTAGTTTTCTTGGGATTTGTCGTTTCTTCCAAGGGTGTCCATGTCGATGAATCTAAAATTGAAGCAATTAAAACTTGGCCCCAACCCACCAATTTGCAACAAGTGTGTAGCTTTCTTGGTCTTGCGGGTTTTTATCGTCGCTTCGTGAAAGACTTTAGCACTATTGCCACTCCTTTGCATGCCTTGAGTAAGAAGAATGCTCCTTTTGTTTGGGGATCTTTGCAATCCACCGCTTTTGATGAGCTCAAGTCTTTGCTTACTCATGCTCCGATTCTTTCTTTACCCAATTTTGACAAAACTTTTGAGGTTCATAGTGATGCAGGTGGTACCGGAATTGGCGGAGTTTTGATGCAAGAAAAACGAGCCATTGCATATTTTAGTGAAAAACTCTCCGGTGCTCAACTTAACTATCCCGTATATGACAAAGAATTGTATGCTTTAGTGCGTGTGCTACATGTTTGGGAACATTATCTTAGACCTAATGAGTTTGTCATCCATACCGATCATGAAACGCTTAAGTACTTAAAGGTCAAACTAAGTTGAACAAGCGTCATGCCAAATGGAGTGAATTTATTGAATATTTCCCCTATGTGATCGAGTACATTAAGGGTAAGGAAAATGTAGTTGCGGATGCACTTTCCCACATATGCACGCTTTTCACTAAACTTGAGTTGAATGTTATTGGTTTTGAGCACATAAAAGACTTGTATGCTAATGATCCATCTTTTGCTACTCCTTATGCTAAATGCTTGACGCATACATCTTGGGAACAATATTACATCAAGGATGGTTATCTTATGAGAGCTAACAAACTTTGCATTCCCAAGTCTTCTCTTTGTTTGCTCCTTTTGCAAGAGGCTCATGGAGGCGGACTCATGGGACATTTTGGACGCGACAAGACATTCGCCACGCTCTCCAAGAACTACTTTTGGCCCAAGATGTTCCATGACGTCTCATGCTTCACCAACCGATGCTCTACATGTCGCAAAGCTAAGTCTAAAGCTCAATCCCATGGTCTTTACATGCCTCTTCCTATTCCTTATCAACCTTGGGAAGACATTAGCATGGATTTTGTACTTGGTTTGCCTAGAACTCAAAATGGAAATGATTCCGTGTTTGTTTTGTGGACTGATTTTCTAAGATGGCACATTTCATTCCTTGCAACAAGATAGACGATGCTTCACACGTTGCAAATCTCTTTTGTAGGGAAATCTTGCGCCTCCATGGAGTACCGAAGACAATCGTCTCCGACCGCGACGTCAAGTTCTTGAGTTACTTTTCGAAGATGCTATGCGCCAAGCTCGGAATCAAGCTCTTATTCTCGTCCGCATATCACCCTCAAACTGACGGACAAATGGAGGTGACGAACCGTGCGCTCTCCACTCTACTTCGTGTGTTGATCAAGAAGAACATCAAGGAGTGGGAGGAGTGTCTACCCATCGCCGAGTATGCCTACAACCGTGCAAGACATTTGACTACCGGCAAGTCCCCTTTCGAGGTCGTCTACGGCTTCAACCAGTTGTCCCCATTGGACATTCCACCTCTTCCTCTACAAGAGCGCACCAACCTCGACGCAAGTGCCCATGCAAGCTACATCAAGAAGATGCATGAAGATACAAGGCACACCATTGAGCGCCCAGTACAACGACTCACGACCAAGCTCAACGTCAACAAGCATCCCATGATATTCAACATTGGAGACCTCGTGTGGCTACACCTTCGCAAGGACCGCTTCCCCAACGAACACAGGTCCAAACTTCTCCCGCGAGCCGATGGACCCTTCAAGGTGCTAGCACGCTACAACAACAACGCTTACAAGATCGATCTCCCACGCGACAAGTACAACATAAGTGACATCTTCAACATCTCCGATCTCTCCCCGTACCATGGTGATGAGGATTTCGATCTGAGGTCGGATCTTTCCCGGGGGGGGGGGGAGATGATGCGGAGCATCATTCGGTCATCCCCATGGACCTCCCATCGTCTCACCAAGCACCAAGAGGACCCATGATTAGAGCACGAGCTAGAGCTCTCGAGACTGAGGTGACTTCTCTCCTTAGTGATATCTCATATGATCCTCTCGAGACATGGTTACTACCTAAGTCCGGAATGTTGTGCATGATTAGGTACCAAGAGGACCCTCCCGACGATGTCCATGAAGATGGTCAAGACCCCAAGTCCACGGAAGAAGAGAACCAATGGAAGAAGGAAAGAACAGCCTCCAGGCACCGGACATCCGGCCAGGACCCTGGACATCCGGCACTTGGAGATCTATACGGTCAGGACTCCGCAGAAGAAGCTACAGGGACCGAACATCCGGCGCCCAGCCCGGACATCCGCCCCCCTCACCGGAAATCCAGACAAATTCCTAGACATCTGTCACCGGCGTCCAGGGAGCACAGAAGGTTGCCCCGTCAGCCCGGACATCCGGCCATCACCCTGGACATCCGACACCTCCCGAAGGACCAGACATCTGGCCCCTCCTACCGGACATCCGGCGCCGCCCATCCAGAGAATAGAACAGCCATCTGCACCAGTCCGGACATCCGGCCCTTCCGCCCGGACATCCGACCCCTCGCGAGCCACCAGACATCCGGCCCGACGCCCAGATATACGGCCTTCCATGTCTGCAAACAGTGTAGGGCCGAGGCCCATGTAAACATCTTTGCCTCAGAAAGATTGTTAGGATGAAGAAACTTGCGATGAATAACAGCAAGATCTTTGTTTGCACAATGAAGAACACATCAGTCAGCTATAGGATGGTACCAACTCTTTTACCTTGTTTTTACCCCTTGCACCATTTTTAAATTTACATCAGCGATTTATGCATAGCTTTGTTTTTAATACTTTCCAAAGCAGTTCACCGATGATTACCTCTCAAACCACCTGCATGGTCAAGAGGCGAGGAAGGTATTCATTCAACACCCACGGTACAATATTGAAGTCTTGCTGAAGAGGACGAAGGTTGGGCGGGCAATTATCCATAGCCACTAGCCTAAACTTGCAAGGACATTCAACATCACTGAAGGCTCAATATTTGCCTTCCGCTTCTGTAGTTTGCCAGATGAGATTCATCTGTCTATTTACCATGTATGATGCTACTTTCCAAAGGTTTTTGATGTTGCATGTGAAACTTGGTGTTGTTGTGTAATGGCGTAACTGAGTGCCTAAGCTATCTGACGTAATTCGATTATGAAATCCTGGTTGCTTTTATACAGATATGAAATATCTTGTGTGTTTGATTAGAAATATATGTTTGATTAGTACATGGATTATCAATAATAGGCTAATTACCCTGCTTATTGGGGTTTTCTATTGCAGACGGTTACTCAGACAGCACCGTGCGCGATGAACTCAAACAACCCACACGGTTTCTAGAAAGTAGGCGTGTTCGGTCAACTAACAATCACACACGGCTTCCGGCAGCGAACTGTTTGCGTTAGGCAAACTTGCACAAACGTTTCCACACAAAGAACTATGTGTGATATACATACGGATGAAAACATTTTCCTTGGATTGACTGTGTGGGATGTACATAAGAACATAAATGAATTCCTTGGATTGACTTTGTGTGATATACGTACCTACAGAAATGTTTTTTCTGGGACACACCATGTGGGATGTACATACCTACGGAAATGATTTTCTCGGATTACCGTGTGGGATGTACATACCTACAAAAATGATTGGGTTTTGATGCCTCGCCCGATCGCACACGGCCCCAGCCTGGGTCCCAGGAGGGCCTATCCCCGGCGATTTCTGGGTCGTGTGGGAAGGACACCCTATCGCACACACTCACTTGGCGACGGTTCCAAATACCATCGCGGAAAGAGGTTAAAAACCGTTTGTTTAGCACCTCGCTGTACCAGTGAAGGAAGAAGGCGTGGGGAGAAAAGAGGGATCTTTATCCACTTATATAGGCAATGAATATCAAGCACCCCCCTCAAGCCTTAAAACTCGCTTGTTCCCAAGGGGTCGCGCGAATGACATTGTTGGATTACCCAAAACTGTATTGATGAGGATCCCACAATAAGCGGACAGCTTATCTGTTTTGACAAGACGTGTCAATGGAGGCCGCGCCTCAAAATGCGAAGCGGGAGGCGGAAAATGGTTCGAAGTGTTAAAAGGCCAAACGTGGCATTTCACCGAAAAAGTTGTCAGTGGATAGGCATTATTTTTATTAAACATTTTGCCTACGTGGTTGAGGGTTGAGACGGTCATGTAGAGCCGGATACAGTTCATTTATTACATTGGAGTATTCGGGAGGAGGAACCCGCCTTGCAATGCCGAAGACAATTTGTGTGCCAAACATATCGTCATTGAAGATTGGTTCAGGGGCTACTGAGGGAGTCCTGGATTAGGGGGTCCTTGGGTGTCCGGGCTATGTGATATGGGCCGAACTGATGGGCCGTGAAGATACAAGGTAGAAGACCTTTCCCCGTGTCCTGGTAGGACTCTCCTATGCGTGGATGGCAAGATTAGCATCCAGATATGTAATTTCCTTCTTCTGCAAGACAACTCTGTACAACCCTAGGCCCCTCCATTGTCTATATAAACCGGAGGTTTCAGTTCATAGAGGCTATCAGAATTCATATAGGCTAGACTTCTAGGGTTTAGCCATTACGATCTCAAGGTAGATCAACTCTTGTAACCCCTATACTCATCAAAGACAATCAAGCAGGAAGTAGGGTTTTACCTCCATTAAGAGGGCCCGAACCTAGGTAAACATTGTGTCCCCTTTGTCTCCTATTACCTTCGATCCTCAGATGCACAGTTCGGGACCCCCTACCCGAGATCGGCTGGTTTTGACACCGACACCGGCTTTCTGGAGCACCATGCAAGCTTCGGGCGGCCCTGGTCGGTGGCAGTTCAGCTTGGGAGGTTGTTGGGACGACCGGGATCTTCAGGACAACGACAACCCAGAGCTGGTCAAGCTGCCGGAAAAGGTAGTAACTGTCGTGGCTACGGCAGTATAGAAGCTGTCAATGGCGGTCTCGCCCTTGCTGGCTCCAGCGACGGGCGGTCAAGAAGCAAGTAGCATGGACGTCTCCCCTCAAGCTGGTTAAGAGGACGAGCGTATACTGGGGTCAGGGGCCACCCAGGTGGGGCGTCTCATGCTGAATGATCCGAGTACAACAGTTGGTCAATTCTCATCTGCTGGGATGCAGCCGGAAGCTCATTCGGTTGTGCTGCTGGGCGGAAGTGTTTCTGGGTACATGCAATCAGATGCTTAGTTGATGCATGCGGGCAACACTTGGCCAAAGATGCTACTGACCCTGAGACTTGCTCTGCTGCTGCTATGTTGGCTCACAAACATGTTGCAGGTGATGTAAACCAGAACAAGTCGGTGATGCTTGGCGCGGCTGATGGCGCCAGGTACACTGTGGCAAAGGAGGCTGACCAGGGTGCTCTACCTCTGGTTGCGGCAAAGGTGTTGTCGGCTGATGGTGGCTCAACGGGCGTCCTTGCTGGTTTGGCCAGGAGTGCTTCCCGGCTGGACTTTGATGAAAATGGAGCTAAATCAAAATGGGGCCACTGGAAAATAATGTACAGAGAGGAGCAAGTGGAGCGTGCTGCTGTTCATGGTGTGTGTGCCAAGCATGTCAAGTTTGGGGTTCCCACTCCCCCAAATAGTGGCAGCGAATTATCTAGTCGAAAGGTCGCCTATGCTGCCATCCTAGAGAGCACGGCGGGAAGTAAGAGGCATCGTTCTGAAGATCAAGGCTTAGTTTTTTACTATGAATAGCAATAGCTCTGAGAGCTTAGAGTATAAGAGTGAAAATGACATCTTTGTAACTTGTAAAAGAGTGTGTGGTGAGAGGGTTGAGGCTATAGTAGGTGTCGATGGGGCTATGGTTTATGTAACTAAAGAGATAGATGGGGAGAGGAAGATCTTCAGGAGAGGATGAGAGAATCTATAGGAGAGGAAAAGAAGGAAGGTGGCACTCCTAAGGAAGCAACTGGCCCTGGGGCTGCCGGTCAACTGACGGGCGCGTTTGATGACGCATGTCAGGAGCCATGAAAATTCTTAGTTGGAACTGTCGAGGGCTGGGACAACCTCGTACGGTTCAGGAGCTTGTGTGTCTGACTAAGACGCACAATCCAAATGTTATCTTTCTTCCGGAAACTAGGAAAAATAAAGAGTATGTTGAGCTTTTGCGGTACCGGTTGGGTATGAATAATGTGTTTACTGTTTCTGGCCATGGTAAAGGTGAAGGTCTAGTCGTGTTTTGGGATGGAGCATACTCTTGTGAGCTGAACAAATATGGTGAATATTTTGTGGACATGTACGTCAACAAGGGTGATGGTACAAAGTGGAGGAGCACATTTATTTATGAAGAGCCTAAGTGTAACACCCCAGATGTAACTTTCCATCTTTGTAACTCCAACTCTTGCCATTTTCGGCTATGTGATATGATATTCCCCCCGTGGTTGGGTTTTGTCTTTTTTTTTGCATTTTATTCATGTCATGCATATCATATCATGTCATCATGTGCATTTCATTTGCATACGTGTTCGTCTCATGCATCCGAGCATTTTCCCCGTTGTCCATTTCGCAATCCGACACTCCCACGTGCACCGGCGCACCCCTCTTGTCTCTTTTCGTGTGCGGGTGTTAAACATTCTCGGAATGGACCAAGCCTTGCCAAGTGGCCCTGGTATAGCACCGGTAGACCACCTGTCAAGTTTCGGGTCATTTGGAGCTCGCTTGGTACTCCAACGGTTATCCGCATAACCGCAAAGGCCTCTTTTGAGTTGCAGCCCAACACCCCTCCAAAACAGCCCAACAACCCACCTAAGTCACTTCATGCTCTCTGTCGTTGGATCACGATCGTGTGGGCGAAAACCGCACCTCATTTGGACACTCCTAGCTCCCTCTACCTATAAATATGTGCACTCCCCCGAATTTCCGGATCCCAAAACCCTAGCCCGCTCCCTCTCCGCCGCCGGACACGTCCGGGCGGAGCCGCACACGTCCGCACCGCCGCCCGCGTCCAATCCGAGCTCGCCAGGTGGCGGGCCGCGCCCCACATCGCCGCCGGTCGCGCCAGGCCCGTGAGGCCCGTCCCC
>NC_041393.1:402669982-402679637 GCF_002162155.2 Triticum dicoccoides
CGCCCGAGCTATCGCCCGCGCCACCGCCGTCCGAGGCCTCCACCGCCGACCGCCACCCGCGGCTTGCCACCGGCCGCCTCCGCACCGTTCGCCGCCGCCTCGCCGTCCGGGCGTCCTGCGGCCGCGCCGCCCGTGCCGCCCGGCCCCGCCTCCTCCGCGCGCCGCCCCGGCCGGTACAGCGCCGCCCTCCGCCGTCCCGGCCAACTCCGGCCGCCGCCCCGGCCTCGTCCCCTCTGGCTTCCCCGAGCTCCAGCGACGAACCTCGACCCGCGCGCAGCGGATCCAGATCCAAGCATCGGTTGACTTCTTCCCCCCGAATTTTCCACCAAGTCCTTAATCTGTCATAATTTTTGTCGCATGTTCATCACCCCACATCTTTGCACCCGTGGCTTCGTTTTGGGCGTGTAGCATACCGAATTGTTTACCTCAAAGAGTAGATCATTTCATCTCATTGCATCATTTTCATTTGAGCTCATCTTGATGCCAGAAATGCTGTTGGAAGAGGGCTTCATAATGTTAGTTTCAGAATCTTATCAGAACGAGCTCTTTTGTCATTTTTGCCATGATTGATGTGTGCATCCTATGGACTTGATCCCTAAATGTGTTTTGAACTATGCTATGTCTTCTTTACAGAGGTGCTTCCCATGTATTTTTGTGATCAATGTGGTGACTAGCACAAGCATGCAAACTAGGCTTCGTGATATTGCTGATTTTAGTTCCTGTTCTGCTGTAATTTTGATGCCATGTAAATATGTTGCTACAGAGAGATCCATGCATAATTTGAGATACTTCAGTAAGGGTGTTTTGAACACATGGTTATTCTATATCCATCCAAGGTCCTGGTTGCAATTATGGAGTAGTCTAGCATGTCAATTTCGTTCCCTACTTTTGCTTCAAAATGTTTCCTGGCAGATTGTTTACATGTTATTCAATTTTACCGAGGTTGTTGTAGTGGATCCGTGTATGCTATGATGTTGTTCTTGCCATGTATAGCTTCTATGACATGTCTTCTTGATGGATGTATACTTAGTTTATCATGAAGTGCTTTGTAGTGAGTGCATCGACCTCACGAAGGTGCCTTCATAATTATGTCAATGCCATGCTTTGTTTGCTGTATCTGTTAACGAAACTTGCTATGTTTACGTGGGTGCCATCATATTTTCTGATCCTTTTTGGCTTATGGTCAGTAAGGAACTTTTGATCTATTCTTTGAGTAGATTTATGCCATGTCTTGTTTTTCTATTATAAGTTCCTGTAGCTTGTTGATAACCTGCTCTGAACATTGCTTCGTGATGCTGTTTTTGCCATGTCCAACCTGATATTTTTTTGCACTTTCTCCATGCTTGTTTGAACCTGTTATGGTGTGATTTAGCCGTAGCTCAGTGTTCCTCTTTTGTTAAGCATCTCCTGTAGATCACTACCATATGTTTTATTTTTATGTTGGGGTGCTGTAGCATAGTTTCTTGTTGCATGCTAAGTAGCATCATGCTGTTAACCGTGCATCCGTTTCCGGTGATCTTTATATTGATTTCAACCGAAATCATCTCATCTTTCCAGCGGCATACTTGGTTTGCCAAGTTGATGCTTTGTTCATCCTTTTTCCTCCCGAAGCACGCATATGCATTGCATATCACATCTCGCATATCATGACATGTATTGCATCATGTTGCTTGTGCATTGCATCGTGATTTATTGTGGTTCCTTTGCTTGTGTTCTTGCTTTGGGTAGAGCCGGGAGACGAGTACGTGCACGAGGAACCTGTTAAGTACGCTAACGAGGATCAAGCCTTCGACAACTCTGAGAACCTTGCAGGCAAGATGACCATACCTTCGATATCACTTCTATCTTTGCTTGCTAGTACTCGCTCTATCGCTATGTTAGCTCTATCTGCCTTTGTTTACTATGCCTCCCTATTGCCATGTCAAACCTCTAACCAACCTGTCCTAGCAACCGTTGTTTGGCTATGTCACCGCTTTTGCTCAGCCCCTCTTATAGCGTTACTAGTTGCAGGTGAAGATGAAGTTTGTTCCTGGTCGGAACATGGATATTTTGGGATATCACATTATCTCCTGTTTAATTAATGCACCTTATATACTTGGTAAAGGGTGGAAGGCTCGGCCTTCTGCCTAGTGACTTGTTCCACTCTTGCCACCCTAGTTTCCGTGATACCGGTGTTATGTTCCTTGAGTTTGTGTTCCTTACATGGTTGGGTGATTTATGGGACCCCCTTGATAGTTCGCTTTGAATAAAACTCCTCTAGCAAGGCCCAACCTTGGTTTTACCATTTGCCACCTAAGCCCTTTTCCCTTGGGTTTTCGCGAGCCCAAGGGTCATCTTTATTTACCCCCCGGGCCAGTGCTCGTCGTGAGTGTTGGTCCAACCTGTCAGCCGCCGGTGGCCACCAGGGGCAACTCTGGGCTGGCCTACCGGAAGTTTGGACAATCCGGTGTGCCCTGAGAACGAGATATGTGCAGCTCCTATCGGGATTTGTCGGCACAGTCGGGTGGCTTTGCTGGTCTTGTTTTACCATTGTCGAAATGTTTTGCGAACCGGGATTCCGAGACTGATCGGGTCTTCCCGGGAGAAGGTTTATCCTTCGTTGACCGTGAGAGCTTGTGATGGGCTGAGTTGGGACACCCCTGTAGGGTATATAATCTTTCGAAAGCCGTGCCCGCGGTTATGAGGCAGATGGGAATTTGTTAATGTCCGGTTGTAGATAACTTGACACTTGACCTCTTTAAAATACATCAACCGTGTGTGTAGCCGTGATGGTCTCTTCTCGGCGGAGTCCGGGAAGTGAACACGGTTTGAGTTATGCTTGACGTAAGTAGTTTCAGGATCACTTCTTGATCGCTTCTAGCTTCTCGACAGATGCGTTGCTTCTCTTCTCGCTCTCATTTGCGTATGTTAGCCACCATATATGCTTAGTGCTTGCCGCAGCTCCACCATATTACCCCCTTTGCCTACCTATGAGCTTAAATAGTCTTGATCTCGCGGGTGTGAGATTGCTGAGTCCTCGTGACTCACAGATTCTACCAAAATAGATGCAGGTGCTGAGGATACCACCGCAGATGGCGCAACTGAGCTGAAGTGGGAATTTGATGAGGCCCTTGGTCGTTACTATGTATCGTTTCCAGATGATCAGTAAAGGTGCCCAGTCGGGACGATCGGGGATCTAGCATTTGGGGTTGTCTTCTTTTCATTTGAACTTGACCGTAGCCGGTCTATGAGTGTATTTTGAATGATGTATGGTCTTAATTTATGTATTGTGTGAAGCGGCGATTGTAAGCCAACTCTCTTTATCCCATTCTTGTTCATTACATGGGATTGTGTGAAGCTGACCCTTCTTGCGACAAAACCACTATGCGGTTATGCCTCTAAGTCATGCTTCGACACGTGGGAGATATAGCCGCATCGTGGGTGTTACAAGTTGGTAATCAGAGCCATCCCTGACTTAGGAGCCCCCTGCTTGATTGTTTGCTTGCGATGTTGAGTCTAAAACAAAAATGTTTTGAGTCTTAGGATTATATATATCGGAGAGTAGGATTCTTTTTACTCCTCAGTCCCTTCGTCGCTCTGGTGAGGTCTCCTGACGTAGATGTTTTGACTTTCCTCTTCTCAAATTTCACTAAAAAAAATTTTTAGGATCACGCGGGTATCTTGGAATCGTTCCGATGGTTTTGTGACGAGAACATTGTTCTTGGTGCCTCCTGACGTTTAGGGGTTGTGCCAGTGTCCTGGGGAGTTGAGCTCTGAGGTGTTGTCGTCACAATTTTATCGTTGCAGTTCTGGAATACCTGAGTTTTGCCGACATCGAAAATCTCTTTTATGCAGTTGTTGGTGAGATAACCTCGACGTCACCCAGTACTGGGGAGTTCGGAAGTATTGCCATAACTCGTATAACAGATGCTTTTCGAAGGTTGAGGTACATGATTTCCGAAGGTTTCTTGGTTATGTGTTGACGGATGGATACAGCTGGATGTAGGGATTGTTAGTTTGGGTGAGATATATTGCTTCCCCTGTATCCCCAACACCTGATTGCATAACCGGAAAGTTTCGGGAGTTTATAGGTGGGATTCAAGTAGCTCTAGCATTTCTTCCTGCAGATATTTGGTTTGTGATTGGGTAATCCTTACCACTTATTTGTTCCAGTTGTACCTTGTTTATTTCATTCATCAATCTCTATTCAAGTGGCTTCTCACCTTTATGGATGTGTGATATTAGCTTTGGGAATTCATTCGTTCATCCTTGTTTGAATGTTTATTGTGAAGACTATATGTTGCAATTTCTATCTGTTGATCCAACTTGTCTATCTGTCTATCAAGATGCTAACGGATGTCACCCTCTTCAGGATGGCTCCGCCAACGCGTCAGAATCCAGAACGCAATGATGGGAGTCAGGCGAACCCTCCACCTCCACCTCCGCCTCCGGAGGCATGGCAAGCTTTGATGGCAGCCTCTAATGCCCATGCTCAGATGATGATCCAGCTCATGCAAGAGCGCAACCAAGGCCAAGGCAACCAAGGGAATCAAGGTCAAGGGCAGTTCAATCATCAGCCTCAATTTCCTACCCTCAACCAATTCCTTGCAAATCAGCCGAAGTCTTTCAGCTACTGTGTCGAGGCCACAGACGCCGATGATTGGCTCGTGGATATCAACAAGCATTTTGAATGCAGCAATGTCAGGCCTGAGGACTATGTCAAGTTTGCTTCTTTTCAGCTCAAGGATCAGGCAGCTGATTGGTTCCAGCAATACAAGGATTCCAGAGGTGGTCGAGTGATTACTTGGACTGATTTCTGTCGGGACTTTAAAGCTCACCATATTCCTACCAGTGTTGTTGAGAGCAAGCGAGAGGAGTTCCGCAATCTCAAGCAAGGCAACATGTCAGTGTACGAATACAACAAGCAGTTTCAGAAACTTGCTCGCTTCGCTAAGCAAGATGTTCCTGATGAGAAAAGTATGATCCATCAATTTAGAGGTGGCCTTAGAGAGGATCTGCAGTTAGCTCTCGTTCTTGTTGAGCCTACTCAGTTTGATCAATTCTAAAATATGGCACTCAAGCAAGAAGGTACTCAGATCAAGTGTGAGGCTTCTAAGAAGAGAATCAGGGATGCAGTGCAATCTTCTTCTTCCTCACAAGTGGCAGCTAAGCAGCAGAAGTTCTACCTTACTCCTCCTCCGTTTCGTCAGCCTTACCAACAGAAGAACTCAGGTGGTCGTGGATCTTCCCACCCACCCAACCTAGGCTATCAGAACAAGTCTCAGTCTCAAGCTCCAAGGTCAAACGCTCCTTATCACCATCCACTCTCAGAAGTGACTTGCAACAAGTGCCAGCAGAAAGGTCACTATGCGAACAAATGCTTCAATCAAAGGCGCCTTCCTCCTCCTCCTCCTGTGAGATCTTCAAGCAATGCAGTGGTCAAGCATAATTCCAAGTTTGCAAAGGTGAACATGATGAATGCAGCTTAGGCAGAGGATTCTTCAGATGTGATCATCGGTAATCTTCCTGTTAATGATATTCCTGCAAAAGTTCTTTTCGACACTGGTGCATCGCTTAGTTTCATCTCAAGACCATTTGCATCTAAGCATGACTTGTCTTTCCAAGAATTGCCTAGACCGTTAGCAGTTGTCTCTCCCGCTAAAAGCATGAACACAAGATACATGGTTCCGGATGTTTCCATCAAGATGGGCGACTATAAATTTCTGTCTTCTCCAGTTGTTCTTGGCGACTCTGATATTGATCTAATTCTCGGGATGGACTGGCTTTCTAAGCACAAGGCTCAGCTTGATTGTGCTGCCAGGCAAATTCAATTGACACACCCTTCTGAGGATGTTATCATCTATGCCGCTCCCGATGACACCATTCGGTTGTTTTCTCTCAATGAGAAGGGCGAGTTGGATGCTATTTCTCAAATTCCAGTCGTTTGTGAGTACCAAGATGTCTTTCCAGAAGAGCTTCCGGGTATGCCTCCTCATCGGCCAGTCGAATTCATTATTGATCTTGAGCCTGGAACTGAACCTGTTTGCAAGCGTCCTTACAAGCTTGGACCCAAGGAGCCGAAGGAATTGAAGAAGCAGCTCGATGAACAAGAGCATCTGGGTTTGATCAGACCGAGTTCATCCCCATGGGGTTGTGGAGTTTTTTTTGTCCAGAAGAAGGATGGCACGGACCGACTTTGTGTCGATTACCGTCCATTGAACAAGAAGACAATCAAGAACAAGTATCCACTTCCCAACATCAATGAGATTTTCGAGCAACTCAAAGGTGCTAAAGTATTCTCCAAGCTTGACCTTCGTATGGGTTATCATCAGATTCGCATTCGTGAACAAGATATTCCCAAGACAGCATTCAAAACAAGCTATGGTTCTTATGAATATACTGTCATGTCTTTCGGCCTTGTCAATGCTCCTCCAACTTTCTCTCGCCTGATGAACTTTATCTTCAACCCCTACACCAATGAATTCATTATGGTGTATCTCGATGATACTTTGGTCTTCTCCAAGAATAAGCAGGATCATGCCAAACATTTGCGATTGGTGCTCGACAAGCTCAGAGAGCATCAATTCTATGCGAAGTTTTCCAAATGTGAGTTCTGGCTTGATGAAGTTCTTTATCTTGGTCATATCATATCTGCCAAGGGCATTGCTATTAATCCCGCGAAGGTTTCTGCTGTTCTGAATTGGGGACCTCCTCAGAATGTCAAACAGCTCCGCAGTTTTCTTGGTCTTGCAAGCTATTGCCGAAGATTCATTGAGAACTTCTCTAAGATTGCAAAGCCTCTTTCCAACCTCCTCCAAAAGCATGTCAAGTATGTCTGGACGCCTGAGTGTGACGTCGCTTTCAACACCCTCAAAGAGAAGCTAGTCACAGCTCCTGTCTTGACTCCTCCTGATGAATCCAAGCCATTCAAAGTATTCTGTGATGCTTCCCTTCAAGGTCTTGGTGCTGTGTTGATGCAAGAGAAAAAAGTTGTGGCCTATACCTCTCGTCAGTTGAAGCCCAATAAAAAGAACTACCCCACTCACGATCTTGAGTTGGCGGCAGTTGCCCATGCATTGATAACCTGGAGACATCTCTTATTGGGAAGGCAAGTGGACATTTTCACCGATCACAAGAGCCTCAAGTATATCTTCACTCAACCCAACCTCAACCTCAGACAAACTCGATGGGTCGAAATGATTCAAGAGTACAATCCGAGTATTGAATATACTCCTGGCAAGGCGAATGTGATTGCACATGCTCTGAGCAGAAAGGCTTATTGCAACAGTCTAATTTTCAAGCCGTTTCAACCGGATCTTTGTAAAGCCTTCCGCAAGCTGAATCTTCAAGTTGTTCCTCAAGGCTTTCTTGCCAACCTCATAGTCTCTCCTACTTTGGAAGATCAAATTCGTGAGGCACAACTCCTGGATACCATGGTGAAGAAGGTGAAACGTGGTATTGACAAGGGCATTCCCAAATACAAGTGCTATCGAGTGGATGACAAAGATACTCTTTTCTTCGAGGATCGAATTGTGGTTCCAAAAGGCGATCTGAGAAAAGTCATCATGAATGAGGCACACAATTCCTTCCTATCCATTCATCCTGGAAGTACAAAGATGTACCATGACCTCAAGCAGTCATATTGGTGGACTCGAATGAAGCGAGAGATTGCTCAATTCGTGAATGAATGTGATGTCTGCAGAAGGGTGAAAGCAGAACACCAAAGACCAGCTGGTCTCCTCCAACCTCTTGCTATTCCGGAATGGAAGTTTGACCATATCGAGATGGACTTTGTGACTGGTTTTCCTAAGTCCAAGCGTGGAAATGATGCTATCTTCGTTGTCATTGACAAGCTTACTAAAGTGGCTCATTTTCTTCCTATCAAAGAATCTATCACAGCAGCTCAGCTGGCAGAGCTATACACCTCTAGAATTGTCTCCTTGCACGGCATTCCACAATTGATATCTTCAGATCGTGGAAGCATATTCACTTCTAAGTTCTGGGACTCCTTTCAGACGGACATGGGCACCAACATTCGTTTCAGCACAGCTTTCCATCCTCAAACAAGTGGCCAAGTCGAGCGAGTCAATCAAATCCTTGAACATATGCTCAGGGCTTGTGTCATCTCTTTCGGTATGAAGTGGGAAGACTGTCTTCCATATGCCGAGTTCTCCTACAACAACAGCTTCCAAGTGAGTTTGGGCAAGGCCCCATTCGAAATTCTCTATGGCAGAAAGTGTCGTACTCCTCTAAATTGGTCTGAGACAGGTGAACGCCAACTTCTTGGCAATGACTTGATCACAGAAGCCGAAGAAATGTGCAAAGTCATTCGTGAGAATCTCAAAGCTGCGCAATCGCGACAGAAGAGCTATTATGATAGCAAGCACCGTGACTTGGCTTTTGAAATCGGAGACCATGTCTACCTCCGCGTCTCTCCAATGAAAGGCACTCGTCGCTTCGGTATCAAAGGGAAGCTTGCCCCTAGATACGTGGGTCCTTTCAAGATCATTGGCAAAAGAGGCGACCTCGCCTATCAACTTGAGCTTCCATCCAACTTTGCAAACGTGCACGATGTGTTTCACGTGTCACAGCTTCGCAAGTGCTTCAGGACTCCTGAGCGCACTATCAACTTCGAAGAGATCGACCTCCAAGACAATCTCTCTTATCATGAGCACCCCGTTGCTATTCTCGAAGAAACCGAGCGCAAGACTCGCAACAAGTCGATCAAATTCCTGAAAGTGAAGTGGTCACACCATTCCAACCGAGAAGCCACCTGGGAGCGCGAGGATCACCTCCGTTCCGAATATCCGGAGTTCTTTCAGTCCTAGATCTCGGAACGAGATCCTCTTGTAGTGGTGGAGTGTTGTAACACACCGGATGTAACTTTCCATCTTTGTAACTCCAACTCTTGCCATTTTCGGCTATGTGATATGATATTCCCTCCGTGGTTGGGTTTTGTCTTTTGTTTTGCATTTTATTCATGTCATGCATATCATATCATGTCATCATGTGCATTTCATTTGCATACGTGTTCGTCTCATGCATCCGAGCATTTTCCCCGTTGTCCGTTTCGCAATCTGACACTCCCACATGCACCGGCGCACCCCTCTTGTCTCTTTTCATGTGCGGGTGTTAAACGTTCTCAGAATGGACCGAGCCTTGCCAAGTGGCCCTGGTATAGCACCGGTAGACCACCTGTCAAGTTTCGGGTCATTTGGAGCTCGGTTGGTACTCCAACGGTTATCCGCATAACCGCAAAGGCCTCTTTTGAGTTGCAGCCCAACACCCCTCCAAAACAGCCCAACAACCCACCTAAGTCACTTCCATGCTCTCCGTCGTTGGATCACGATCGTGTGGGCGAAAACCGCACCTCATTTGGACACTCCTAGCTCCCTCTACCTATAAATATGTGCACTCCCCCAAATTTCCGGATACCCAAACCCTAGCCCGCTCCCTCTCCGCCGCCGGACACGTCCGGGCGGAGCCGTACACGTCCGCCCCGCCGCCCGCTTCCAAACCGAGCTCGCCATGTGGCGGGCCGCGCCCCACATTGCCGCCGGCCACGCCAGGCCCGCGAGGCCCGTCCCCGGCCCCCGTGGCCCGCGCCTCCGCCCGCCCGAGCCATCGCCCGCGCCGCCGCCATCCGAGGCCTCCGCCGCTGACCGCCTCCGCGCCG
>NC_041393.1:402680037-402691635 GCF_002162155.2 Triticum dicoccoides
CGGCCCCGCCTCCTCCGCGTGCCGCCCCGGCCGGTGCAGCGCCGCCCTCCGCCGTCCCGGCCAACTCCGGCCGCCGCCCCGGCCTCGTCCCCTCCGGCTTCCCCGAGCTCCGGCGACGAACCTCGACCCGCGCGCAGCCGGATCCAGATCCAAGCATCGGTTGACTTCTTCCCCACGAATTTTCCACTAAGTCCTTAATCTGTCATAATTTTTGTCGCATGTTCATCACCCCACATCTTTGCACCCGTGGCTTCGTTTTGGGCGTGTAGCATACCGAATTGTTTACCTCAAAGAGTAGATCATTTCATCTCATTGCATCATTTTCATTTGAGCTCATCTTGATGCCAGAAATGCTGTTGGAAGAGGGCTTCATAATGTTAGTTTCAGAATCTTATCAGAACGAGCTCTTTTGTCATTTTTGCCATGATTGATGTGTGTATCCTATGGACTTGATCCCTAAATGTGTTTTGAACTATGCTATGTCTTATTTACATAGGTGCTTACCATGTATTTTTGTGATCAATGTGGTGACTAGCACAAGCATGCAAACTAGGCTTCGTGATATTGCTGATTTTAGTCCCTGTTCTGCTGTAATTTTGATGCCATGTAAACATGTTGCTACAGAGAGATACATGCATAATTTGAGATACTTCAGTAAGGGTGTTTTGAACACATGGTTATGCTCTATCCATCCATGGTCCTGGTTGAAATTATGGAGTAGTCTAGCATGTCATTTTTGTGCCCTACTTTTGCTTCAAAATGTTTCCTGGCAGATTGTTTACATGTTATTCAATTTTGCCGAGGTTGTTGTAGTGGATCCGTGTATGCTATGATGTTCTTCTTGCCATGTATAGCTTCTATGACATGTCTTCTTGATGGATGTATGCTTAGTTTATCATGAAGTGCTCTGTAGTGAGTGCATCAAGCTCATGAAGGTGCCTTCGTAATTATGTCAATGCCATGCTTTGTTTGCTGAATCTGTTAACGAAACTTGCTATGTTTACGTGGGTGCCATCATATTTTCTGATCCTTTTTAGCTTATGGTCAGTAAGGGACTTTTGATCTATGCTTTGAGTAGATTCATTCCATGTCTTGTTTTGCTATTATAAGTTCCTGTAACTTGTTGATAACCTGCTATGAGCATTGCTTCTGATGCTGTTTCTGCCATGTCCAACCTGATATTTTTTTGCACTTTCTCCATGCTTGTTTGAACCTGTTATGGTGTGATTTAGCCGTACCTCAGTGTTCCTCTTTTGTTAAGCATCTCCTGTAGATCACTGCCATATATTTTGTTTTTATGTTGGGGTGCTGTAGCATAGTTTCTTGTTGCATGCTAAGTAGCATCATGTTGTTAATCGCAGCTTTGTGTCATTCTTGTTTTGCTTGCCATTTGCAAACCGTGCATCCGTTTCCGGTGATCTTTATATCGATTTCAACCGAAATCATCTCATCTTTCAAGTGGCATACTTGGTTTGCCAAGTTTATGCCTTGTTCATCCTTTTTCCTCTCGAAGCACGCATATGCATTGCATATCACATCTCGCATATCATGACATGTATTGCATCATGTTGCTTGTGCATTGCATCGTGATTTATTGTGGTTCCTTTGCTTGTGTTCTTGCTTTGGGTAGAGCCGGGAGACGAGTACGTGCACGAGGAACCTGTTGAGTACGCTAACGAGGATCAAGCCTTCGACAACTCTGAGAACCTTGCAGGCAAGATGACCATACCTTTGATATCACTTCTATCTTTGCTTGCTAGTACTCGCTCTATCGCTATGTTAGCCCTACCTGGCTTTGTTTACCATGCCTCCCTATTGCCATGTCAAACCTCTAACCAACCTGTCCTAGCAACCGTTGTTTGGCTATGTCACCGCTTTTGCTCAGCCCCTCTTATAGCGTTGCTAGTTGCAGGTGAAGATGAAGTTTGTTCCTGGTCGGAACATGGATATTTTGGGATATCACATTATCTCCTGTTTAATTAATGCACCTTATATACTTGGTAAAGGGTGGAAGGCTCGGCCTTATGCCTGGTGACTTGTTCCACTCTTGCCGCCCTAGTTTCGTGATACCGGTGTTATGTTCCTTGAGTTTGCGTTCCTTACACGGTTGGGTGATTTATGGGACCCCCTTGACAGTTCGCTTTGAATAAAACTACTCCAGCAAGGCGCAACCTTGGTTTTACCATTTGCCACCTAAGCCCTTTTCCCTTGGGTTTTCGCGAGCCCAAGGGTCATCTTTATTTACTCCCCGGGCCAGTGCTTGTCGTGAGTGTTGGTCCAACCTGTCAGCCGCCGGTGGCCACCAGGGGCAACTCTGGGTTGGCCTACCGGAAGTTTAGACAATCCGGTGTGCCCTGAGAACGAGATATGTGCAGCTCCTATCGGGATTTGTTGGCACAGTCGGGTGGCTTTGCTGGTCTTGTTTTACCATTGTCGAAATGTTTTGCGAACCGGGATTCCGAGACTGATCGGGTCTTCCCGGGAGAAGGTTTATCCTTCGTTGACCGTGAGAGCTTGTGATGGGCTGAGTTGGGACACCCCTGCAGGGTATATAATCTTTCAAAAGTCGTGCCCGCGGTTATGAGGCAGATGGGAATTTGTTAATGTTCGGTTGTAGATAACTTGACACTTGACCTCTTTAAAATACATCAACCGTGTGTGTAGCCGTGATGGTCTCTTCTCAGCGGAGTCCGGGAAGTGAACACGGTTTGAGTTATGCTTGACGTAAGCAGTTTCAGGATCACTTCTTGATCGCTTCTAGCTTCTCGACCGATGCGTTGCTTCTCTTCTCGCTCTCATTTGCGTATGTTAGCCACCATATATGCTTAGTGCTTGCCGCAGCTCCACCAGATTACCCCCTTTGCCTACCTATGAGCTTAAATAGTCTTGATCTCGCGGGTGTGAGATTGCTGAGTCCTCGTGACTCACAGATTCTACCAAAACAGATGCAGGTGCCGAGGATACCAGCGCAGATGGCGCAACTGAGCTGAAGTGGGAATTTGATGAGGCCCTTGGTCGTTACTATGTATCGTTTCCAGATGATCAGTAGAGCTGCCCAGTCGGGACGATCGGGGATCTAGCATTTGGGGTTGTCTTCTTTTCATTTGAACTTGACCGTAGCCGGTCTATGAGTGTATTTTGAATGATGTATGGTCTTAATTTATGTATTGTGTGAAGTGGCGATTGTAAGCCAACTCTCTTTATCCCATTCTTGTTCATTACATGGGATTGTGTGAAGACTCATGGCTAACTTTCGTGAAGTTCTTTCGGAGTGCAATTTATTTGATTTGGGATTTCAAGGTGCTCCGTGGACATATAATAATATGCAAGAGGGCAACAAGAATGTTAAGGTACGTCTTGACCGTGCAGTGGCATGCCCTCTTTGGTCTTCATTTTCCCTCAATGTAAGGTCTCTCATATTATTAGCTCCAGATCTGATCATTGCCCCATTTAAATTGAGTTGATGGGTAATGCTCGGGAGGGGAGGTTTGCTAGAGAGTTGAAATATGAATCTTACTAGGAGAGGGAAGGCCGTGTTTTGGATGAACAGATTAATGATTGTTGGAATATAGGATCAAATATAAAGGATGTGGAAGATGTTGCCAATAATTTAGAAAAATTAATGAAATCTCTTCATGGATAGAGTCGGGTGCATATTGGGTATCTGCCTAAGAAAGTTGATTGGGCTCGTAAGAGACTAGACATTTTGATGCGGAGCATCCTTGGGTCATCCCCATGGACCTCCCATCGTCTCACCAAGCACCAAGAGGACCCATGACTAGAGCACGAGCTAGAGCTCTCAAGACCGAGGTGACTTCTCTCCTTAGTGATATCTCATATGATCCTCTCGAGACATGGTTACTACCTAAGTCCGAAATGTTGTGCATGATTAGGTACCAAGAGGACCCTACCGACGATGTCCATGAAGATGGTCAAGACCCCAAGTCCACGGAAGAAGAGAACCAATGGAAGAAGGCAAGAACAGCCTCCAGGCACTGGACATCTGGCCAGGACCCCGGACATCCAGCCCCTGGAGATCTACACGGTCAGGACTCTGCAGAAGAAGCTACAGGGACCGGACATCTGGCACCCAGCCCGGACATCCGCCCCCCACACCGGAAATCCGGCCAAATTCCCGGACATCTGGCGCTGGCATCAAGGGAGCACAGAAGGTTGCCTCGTCAGCCCGGACATCCGGCCATCACCCCGGACATCCGGCACCTCCCGAAGCACCGGACATCCGGCCCCTCCCATCGGACATCCGGCGCCGCCCATCCAGAGAACAGAACGGCCATCTGCACTAGCCCGGACATCCGGCCCTTCCGCCCGGACATCCGGCCCCTCGCGAGCCACCAGACATCCGGCCCGATGCCCGGACATCCGGCCCGACGCCCGGACATCCGGCCCGACGCCCGTACATCCGGCCTTCCCTGTCTGCGAACAGTGTAGGGCCGAGGCCCATGTACCCCTCTTCGCCCCTAGACTATATATACTCCATCCCCACCTACGTTTTAGGGTTAGCATTGTGATAGCTCATTTGAGATAGAGCATTGCTCATCCGTACCGGATCTACTCCATGTGAGGGACCGCACTTCTTCGGAGAAGATCCATTCGGATTCAAGACCTCCATCCGGAGAAGACAACCAAGACCTCCTCACGGAGAAGAAAGGTTACTCTTGTATCGTCCTTTGTTGACTTTGGATCTCGTGTTACTTTGTGCCTCGGTGATCTAGCCCTTGTGTGATCAATCCCTTGTCGGTTGAGTGTTTCTCTTGTTTTCCCCCGTGATTTCCCTCGTGTTCTTCCGCGCGTTCTTCGTGATTCCCCGTAGGATCCTCTCCAAACGTGAAAGATCGGCCCCTAGGGTTCCGCCCTACATCACATTTTTTAAATAGAACTGATCATTCTGCTGTGTTGGAAAGAAAGAAAATTCTAGGGGAGATGGATGAACTTCTTATCAGGGAAGAAATATTGTGGAAGCAGAGATCTCGTCTGGACAAGATTAAAGGGGGAGATCGTAATACAAAATATTTTCAGCGAAAAGCTTCCTGGAGAGCAAAAAAAGTTCTATTTCGGCTCTTAGGAAGGATGATGGTTGTCTCACGGAAAAGTCTGGAGGAAATGAAAGGTATCACAAACTCGATTTTTAAACAACTTTATTCTTGTGATGCTTTGGTCGATCCATCCCACATCATTTCATTAGTCAAGCCCCGTGCGGCTGATAACATGAATGATGATTTATGCAAACCTTTTATGGAAAAAGAAATAAGTGATGCCCTTTTTCAAATGGGACCGTTAAAAGCGCCAGGGCCAGATGGCTTTCCTACGAGGTTTTTTCAGTGGAATTGGGGTCTAATCAAAGATGATATTGTCAAGGCTGTGCAACAATTTTTTATTTCTAGAATTATGCCTGATGGTATTAATAATACAACTATTGTTCTCATCCCAAAGATCAAGAATCCCCAAACAATCAAAGATTTCAGGCCGATCAGTTTGTGCAATGTTATCTACAAGATTATTTCCAAGTGTCTTGTTAACAGGTTGCGACCGCTCCTATGTTATGATTTCCCCTAACCAAAGTGTGTTTATTCCGGGAAGATTAATTTCTGATAATGCACTTATAGCTTTTGAATGTATGCATTCGTAAAGTACGTTTAAGAATTTAAGAGGGGAATATTGTGCTTATAAGTTGGACCTAGCCAAAGCCTATGACCGTGTGGATTGGCAATTTTTGCAAAGTATGATGGGTGCGTTGGGTTTTGCGCTGCAATGGATTAAATGTGTTATGACATGTGTTACTTCGATGAAATTTCCGGTGCGCTTTAATGGTCAATTTTTGCAGTCGTTCTCACCTTCTCAGGGGCTCAGGCAGGAAGATCCTTTATCTCCCTATTTGTTCTTATTTGTGGCCGAGGCGGTTTCTTTATTGCTTAATGACGCATGTGCTAGGGGAGTTCTCCAAGAATTCAGACTGACTAGAAGAGCGCCTGATATTTCTCACTTGTTATTTGCAGATGATAGTCTGCTATTTTTAAAGGGTTCTTTTGATCAAGCTTTAGCAATTAGAAATATTCTGACGGTGTATGAGAAGGGAACTGGACATATGTTAAGCCCCGATAAGTGTTCCATAATGTTTGGGAAAAAATACAGCTTGGAGAAACAAGTGACTATTATGGTTATCTTAAAAATTACTGTGGAGGGGTTCGAGGATAAATATCTTGGATTACCAGTCCCAGAGGGTAGAATGAAGGCCGGTATGTTTCAATATAATAAAGATAAGTTTTTGAAAAGGCTTTCTAACTGGATTGAAAAATATGCTTCTTATGGAGTCAAGGAAGATTTAATCAAAACGGTAATTCAGGCTCTACTTTGTACGCTATGGGGATTTTCAAATTTTCGGTCTCCCTTTGTGAGGAGTTATCCCAGATTATAAGGAACTTTTGGTGGGGAGATGAAGAAGAAAGAAGAAAAAAATCAATGGTTGGTGCGGGACAAACTAACAAGACCAAAAGGTAAGGGTGGGATGGGTTTCCGTGATCTCATGTTTTTTAGTCAAGCTCTTTTGGCCAAACAGGCATGGCGGTTGTTGGTTTACCCGCATTCGCTATGTGCAAAGTTGATGAAGGCAAAGTATTATCCTCAGGGACATATTCTTGATACGGTGTTTCCGCATGCTAGTTCTGTGACTTGGCAAGGTATTACACATGGCATGGAACTTCTTAAGAAGGGGCTCATTTGCCGGGTATGTGATGGATCTAGTATTAATATATGGAGGGATAATTGGATACCTAGGAGGCATGGCCTAAAAATCTCAGCTAGAAGGCATAATACCAGGTTGAAATTGGTACCTGATTTATTCATGAGCGGCTATGAGTGCTGGGATGAAAATTTGATATTCTATCCACATGATGCGGAGGAAATTCTTAAGATTCGTATTCAGGCGGGGATTTTGTTGCATGGCACCATGAGAAGAATGGTTTATTTTCTGTTAAAAGTGCGTACAATTTTGCGCTTAATTTGAAGGATAGCCAGGATCTTGTTGGCCAATCTAGTGGCGAACCAGAGGGGGGAAGAGGGATGTGGGAGATAATATGGAAGGCTAATATACCTCAGAAAATCAAGATTTTTGCGTGGCGAGCTGCTACCAATAGCTTGGCGGTCTAGATGAATAGAGTTAAGCACCATCAGACTGATTCATGTATGTGTTCTATTTGTGGGGTTCAAGATGAAGACATCTTTCATGCTCTGGTGAGTTGTTCTAAAGCTCGTGCTCTTTGAATGGTCGTGAAAGAGTGGTGGAATATTCTGGATGAAGAGTTATTCAAGTGCACGGGGGACCAGATTGGTTATTGATTTTGCTGGCGCAATTGGGTTTGCGGCAGAGGAAGCAAATCTTGTTTCTTTTCTGGCGAGCATGGAATTTGAGAAATGATTTAATTTTTGAGAAGGGGAAAGAATCCTTTAATGCCTCTGCACATTTTGTGGACAATTTTTAGACCACTTTCACGTCTAGTCATGACACCGCTATATTGGACGCTAGCAATAAAGGTGAGAAGAAGGTGAGCAGAGTTGTAGCGGATTATGCACTGTTAAAAGATCATGTGGTGTGGACTCCTCCCCCTAATGATCATATCAAGATCAATGTCGCCGCCAGTTTTGTGGAGAGTACTAATGCAGCCAGTGTGGGGGTCGTAGCTCGTAATTCATCTGGAGATATTATTGTTTCTTTGTGGGACTTTATTGATCGGTGTACCCGTGTAAATGAAGCTGAGCTCCGTGCCTGCCTCACAGGACTTTATATAGGTATCACCCTTCATCAATCTATTATTTTAGAGATTGACTGTGCTTTCGTACATTCATTTCTTGTAAATGGAAGCTTGACAGGTCCCCTCTGGTTATCTGATGGATGAGGCTCTGAGTATATTTAGGATGATTCGAAAAAATCAATATTGCAAAGATAAGTCGGACTGCCAATGGGGCGGCACATGAGATTGCTAAGTTTAGCTTTAGTACTAGGTCCGATGGGATTCTTTTTAATTATGTTCCATCCTACGTGGTGTATGCTGTAATGAATGATTGTAAGAACTTTTCTTTGGCTTAATTAATATATGGGGTGTTTTTTTTAAAAAAAATTGTCCTTTATCAAGAGAGAAAAAACCATACACAGCACACAATAACAAAAACGATCCTCTCCAGAATACTCATGCTTCCTGTGCTATCTCCCTCATCCAGTCTTATCACTCATGTTTCATGTCAACAAGCTTTTTGTTTAGCTTTTTTACTTGTATAATGTTTCATGTCACGAGACATGTGTGGCCTAAATTCTTGGACATATAACTTGAGTAAACCATGTTGATCTGTCTTCTTTCTGATACAGTAGTGTAGCAGGGGCGCCTTGCTTTTTTTTTTCTGACAGTAGCAGGGGCGCCTTGCTAGTTAGCAAATGATTCAACTTTAAAGCATACTACATCAGTTAAAAGCTATTTTAAACAAAAAGGACAATAATATCCGGTAAAGAACCGAAAGTTAGATCATGGTTCTTTGAAGTCGTCGTTTCTAGCTTCAACTTTTGCACCTCGAATTTTTTTAGCGTGACTCGGGTAAACAAACCCGTAGAAAAGTAAACATGCACAAGTTGGACTAATTTTGAAAAGCCGTTTGAGCTGCCTAGCTCAATAGGCGAGACATACTCCTTGCATGGCCAGCTATCGAGCCGCTAATTCATCACCGAAAAAGACTAGAATCCATAAGATTGAAACAGAAGAACCGCTAACTAATATTGCTTGAGACTCAGGATGGTTTTGAAGACTCCGACCAGCACCCCGGCGATAGAGAGCACAGCAACGATGTTCTTGAAGTACTTGTACAAGAACTTATGCACGACGATCCGCACAGGCCTGCCACGCTTGTAATCATCAATCTTCTTCAGGATGTCGAAGTAGCGGGCGCCGAGGCGCAAGTGGCAAGCGAGGCCCTTGAACAAGTCTAGCATCTCTTGGTTGCTGAAGAAGCTACGCACGAGGTGCTTAGCTCGCAGCTCGTGCACGTCCTCCTCCTTGTCCATGAGCATCGCCAGGAGTGATATATAGGAGCTGATGGTGTAGCCATCGGACGGCCAGCCGGTGGACGTGCACGCTTCGAGCGCTGCCATGTTGACGAGCCAACTAGCAGTGTAGTCGTTCAGGAACAATTGTGTCAGGGAGAGCTCACCAGCGAGGTATCCTTTCCGGATGCTCATGTCGAACCATCTCTTATTACTGGCCGTTAGCTGGACTCCGATTTCCGCGAGCTCGATTGCACTGCTTGCTAGCGCTAAGTGTTTGACAAATTCATAGTTAGGATATGTGGGAGGCATGTTGCCTATGAGATAATACCGGAGGAACCCGAGGAGATGTGGTGGCCTGTACCTCCTGAGTTCATCCTCGGGAAGCCTTGTTAGAGTGGAGCCAGCGTCAAAGATGAACGCCATGGAGGCAACGAACTGACACACAGGAACATGGGTAAAGGTCATGAGAGCCTCAAGCACCAACCACGGGAGCTGGTTCTCCAGCATAAAGATGTCCCTCAACATGCAAGGCCCCGTGGATAGGACCGCCCGGTTCGCGAACAATGCGAATTCTGCATTGATAGAACCATCATTATACTGCACCAGGCCGTGCATATACTGCAGCAGGAAGCAACCATCCAGGAACATCATCGCCGCAAACTCCACGTCGCCGAAACGCGTGACAGCGTCGTCGACGTAGCAACCACGGGCTTCTGCGGCGATGGTGAGGATCTTGCCGTAGACTTCCTCAACCGGGTGGTCTGACTTCAAGCAGAAGTGGTGAGCCGCCGCGTGCTTCACCTCCTCCGCTTCTTGCAGATGGGGTAAACCATGGTGGTACGGCCCGAGGGCCACGAAGCTCGGGGCGATGTAGCGGTCGTGTTTGCTAACGAAACGCAGGCCTGGAGGGAATTTGTGGATCTTGGTCCTAACCCGGTAAAAATCTGATTCAAGTCTCTCAGTCGTCTTCCTCACCAGCTCTTGGATAGGTATCAAGGTTTCGGTCGTGGCCGCGTCCATTGCCTGGCCTTGGGATCACGTGGTGCATGCTATATCGGACTCAAGAGAGCCATACACATCACTATATATCGCTCCGTAGATAGGCATACATCCATGCTGAGTTACTTTGAGGGGGGCGGCTGGGGCAAACCCTAGCCGCCGCCCTTACTCCTCCTCCCCTTCAATCTCGCACCGCCGCTGGAAGGCCGGCAGGCAAAGCCCAGCCCGGCGGATAAGGCATCGTCATTGCAAGTCTCATCTCCTCGCTTGGGCTACTCCGGAGAAAACCCCAGATCTTGGTTTCTCAAATCACACGATGCTTGGCGCGGTTCTCCCTTCTAGGGTCATCGTCTTGGAGCAGCCGCTAGAGGCGTCGAGAGGTGGAGCGGCCCCGTGTATACCACGTCGATGACGGTGGGTCTCGGCGGTATGCCACAATAGTCTCGTAGGCGGATTCGTCTTGATGGACGAGCACAAGGCGGTGGCGCTGTTTGGCGTCGTGGCGGCGCCGACGGCTGGCCTAGCAAGGATAATGCAGATCTCTACACTGAAGATGGGTCGACTATTCGATGGTGGTATCAGGCTTCTGAAGCGTGTGCAGGTGCGTCCTTAGGATCTGCTGAGCCGGATGTGTGCTCCCGATACGCCATGCGGGTGGCTCGATGATAACCCTGGTTCTGGATGGTGGGGGCATTGTAATGGCATCCCACACTGTTGAGTTTGTAGGTGTGGAGTGGTGACTTCTGGTTGTTTGATGTATGTTTTTGTTAGATATTCATTTAATAAGAATTTAATAAAGATGTTTATGTGCATCTTTTGAGGCAGAGACTAGAGTTTCAACCTCATTTTCTAAATAAAAAACTGTGGGTTACTTTAAAATTTTGAAAATATAAGAGTGAATTCGCTCTTATCTTCTATTCCCTCTATCTCTAAGTATAGTGTGTATTAGCTATTTTTAGAGTCAAATTTCCTAATCTTTAACCAAGTATACAGGAAATTTGATCAACATCTAGAAAACTAAATTGGTACCAATAGATTCATTATAAAATATAATTTCATAAGATGTATATTTGGTATTGAGGATATTTATATACTTTTCTCCATGTAATAAATTTGATCAAAATTTGTGAATTTAACTCCTGAGAAAACTAATGTGTACTGTATAATGGAAAAATGGGAGTACATTGTATTACTAATTACACCATTTATAGTAGGTCAGATTACCCTCGTTTAGTAAAACTGAACCCCGATTCTGTTTATAAGCATTCCAACCCATTTTATATCGTGGGACCCACTCATCACGTGATTGGCCATGATGACAAGGCACACAACTGAGATATGTATTTAGTCGAGGTGTTTCCAGTGTCCAAGTCCAACCGATAAGGTCAGCCAATGAGGAATATATACTCAGCCGGGTATTCTTGTCCCATCTTAGTCCTCACCATCCCCGTACCCAGTGCAAAGAAAAACCTCTTCCAAATTTCATTGGGTTTCTCATTCTTGCAAAAAAAGCGACAGCCGTAAGTAGCACACTATATATCAACAATTCAGCC
>NC_041393.1:402692029-402711983 GCF_002162155.2 Triticum dicoccoides
TTCGGATGTTGTTTTTGAAGCAACTATGCATGAAGATAGGAGACTGAAATTGCTAGTTAGATGGGCGATACATTAAAGTTATGGTTTATGGAGCTCGACAATACATTTGGACCGACTACCTTGTGGTGGAGATTAATGTTAGCACATCCTCTTTTTCTGGTATGATAGAATAAATACCCAGAAGGACATAGGTAATCATGGCAAGGCTTTATGGATGGTGGTGCCGTTGTACGTTACACGCCTCCTATTTTGTCGAACTGCCGATTATATCTCTCTACCCATCCGCGTGGATGCAGCCACAAGGTCTTCCGAATGTCTGGGATGTGCGGCTTGATCCTATTTCTAGCAACCTTTTAGCAAGTTTTATTAATGGATAGCATTGACAAAGCATTGAAGGATTTACAATGAGACACAACCTTTTAGCATTTTTCTTTGTATTTAGTACTCAAAAGTGAACGTGAAGGGGTCAGTTCAACTTTAGAAACTGGACTAAGTGCACCCCGCATGTTTTTTTCTAAAGCAACTAGATCAACGTCGAGATCACTCTAGCGACCGTTGTTTTCTTCTCCAGCTCTAAGTACTGAACTTTCACAGGTTTGATTACTTTTTTTTAAGCATCAGTACAGACACAAGCGCTCATATACACGCGCATACACTCACCTCTATGAACGCACACACGCACATCCTACCCCTATGAGCACCTCCGAAAGACTGAGCCGGCATATCAGCTTGAGATTTACAAAGCCACCGTAGGCGCCTCGTCGTCGACGGGAACGTCTCCTTCCACTGAAAGCACATCGCCGGAAATCCTGAAATAAATCCAGGAATAATGCGAGCACCAGGATTTGAACCCCGGTGGGTTGGGGATATCACTGTCCACCTAACCATCTCAACCACAGGTTGGTTTGCACAGGTTTGATTACTTGCTAAACATGGCACATACATGCAGGCACATGCTCGCCACATGACATAACCTTTCTTATTTTCTGTTCTCTAACCACCACACTACCCTTACTTCCATTGTAAGTTTTGTTATACTAGTCAGGAAAGCTATGAACGATAATACAAAGTCAGGCTAGTGCGGATTGCTTGGGTACCCTCTCTGTGATATTGCTCTGTGGAATGCTTTTTCTTACGATTTCTCTCGACTTAGGTACCCAAAATTCAAACGGAAGGAAGATATTGATTCTATTTATAAGGGTATGTACAATGGTTAGATAATCTTATCTTAAACCCGTCATATGTAATTAATCCAGAGAATACAATAAAAAATGTTGTACAACGGATTATCTCTTAGTTTTATCTCTCTCAAAATAGATCTTTCCTCGCTTTATAAATAAAGTCACCATCATGTCCATACGACAAGTTCAGAGCATCTCCCACAACTGCCCTATTTTCAGGCACCGAAAAGCCTTTAAAGTAAAATTTATGGCATCAAAAAGTGATTTTTTTGGGGCACGACAAAGTGGCGTCTCTGATAGCTGCCCTATAACGGGGCACCAAATATGGCACAATCACCCAACAGCTACCCTGAAATATGGCCGCCGCGCGACATCCACATATCTAGTTCTTCATCTCTATTACATACATATACAAATATCAAATGCATCTCAATGAATTCAAAACTAACTAACAAATTATTACATAGTTCATCAAATTACTACATAGTTCGTCAAATCCACGACATAAATTGTTCATCAAACTCAACAATAAAGTTTAGCACACAATACAACAAAGTTCATCACATAAATGCAACAAACATAGAGATAAAATTCGACCTGTTGTCTCCCATGCCATGCCCACCATTCCTCCATGAGATTTTTCTTTGAAGATCTTAGCACGTATCAGCATCTCAAATGCCATGGTACACCTCAAGAAAATGTCGGTATCGGCCTTACCTCCGACTCGGCCGCACCGGTCGTCCCATGAGGTCATAGATACTGTAGTACAAATCATGTCCATACTCGTTCTAAATGATCATATTATGCAAGATCCTGCAGGCTATGATGATGTATCAAAGGATATTTTGATTCCAAAATCTAGTCGGTCCACACACAATAGAAAATTAGGATTGCAAGATCCTAAAAGCCCTCTTCACGTCTTTTTTAGCAGTCGCTTGAGAATTATGAAAGTGAAGTTTTTCTTACCATGGGGGCTTAAAAGTGACTTGACAAAAGTAGCCCACTTCGAGTAAATCCCATCCGCAAGGTATACCCAAGTTGTATGTGTGACCATTTGCTTGGACGTTCACCAAGATAGTTCCACATTGGCTAACTCTGTAAAGAGGGTGTGATCGGTCATTGCAACATCCAGGCATCCCAAAATAGGCACGCCAAATCCATGTCTCCTGATTGGTCGCGACCTCAAGAATGATAGTGGTATCCTGCTTGCATCCTTTGAACTGGCCATGCCATGTTGCAAGGCAGTTCTTCCATTTCCACGGCATGCACTCAATGGATCCAAGTATGCCCAGAAAGCCATGGCTTTGTTCATCTCCAAAAGTCTCACCCGTGTCCTCGTCATTGGGTGCTTTCAAATACACTGGATCAAACACTTCCACCGCCCTCTTCGCAAATTGTTTGATGAAGAAGATTGAGGTGAAAACGGCTATGGAAGTACCACCTTCAACACTTGGAAGGCGATTGCGCTGCGAAAAATCACCAATGTTGCGTCGTCGACACCACGCGAAGCTCGTCGTCGATCAGCTCGATCGCGGCTGTCGGGCGGCAAGCAGTGGTGCACCGATGGCCGCTAGACACGTTCGAGCCGCGACAGCCATATGGGTGGCGGCTAGCCAAAATCGGAGGGGTTGTGGGCGCTCCGGTGGCCTTCCGAGGTAGTGGGGTAGAGCGGCAGGATCGGGGCAGAGTCAGGGGTAGGCGACTGAGTGGCAGCAGTGGCCTTTTGCGGCAGAAAATCGTCGTTGCCAGCTGACAGGGCGGAGGTCAGCCGCGCATGAGAAGGAAATGATTATGGTTGGGCTGTCGCGGGCTGGGGGAGGGTGGGGATGTCGCTCTTTTTTGCGGCATCTACCCAAGTGTTGTATATTTGCAGCACTTGGTGCTGCCTTTTAAGGGTTGCCCAAAAAATTTTGCAAAAAAATTATGATAGGGCAGCTATTGGTGGCTGTTTTTTTGCCTCCAAGTGCCCTAAAAAAGGCCTAGTGCTCTATTTTAGGGCAGCTATTGGAGATGCTCTCAAGTGCAGTAAAATAGAATAGTCTATTGGGCATCGGCATAAACAAGCCCAAAGAAAACTTAAAAGAAATAGGAAAAAAAGACCACCAAGTGGCTGGAGTCTTAGGATGCTTGCGGCGAGACAAGTCGGTGCGCGACATTAGTCATCGTGTCCATCATGAAGCTCGACTGATTGCGATCTCCATGTCTAGACTGCGGGTGCCAGTGTTGCAAAAAAACAAGGAATTTGAACATAGAGTTAGAGGCCCGCCATAAGAAAGAATCGATCGGTTACCGTCTTATTGCATGTTGTCCACAGCATTCAAACTAGCGTCGTAAACACAAGCCAAAAGAGGCGTCTCCTCTTCTAGGTCTGGTTGGCACAAGTTTGAAGGAAGCTGATCAGGTCCAGTGCCTCCTTGTCAGGCCCAAGAGCCTCACACACACAAAACTCCAAAGAAACCTAGCTATCATGTGCTACCTCTTGAGCATGCGTTGGTTTTTCCTTCAAGAGGAAAGGGTGATGCAGCAAAGTAGCATAAGTATTTCCCTCAGTTTTTGAGAACCAAGGTATCAATCCAGTAGGAGGCCACACGCAAGTCCCTCGTACCTACACAAGAAATAAGAACCTTGCAACCAACACGATAAAGCGGTTGTCAATCCCTTCATGGCCACTTGCAAAAGTGAGATCTGATAGAGATGATAAGATAATATTTTTGGTATTTTTATGATAAAGACTAAAAGTAAAGATTGCAAAATAAATGGCGACAGAAATAGCTAGTTGATGGAAGATTAATATGATGGACAATAGATCCGGGGGCCATAGGTTTCACTAGTGGCTTCTCTCAAGATAGCATAAGTATTATGGTGGGTGAACAAATTACTGTCGAGCAATTGATAGAAAAGTGCATAGTTATGAGAATATCTAGGCATGATCATGTATATAGGCATCACGTCCGCGACAAGTAGACCGAAACGATTCTGCATCTACTACTATTACTCCACACATCGACCGCAATCCAGCATGCATTTAGAGTATTAAGTTCATAAGAACAGAGTAATGCATTAGGCAAGATGACATGATGTAGAGGGATAAACTCAAGCAATATAAAATAAACCCCAACTTTTTATCCTTGATGGCAACAATACAATACGTGCCTTGCTGCCCCTACTGTCACTGGGAAAGGACACCGCAAGATTGAACCCAAAGCTAAGCACTTCTCCCATTGCAAGAAAGATCAATCTAGTAGGCCAAACCAAACTGATAATTCAAAGAGACTTACAAATATAACAAATCATACATAAAAGAATTCAGAGGAGATTCAAATATTGTTCATAGATAATCTTGATCATAAACCCACAATTCATCGGATCTCGACAAACACACCGCAAAAAGAGTTACATCAAATAGATCTCCAAGAAGATCGAGGAGAATTTTGTATTGAGATCCAAAGAGAGAGAATAAGCCATCTATCTAATAACTATGGACCCGAAGGTTTGAGGTAAACTACTCACACATCATCGGAGAGGCTATGGTGTTGATGTAGAAGCCCTCCGTGATCGATTCCCAATCCGGCGGAGCGCCGGAAAAGGCCCCAAGATGGGATCTCACGGGTACAGAAGGTTGCGGCGATGGAAATAGGGTTTCGTGGTGCTTTTGGATGTTTTCGGGGTATATGGGTATATATAGGAGGAAGAAGTAGGTCGGTGGAGCTGCGAGGGGCCCACGAGGGTGGGGGCGTGCCCGGGGGGGGGCAGGCATGCCTCCCTGCCTCATGGCCTCCTTGCTTCTTTCTTGACATCCACTCCAAGTCCTCTGGATCATGTTTGTTCCAAAAATCACTCTCCCAAAGGTTCCATTCCGTTTGGATTCCGTTTGATATTCCTTTTCTTCGAAACACTGAAATAGACAAAAAAACAGCAATTTGCACTGGGCCTTGGGTTAGTAGGTTAGTCCCAAAAATAATATAAAAGTGTATAATAAATCCCATTAAACATCCAAAACAGATAATATAATAGCATGGAACAATCAAAAATTATAGATACATTGGAGACGTATCAAGCATCCTCAAGCTTAATTCCTTCTCGTCCTTGAGTAGGTAAATGATAAAAACAGAATTTTTGATGTGGAATGCTACCTAGCATATTCTCTAAGTAATTCTCTTTATTGTGACATGAATGTTCAGATCCGAAAGATTCAAGATAGAAGTTTAATATTGACATAAAAATAATAATACTTCGAGCATACTAACTAAGCAATCATGTCTTCTCAAAAAAACATAGCCAAAGAAAGTTCATCCCTGCAAAATCATATAGTTTGGTCATGCTCCATTTTCGTCACACAAGAATGCTCTTATCATGCACAACCCCGATGATAAGCCAAGCAATTGTTTAATACATTAGTAATCAAACTTTTTTCAACTTTCACGCAATACATGAGCGTGAGCCATGGATATAGCACTATGGGTGGAATAGAATATAATGATGGGGGTTATGTGGAGAAGACAAAAAAGGAGAAAGTCTCACATTGACGCGGCTAATCAACGGGCTAGGGAGATGCCCATCAATTGATGTCAATGCAAGGAGTAGGGATTACCATGCAATGGATGCACTAGAGCTATAAATGTATAAAAACTCAACAAAAGAAACTAAGTGGGTGTGCATCCAGCTTTCTTGCTCACGAAGACCTAGGTCATTTGAGGAAGCCCATTGTTGGAATATACAAGCCAAGTTCTATAATGAAAAATTCCCACTAGTATATGAAAGTGACAAAACAAGAGACTCTCTATCATAAAGATCATGGTGCTACTTTGAAGCAGAAGTGTGGAAAAGGATAGTAGCATTGTCCCTTTTTATTTCTTTTTATTTCTTTTTTTGGGACTTTCCCTTTTTTTATTTGGCCTTTCTCTTTTTTTATTTGGGACAATGCTCTATTAATGATGATCATCACACTTCTATTTATTTCCAACTCAATGATTACAACTCGATACTAGAACAAAATATGACTCTATATGAATGCCTCCGGTGGTGTACCGGGATGGGCAATGAATCAAGAGTGACATGTATGAAATAATATGCATGGTGGCTTTGCCACAAATACGATGTCAACTACATGATCATACAAGGCAATATGACAATGATGAAGCGCGTCATAATAAACGGAACGGTGGAAAGTTGCATGGCAATATATCTCGGAATGGCTATGGAAATGCCATAATAGGTAGGTATGGTGGCTGTTTTGAGGAAGATATGAGGAGGTTTATGTGTGATAGAATGTATCGTATCACGGGGTTTGGATGCACCGGCGAAGTTTGCACCAACTCGCAAGGTGAGAAAGGGCAATGCACGGTACCGAAGAGGCTAGCAATGATGGAAGGGTGAGGGTGCGTATAATCCAGGGACTCAACATTAGTCATTAAGAACTCACATACTTATTACAAAAATCTACAAGTTATCAAAAACCAAGCACTAGGCGCATGCTCCTAGGGGGATAGATTGGTAGGAAAAGACCATCGCTCGTCCCCGACCGCCACTCATAAGGATGACAATCAAAGAACACCTCATATTTCAAATTTGTTACACAACGTTTACCATACGTGCATGCTACGGGACTTGCAAACTTCAACACAAGTATTTCTCAAATTCACAACTACTCAACTAGAACAACTTTAATATCACTATCTCCATATCTCAAAACAATCATCAAGTATCAAACTTCTCTTAGTATTCAATGCACTTATATGAAAGTTTTTATTAAATCCATCTTGGATGCCTATCATATTAGGACTAATTTTATAGCCAAAGAAAATTACCATGCTGTTCTAAAAGACTCTCAAAATAATATAAGTGAATCATGAGAGATCAATAATTTCTATAAAATAAAACCACCATTGTGCTCTAAAAGATATAAGTGAAGCACTAGAGCAAAATTGTTTAGCTGAAAAGATATAAGTGAAGCACATGGAGTATTCTAATAAATTCCGATTAATGTGTGTCTCTCCCAAAAGGTGTGTACAGCAAGGATGATTGTGGTGAACTAAAAAGCAAAGACTCAAATCATACAAGACGCTCCAAGCAAAACACATATCATGTGGTGAATAAAAATATAGCATCAAGTAAAGTTACCGATGGACGAAGACAAAAGAGGGGATGCCTTCTGGGGCATCCCCAAGCTTAGGCTTTTGGTTGTCCATGGAGTTTTACCTTGGGGTGCCTTGGGCATCCCCAAGCTTAGGCTCTTGCCACTCCTTGTTCCATAATCCATCAAATCTTTACCCAAAAACTTGAAAACTTCACAACACAAAACTTAACAGAAAATCTCATGAGCTCCGTTAGCGAAAGAAAACAAACCACCACTTCAAGGTACTATAATGAACTCATTCTTTATTTATATTGGTGTTAAACCTACTGTATTCCAACTTCTCTATGGTTCATAACCTCCGATACTAGCCACAGATTCATCAAAATAAGCAAACAACACACGAAAAACAGAATCTGTCAAAAACAGAACGGTCTGTAGGAATCTGTATCAAACGTATACTTCTGGAACTCCAACAATTGTGAAATAAATTGCTGGACATGAAGAATTTGTCTATTAATCATTTGCAAAAATAATCAACTAAATAGCACTCTCCAGTAAAAAGTTGTAGCTAATCTTGTCAGCGCTAAAGTTTCTGTTTTTTACAGCAAGATCAAAAAGACTTCATCCAAGTCTTCCCAAAGGTTCTACTTGGAACAAACACTAGTTAAAACATGAAAAAACATCTAACCAGAGGCTATATCAAAGATTTATTACTAAACAGAACCAAAAAGCAAGAAATAAAAATAAAATTGGGTTGCCTCCCAACAAGCGCTATCGTTTAACGCCCCTAGCTAGGCATAAAGGCAAGGATAGATCTAGGTATTGCCATCTTTGGCATGCAATCCATAAGTGGCTCTCATAATAGATTCATAACGTAATTTAATTTTATTTCTAGGAAAGTGTTCCATGCCTTTCCTTAACGGAAATTGGAATCTAATATTCCCTTGTTTCAAATCAATAATTGCACCAATCATTCTAAGGAAAGGTCTACCAAGAAAAATAGAACATGAAGGATTGCAATCTATATTAAGAATGATGAAATCTACGGGCACATAATTCCTACTTGCAACAATAAGAACATCATTAATTCTTCACATAGGTTTCTTAATGGTGGAATCCACAAGGTGCAAGTTTAAAGAACAATCATCAAATTCACGGAAACCTAACACATCACACAAAGTTTATGGAATCGTGGAAACACTAGCACCCAAATCACACAAAGCATAGCATTCATGATTGTTAGTTTTAATTTTAATAGTAGGTTCCCACTCATCATAAATTTTTCTAGGGATAGAAACTTCTAGTTCAAGCTTTTCTTCATAAGATTGCATTAAAGCATCAACGATATGTTTGGTAAAAGCCTTATTTTGACTATAAGCATGCGGAGAATTTAGCACGGATTACAACAAGGAAATACAATCTATTAAAGAACAATTATCATAATTAAATTCCTTGAAATCCAAAATAGTGGGTTCATTGCTATGTAAAGTTTTGACCTCTTCAATCCCACTTTTACCAATTTTTCCATCAAGATCTAAAAACTCCGAATCATTGGGACCCCTTTTAACTAAAGTTGACTCATCTCCAGTCCCGTCATTATCAAGATTCATATTGCAAAACAGAGATTTAATAGGAGACACATCAATCACTTTTAGGTCTTCATCCTTATTATCATGAAAACTAGAAGAACACGCTTTCACAAAGCAATCTTTTTTAGCACGCATCCTAGCGGTTCTTTCTTTGCACTCATCAATGAAAATTCTCATAACTTTGAGAGACTCATTGATATCATGCTTAGGTGGAATAGATCTAAGTTTCAAAGAATCAACATCAATAGAAATTATATCCATGTTCCTAGCCAACTCATCAATCTTAGGCAATTTTTCTTCAAGCAAAGCACTGAAATTCTTTTGAGAAATCATAAATTATTTAACACTAGTCTCAAAATCAGAGGGCATATTATTAAAATTTCCATAAGAGTTGTTGTGGGAATTACCATAAATATTAGAGGAATTACTAGGATACGGCCTAGGATTAAAGTTTCCTCTATAAGCGTTGTTACCAAAATTGTTCCTACCAACAAAATTCACATCCATGGATTCATTATTATTCTCAATCAAAGTAGACAAAGGCATATCATTGGGATCAGAAGAAACACTCTTATTAGCAAACAATTTCATAAGTTCATCCATCTTTCCGCTCAAAACATTAATCTCTTCAATTGCATGCACCTTTTTACTAGTAGATCTTTCAGTGTGCCATTGAGAATAATTAACCATAATATTATCTAGGAGTTTAGTAGCTTCTCCTAAAGTGATTTCCATAAAAGTGCCTCCCGCGGCCAAATCTAAAAGGTTTCTAGAAGCAAAATTCAATCCGGCATAATTTTTTATATATATTCATCCATAAATTCAAACCATGTGTAGGGCAATTACGTATCATTAATTTCATCCTCTCCCAAGCTTCTGCAACATGTTCATGATCAAGTTGCTTAAAATTCATAATATTGTTTCTAAGAGAGATGATCTTAGCACGAGGAAAATACTTAGAGATAAAAGCATCTTTGCACTTATTCCATGAATCAATACTATTTTTAGGCAAAGACGGAAACCAAGTTTTAGCACGATCTCTAAGCGAAAAAGGAAATAACTTAAATTTAACAATATCATTATCCACATCTTTCTTCTTTTGCATATCACACAAATCAACAAAGTTGTTTAGATGGGTAGCGGTTTCTTCACTAGGAAGGCCGGCGAATTGATCTTTCATGACAAGATTCAACAAGGCAGCATTGATTTCATAAGATTCAGCATCGGTAATAGGAGCAATCGGGGTGCTAAGAAAATCATTGTTGCTGGTATTGGAAAAGTCACACAATTTAGTATTATCTTGAGCCATCGTGACAAGCAAGCAATCCAACACACAAGCAAACAAGAAGCAAGCGAAAAAGAGGCGAACGGAAGAGAGGGCGAATAAAACGACAAGGGTGAAGTGGGGGAGAGGAAAACGAGAGGAAAATGCCAAATAATATAATGCGAGGGATAAGGGTTTGTGATGGGTACTTGGTATGCCTTGACTTGTGCGTAGACTCCCCAGCAACGGCGCCAGAAATCCATCTTGCTACCTCTTGAGCATGTGTTGGTTTTCCCTTGAAGAGGAAAGGGTGATGCAACAAAGTAGAAGTATTTCCCTCAGTTTTTGAGAACCAAGGTACCAATCCAGTAGGAGGCCACACGCAAACCCCTCGTACCTACACAAACAAATAAGAACCTTGCAACAAACGCGATAAAGGGGTTGTCAATCCCTTCACGACCACTTGCAAAAGTGAGATCTGATAGAGATGATAAGATAATATTTTTGGTACTTTTATGATAAAGATTAAAAGTAAAGATTGGAAAATAAATGGCAACAGAAATAGCTAGTTGACGGAAGATTAATATGATGGAAAATAGACCCGGGGGCCATAGGTTTCACTAGTGGCTTCTCTCAAGATAGCATAAGTATTACAGTGGGTGAACAAATTACTGTCGAGCAATTGATAGAAAAGTGCATAGCTATGAGAATATCTAGGCATGATCATGTATATAGGCATCACGTCTGCGACAAGTAGACCAAAACGATTCTGCATCTACTACTATTACTCCACACGTCGACCGCTATCCAGCATGCATCTAGAGTATTAAGTTCATAAGAACAGAGTAACGCATTAGGCAAGATGACATGATGTAGAGAATAAACTCAAGCAATATGATATGAACCCCATGTTTTATCCTCGATGGCAACAATACAATACGTGCCTTGCTGCCACTGCTGTCACCGGGAAAGGACATCGCAAGATTGAACCCAAAGCTAAGCACTTCTCCCATTGCAAGAAAGATCAATCTAGTAGGTCAAACCAAACTGATAATTCGAAGAGACTTGCAAAGATAAAAAATCATACATAAAAGAATTAAAAGGAGATTCAAATATTGTTCATAGATAATCTTGATCATAAACCCACAATTCATCGGATCTCGACAAACACACCGCAAAAAGAGTTACATCGAATAGATCTCCAAGAAGATCGAGGAGAACTTTGTATTGAGATCCAAAGAGAGAGAAGAAGCCATCTAGCTAATAACTATGGACCCGAAGGTCTGAGGTAAACTACTCACACATCATCGGAGAGGCTATGGTGTCGATGTAGAAGCCCTCCATGATTGATTCCCCCTCCGGCGGAGCGCCGGAAAAGGCCCCAAGATGGGATCTCATGGGTACATAAGGTTGCAGCGGTGGAAATAGGGTTTCTTGGTGCTCCTGGATCTTTTCGGGGTATATGGGTATATATAGGAGGAAGAAGTAGGTCGGTGGAGCTGTGACGGGACCACGAGGGTGGGGGTGCGCCCAGAGGGGCGGGCGTGCCTCCCTGCCTCGTGGCCTCCTTGCTTCTTCCTTAACATCCACTCCAAGTCATATGGATCATGTTTGTTCCAAAAATCACTCTCCCGAAGGTTTCCTTCCGTTTGGATTCCATTTGATATTCCTTTTTTGCAAAACACTGAAATAGGCAATACAAAAGCAATTTGCACTGGGCCTTGGGTTAGTAGGTTAGTCCCAAAAATAATATAAAAGTGTATAATAAAGCCCATTAAACATCCAAAATAGATAATATAATAGCATGGAGCAATCAAAAATTATAGATACATTGGAGACGTATCATCGTCCAATGATCCAGTGCCTCCTTATAAGGTCCAAGAGCCTCACACACAAAACTCCAAAGAAACCTAACCATCGTGCAAGTGAAGATGATGTGGGTCCCCGTCTCTGGGACCCCACAAAGAGGGCACGACCCATTCCTAGGGCCGTGTCTCTTGATCACCTCCATCCCATATGGGAGGCAATCCCACAGTAATTGTGGAAAAAAGATTTTGATCTTCAAGGTAATGGCGCTTTCCAGAGCAGAGAGGTCTAGGCAATAGATGGTTGCCGACATAGGGCATGATATGTCGAGCCGAAAGAGAAGACTACCAAAAGGGACAGTCATCAAGATACAGTGTCTGCATAATTCATGAGCATTGGCGGAGGGCAACCCGCAAACTAGCCCATTGAACGGTTTCCACCAGCCCAAATGTCCTTAGGAATAAGATGTTTAATGGCCATTGTGGGCAACCATGGAGATCAACACCATCGGATCAGAGCAGATGACAAACAAGTTTGGAAATCATGTACATAATGGGGCTCCATCCACCCATGGTCCAGCCAGAATAGGGTTCGTCACCATTGCCAATGGAGACGGACAAGCCTAGGCAGATCTCATGCTTGCACCGCTGGATGGACCTCCAAGACTGGGATCCCTCCCTACGTGCACATGCAGCAGTTGTTGGCCCCGCAAGTACTTTACTTGAATAAGATGCAACCATAAACCCCACCCCCTTGAATGATCGCCCAAACCAATTGTAGCTTTTTTCCACACCGATTCTATCTTTGTGAGGCGCTGGTTGTAGCTTAACTAGTAGCTGGTTGCAGCTCCTTGGTTTGCGCAATGGTCATATCATCTTCCTATCGCACCCTTCGGTTAAAGCTTTTTTCCCTCTTGTAGCTCTATTGACTTCTAGTTGCAGCTTTCCCACCCCCCCCTTCAACCTTGTACGTCGGAGTCCATGGTGTAGTAGCATGGGAGTCTCTCGTTGCATGAAACAATGAGCGCGATGATGCAACGACTCATTGATTTTTGAAGGGAGAGAGAAAGGAGACGGGGTAGCCATGGCAGCATGTGGTCGGGGAGCAGAATGGGTGTGGCAATGGAGCCGTGCGCTCGTTGGAGAAGACGAAGTGGATTTTTCGGAGAAGAAAAAGACTGGAGGGGGAAAAGGAGGCTGCATGTGGCTAAGAGAAGAATAAGATAAGGTCGAGGGGAGAAGAAGTAGTGCATGGGCCCACTGAGGAAGTCCTGGACTAAGGGTTCTCGGGTGTCCGGGTAATTTGATATGGGCCGGACTGATGGGCCGTGAAGATACAAGATAGAAGGCCTGCCCTCGTGTCCGGATGGGACTCTCCTTGGCGTGGATGGCAAGCTTGGCGTCCGGGTGTGTAGTTTCCTTTCTCTGTAAACCGACTCTGTACAATCCTAGGCCCCTTCGGTTTCTATATAAACTGGGGGGTTTAGTCCGTAGAGGCCAAGATAATCATACAGGCTAGACATCTATGGTTTAGCCATTACTATCTTGAGCTAGATCAACTCTTGTAACCCATATACTCATCAAAGTCAATCAAGCAGGACGTAGGATATACCTCCATCAAGAGGGGCCGAACCTGGGTAAACATCATGTCCCCTTTGTCTCCTGTTACCTTCGATCCTCAGACGCACAGTTCGGGACCCCCTGCCCGAGATCAGACGGTTTTGACACCAATATTGGTGCTTTCATTGAGTGTTCCACTGTGCCGTCAGCAGAAGGTTCGATGGCTCGTTCTATCATCAACAACAATGATGTTTCCGGGGAAACTTTCCTCCCCAGCCAGATTTTTGTGTTCGACAGCTTCGTTCTACGTGCTAACTCGATTGGTCACCTCAAATAGATCGAAAGCTATGCCCTTGGTCATCAGATCAGTTTCGAGAACCTAAATTATGTCGCTGATATCCGAGGAGATTTGATCTTCGAAGGGTTCGCGGCCCCAACCACCGCTCTGGCCTCAAATCCGGAGCGAACCGCCAGGTCCGAAGATGGGAGTTTGGAGCCCACCATACTCTCCGCTGCAAACCGCACTATCGAAGATCTGGAGGCGATTGTGTCCATAGCAAACTCCGAATCAGACCGAGTTCCTCCTATCATTGAAAGGTTGGACTCGCCCCCGGGCTCTAGATCTGAACTCTGGAGGTCCACGCCAAGTAAGAATGGCCAGGAGGCTTTCGCCCTGCCTAGCTCCACGGACTCTCGCTTCCCCGTCCAAACCTCACTCTTAAACGAGGCGTTGGACTTAATGCGATCCCTCGCCATCATAGAGGAATCACCTCTGAGTTACGCCTAGCCCGGACTAGGGGCTGAAAGCGGGGAATTTTATGTCCCACCCACCACCCACTTCATAGCCACTGTCGAAGATTTAACCGACATGCCGGACTACGCCTCCGAAGACATTGACGGCATGGACGACGATGCCAGAGACGAACACGACCAAGACCAGTCGTTTACCGGATGCTGAACGGCCACCTCCACATATGACGTGTATATGGTTGATACACCCAAAGAGGATGATGGTGAAGGCAGGAAGGATCCGGTTAAGGACAAACCTGCTGAGGCCCCACCGAAGCGCCGATGCCAGCGACGCCGCTCAAAATCACGTCGTGGCAAAGACAATAATACCGGCACCAGAGATGACAACACTCCAAAGGATGCCGAAGACGCCGAAGCCCCCGTCGAGCCCACTTCCGAACAGGATGATGTGGAGGAGAGGCAAGTAAACCCCGATGATTCGGTTGGGAACGAGGACTCAAAAGACAGTAATTATCTACCACTCTTCAAGGACGATGTGAGCCTCGACGACGAAGACTTCATCATGCAAGAGGAACCAGTCGAGCAGGAGCGCTTTAAGCGCCAGATAATCACCACTGCGAGAAGCCTAAAAAAAGAAGCATCAACAGCTCCGAGCCGAATAGGATACACTCAACGACAGATGGACCCAGGTCCTAGCTGCCGAAGAATATGGCCTTCAACACCCAGCGAAGAGTTATCCAAAGCGTCGGCTACTACCACAATTCGACAACGAGGCCCTCGAGCCCATACCATCAAGACACGACCATGCTGATGAACCAGACTGTCCACCTCGCGGGCAAGATAAAGCGGCCACCTACGCTGAACACCAACCCGCACCACCTCGCCATAGAGGCAGAGAGACAACGGCTCTAGGATACACCTACGACCTATGACAGGACCTGGACAATAGAGCAGGTCAAGCTAGATCAATCTACGGATCAAGGGGGCGTGCCCCAACATGAGAAAACGCCATCCGGCCTGGCGAGACAGGCACAACGTAACCCAGGCCGAAAACCGCATACGGACTTCATCTAAAGTTCATCATGACGTCGCCCGATATAGAGGCGCCGCACACGCCTTATGCTTCACCGATGAGGTAATGGAGCACCAGTTCCCAGAAGGGTCTAAACCCATGAACATTGAATCATACGACGGAATGACGGATCTCACAGTATGGATTGAACATTTCCTTCTCCATATCCACATGGCCCGCGGTGACGATCTCCATGCCATCAAATACCTCCCCTTAAAATTGAAAGGACCAGCACGACACTGGCTAAATAGCCTCCCAGAGAACTCTATTGGTAGCTGGGAAGACCTGGAAGACACCTTTAGAGACAACTTCCAAGGTACCTATGTTCGGCCTCCGGACGCCGATGACCTCAGTCACATAGTCCAGCAACCCTGAGAGTCAGCCCGAAAACTCTGGACCAGGTTCTTAATTAAAAAGAACTAAATTGTTGATTGTACGGATGCCAAAGCCCTCTCGACCTTTAAATACATCGTCCGTGACGAGTAGCTCGCCTGACACCTCGGCCAAGAAAAATCAAAGTCCATGGCAACCCTCACCGCACTTATGACACGCTTTTGCGCGAGAGAAGATAGCTAGCTAGCTTGTAGAAGCAACAGCACCAGCGACCCTGGCACCTCCGAAGCCAGAGATGGCCACGACGCAAAAAATGCAAGCATCGAAGCAACAACGAAGATACCGAAGACACGAAAGTCAATGCCGGATTCAGTGGCTCTAAACCCAGTCAGAGGAAAAAGCCATTCAAAGGAAACAAAGATGGTCCATCTAGTTTGGACCGAATACTAGATCGGCCTTGCCAGATCCACGACACCCCGGACAAGCCTGCCAATCATACCAACAGAAATTGTTGGGCCTTTAAACATGCCGGTAAAATAAACACCGAACATAAGGGGAAAGGCCCACCTAGTGATGACGATGATGAGCCTCGCCCAACAAACATTGGGGGGGGGGAAAGAAATTTCCCCCCGAGGTAAAAACAGTGAATATGATCTATGTCAGTCATATCCGCAAGCGGGAGCGCAAGCGAGCACTAAGGGACGTTTACGCCATAGAGCCAGTCGCCCCAAATTCAACCCATGGTCGGCTCGCCCGATCACTTTTGACCGCAGAGACCACACGAGCAGCATCTGTCATGGAGGTTCGGCAGCATTGGTCCTCAACCCAATCATTGACGGTTTCCACCTCACACGAGTCCTCATGGACGGCAGCAGCAGTCTTAACCTGCTTTATCAGGACACTGTCCGTAAAATGGGCATTGATCCATCAAGAGTCAAGCCCACTAAAACTACCTTTAAAGGAGTAATACCCGGTGTAGAGTCCTGCTGCACAGGGTCCATAACACTGGAGGTAGTATTTAGCTCACCAGATAATTTCTGAAGCGAAGACTTGATCTTTGACATCGTCCCTTTCCGTAGTGGCTATCATGCACTGCTCAGACGAACCGTGTTCGCCCGCTTCAATGCGGTCCCACACTATGCTTATCTAAAGCTCAGGATGCCCGGATAACGCGATGTTATAACAGTCAATGGAAACATGGAGCGCTCCTTTCGTACTGAGGACCGTACCACGGCCTTCGCAGCTGAAGTATAGGGTGGCCTTATCAAGCCGAATACTACATTGGCAATCAAGCCCCCGGACACTATCAAACGAGTCCGGTCTACCCTGCAGAATGACAGTCCGTCTCGTCCAGAGCTAGATTAGCAATTCGGCCTCCGTCAGAACCTCAACCTGATTGTGGCATATGTACCACGCGTACATAACTACGCACTAAAGATACCATGGGCAAGGATGGAGGCACACTAAAAGCAAGGTCCACAATATGGCTCGACCCTATCTGGACCCTCATACTCTTCCTTTTTTTCTTTTTTTTCTTTCAGGTTCTTTACAGCCCAAATCACTTTTCGATGGTACCAAGGGCCCTTTTTCTAGGCCCCTTATGTATACTCGATCGTTGATCCTCTCAAAGGATCACACACCAAGGCGAAAAGCGGCGCAGACGTGCGACAGATTGTCCAAAGGATCTTCAAGATCACCTTTTCCTTTTTTAGGACATGTATAAAGCTTTCCCTTGTTCTCAAATTCTTGGCATTTAAAATAGCCTTGATGATGATGGCATTCTCTGTAAGGGCACATATCAATCAGAATATAGCGGAAACAGTTTCGTCCTACCTTATTCGGTATTGGCCTATTCCATAATCCGTATTCCTTCTTCACGACTGATTGACATTGGTATTAATTGACAGGGGCTTTATTCCGCCACATATATTCAAAAACAAAAAGTTCGAACACTTTCATAGTACACTTCGGCGTCCCGACTACCGCATTATATGCATCAGCTCTGAATCATGTCTTTGGTCAATAGTTGGGTTGCCCGGCCCCTGTGGTTACCACCTTACATTCCGCTTGTTCGACTAAGGTAGTAAAGGGAGAACTACTGTGATTGTGTTTCTGGTTCGTCCGGTCAAAACACCTCAGTAGAGAAGGCCGAAAACTGACTGTCATGATATAGCGAGAGCTGGTCAGCAGTTCGGTGACTTTAATCTTTCGCGATTTTTTCCGTATTATATGAAGGACTGGCCTCCACCCGGTCAGGCGTCAAAAGCACCCGAGTTCGGATAGCCGAACAACACCAGGGGCTGCGCCTATAATCCCATTGTCAAACTCATATGGCTAAGTGAGAGTGGTAAAGACGCATAGTCTAATTACCTAGTTCGCCGCATGATCACCTCCTTTACGGACCAAGATATTGGAACAAGTGTGGTCATGTGCTACTCCGAACACCCCCGTAGCATCTACGTGGGGGATGAAGCTAACGACTGGCAAACTTTTAGATACAAAAATGGCCGCACAGGAGGAAAATAATTTGAGATACACAAGCAAGCATATTATGCAAAGAACTTGTTTCCTAACACACAGTCTGGGTAGCCCGAATACATTCATTCAAACATAATATCCTTTGAGCATTGACCCTCTATCAAACGGGAACCCTCTAGGACGTCCTCGACGTATCGCTCCGGCTTGCGATAGTCCTTGCCTTCGGGCGGACCCTCGACGGCCACAACAACGGCCTTCATCTTCGCCTAGTGCATCTTGACACAGGCAAAGTCCATACGCGCGCCCTCTATTCACGTCGAGCGCTTCATAGCCTCCACTCGAGGCAAGGCGTCGCCGAGCCGCTTGACTAGACCAAAGTAGCTACTAGGAATGGGTCCGGCTGGCCATAGCCGGACTATAAGCTCCTTCACGGCCAAACTGGACATCCTATGCAGCTCCGCCAGCTGCATCATCTGGTTGTTTAGCGGCACTGGCCGCTCCGGCGCCAGGTAATGCGACCAGAAGAGCTTCTCCGTTCTGTTCCCTTCTTGGGCCGGAGAATAATCTGCAGCGTCGGCAGCACTCCTCGGGAGATCCGAAAAGGCGTCTGGAGCACTCCATAGTCGATTTAGCAAAGCATATCTTCGACTACCAAATATACTCTGTAAAAGAAAAGGCTTACCAGCCGCTATATGTCCGGCTGGCTTGATCTCCTCGTGAGCCTCCCGGGACTCGGTCCGCGCCTCCTTTGCCTCTTGAAGACCCTTGGTGAGTTCGGCCGCCTGGGTCTTATTACTCTCCTCCAAGGCCTTGCACTTGTTGGTGGCATCCTGGAGCGCCTGCTCCACTTCGGTCACACACTCTTCATACTTATGGTGGGTGACCTGCTCGGCCTCTAAATCTGCAGCCACTTTGTCAGCGGCCGCTTGGCTCACCCGCGCCTGCTCCTTTGCTTGGGCAAGGGTGCTCTTCAGGTCCTCGACCTCGGTCGCCCTATCTGCAAATATGATCAACAACACAGGAGATTAGACTCCGTATTGACATATTCCTTTAAGTGTGTCAATAATTTTTTCCAATCATACCTTGCGATTCCTCAAATCGCTTGTTGGTGTGGACGAGTTCCTCATTGGCCTGCTCCAACTTCCGCTTAAGTTCAGACACTTCGGTGGCCTGGGCGGTTGCCGCTAACAGTGAACCATGTTTATCAACATAGACACGTATAATATCTCCTGCGAATAACTATTTGATCCTTTGTTCGGCCCTTCTTTGCAAAAGCCGAACAGAGTCTTAGGGGCTACTATCTATACACAAGCATAATTTTTTGCACATACCACTACAAAAAAAAAGACACATCCGTGACATTTTGGGCCGAACAAAAAAAAATTCTATCATACTTATGACACTTCTATGACGATAATTGTGACAAAACCCGGTATCATCATAGATGTCGTGGGCTCCTACTTCTATGAAAAAAATCATGACAGAAAATGGGCTTTTTGTCCAGGGCGGGCCGGAGACGCAGCTGCATGACATTCTTTGGGCCGTCCATGACAAAAAAAACCGTGATAGAAGCGAGGGCGAGGAAAATTTTGGGGAGTTCCCGGTTATAGTGGGTGGTCGGGGGCCGAGCGATGCGCGTTTCTCTCGTACACGTACGCGCGTGTGTGCGAGGCGTTGGCTCTAACTGAACCCAAGCGAGGCGTTGGGCTCTAACTGAACCCGAACGATTGCACTACAGGCTACGCGTTACTGAACCCAAGCGATCGATCGATGGCTGTTAACTGAATCTAATCGAGCGGTTCCTTCACTACTGATGCTAACAGAAGCTGATCGATGCTGCCTCTCT
>NC_041393.1:402712221-402720357 GCF_002162155.2 Triticum dicoccoides
GGTGGGGGTGGTTGAACAGGACCCCACGGCGTTGCCTCGATCGAGCTGGTTGGGGCTAGATGAACAGGACCCCATGGAGGGCTGGATGAATAGGACGACCCCGTGGAGGGCTAGATGAACAGTAGACGGTGGAGGGGTTCCCGTGAAGGGGTGGTTGAACAGTAGCCGGTGGTGTAGCACACGGTGGAGGCTGGATGAACAGGAGCCTGTGGAGGATGGAGGAGGTCGATGGTAGCCCGTGGAGGCTGGAGGAGGTCGACGGTGGAGATGAACAGTATCCCATGGAGTCCCATTTTGTGGTACGCCACACCCCTCCCGATGAACAGGACCCCCGTTTCGACCGTAGCGCTCCAACACAAGTCCGTTTCGTCTGTTTTGCGGTACGCCACACCCCTCCCGATCAACAGGACCCCCGTTTCGACCGTAGGAGATCCGTTTCCTCCGTTTTGCGGTACACCAGACCCCTCCGGATGAACAGGATCCCATTTCAAATCTGGCCGGTCGAACACAAGGCCATTTCCTCCATTCTGCGGTATGCCAGGCCTCGTTTCCATCGCCTGTTCCGTCCAAGTTGGTTGGCTCCCATGCGTTTCGTTGCCTCCCGATGAACATGACGCATTCCGTTGCCTCCCCATGAACACGACACATTCCGTGGCCTCCCCATGAACACGACGATGACGCGGTTTATCCGTTCCGACCCAGCCATATACACGAGTCGTGGCCGTATGTATGCGCGAGTAGGCGTTCGAGACCCCGCCCATATGTACGTATGTGGCCGTATTTTCTTTCTTGCACCCTGGCCGTTGTACGTACGTGTACATGCTACACACGTGCCTCTACTATGACACGTGCGCGCCTCTACTACGACATGTGTGCGCCTCTACATCGACTAGTATGTACGTACACGTTCGCGACCAGAATGACAATGCTACGTACGCTTCGACCAGGTGGGTCCCGACTGTCAGGCAATTCCTTGCGTGCGAAGATGTAGCTGGTGGGTCCCAGCAGTCAGGGGGGCGAATCATTTTTTTTTCCCAGACGCACTTCCTTGCGTGCGAAGATGTAGCTGGTGGGTCCCAGCAGTCAGGGGCGAATCATTTTTTTGGCCCGTAATATGGACGCACTTCCTTGCGTGCGAAGATGTAGCTGGTAGGTCCCAGCAGTCAGGGGGAAACGTTTTTTTCGCGAAATACGATGGCTCGTCCGGTGGGTCCCTGCTGCCAGGTGGAGGAATAATTATTTTCCGCGTAATAAGGAGGCACTTCCTTGCGGCTGTCGTGGACCCAGCTGTCAGCCTCTCCACGTATTGTACTCTTCCGATGGAATTCGGTCGTTGACCACACTGACCACGCCGCGCTGAGAGCACCACGGCGGCGGACGACGGTGAGGCCTAGGAAGGGGACGACGCGGAGCCGGGGAAGATGCAGCAGTGGATGCCCACGCGAAGAGGTGTACGAGGATTCACTGGTTCGGCTACGGTGTGAGGCTACTATCGCCGCAGAATAACAGGTGGTGTGGTTGAGTAGAGGGATGGCCTGGCCAGCAGTGGGAGTAGTAGGGGTGGTGAGGCCTCCACGACATCACAGCCGGACACGGGAGGCAGAAGCACACGACACGACCGGCGCTGGTTTCGGCGGCTGGAGCAAGAAGACCAAAGGTTGAAGAAGCACTACGGCCGTTGGATTAACATCGTACGGTAACAGGAGCTAGAATCGTTCATATTGACTAAGTTGACAAAGCCCTCCGTCCCCGTCAACTTGGTAGGCCCACAAGTCAGCCTCCCACTATGCTGGGTTCCAGCTGGCAGGGGAAGTATTCATTTTTTGTGCATAATAAGGAGGCACTTCCTTGTGCGCGAAGATAGCTGGTGGGTCTAACCTATCAGTGGGGGGCACATTTTTTCGCGAAATACAGAGGCCCTTCCGGTGGGTCCCAGATGTCAGGTGGAGGACTCGTTATTTTGCGCGTAATAACGAGGCATTTCCTTGTGTGCGACCATGGACCCAGCTGTCAGCCTCTCCACGCACAGTCTACTTCCGATGGTGTCGTTCATTGACCACGTTGACCACGCCGCGCCGAGCGCATCCAAGGTGGTGGACGACGGCAAGGCCTCGGACGGCAACGAGCCAGAGATGGGAAGACGTGGGAGTAGAGTCGCAGACGGAGAGGTGTACGAGGGTTAACAGGTTCTAGTGCGGTGTGGTTCGGTAGCCGGTGGACAAGAACAGGAGGTGTGAACGGGTGGAGGGACAGCCTGGCCAACAGTGGAGTAGCGCTTCATAGCGAAGCGTGCTAAGTAGAGCTGCTAGCAGCAGGAGGCGGCAGGTGGTCCCGGTGGCGCTGGAGGAAAAAGACGAGAGTTTGAAGATGGATGTCGGTCGTTGGTTGTAAATCCAACAGCTAACTTGTCAGAATCATTTGTTGAATAAATTGACAAAAACTTGCGTTGGCTTCGATCTATTGGCCCACATTTTAGCCTCCAAAAATGTGGCACGTATTCAACCCATTTTTTCAGAATTTACAGTCTTTTTTTTGCATGGTAGAATTTACAGTCAATTTGATCTTTTTTTTAAATTACAGCCATCAGCTGGGCTGGGTGAACAAATAATGTAGCGTCCATGCGTCTCATTTATTTTATTTCCTAAAAAATTACAGGCCATTTGCACTTTCTCGAAATACAGAATTTTGCTGGGCTGATTCTAATTATAATGTTGGGTTGGGCCAGCAATGTCAAGGGGCTGAGCATTTTTTTATAAATATATTTAAATAATAAGTGATATTATTACATTCGTCCTTAAATCTTGTCAAGCTTTTGTACACAATCACTAGGATTTTCGTGCCAAAACAATCCAGAATTTTATTGTTAAGAAATTGTTTTTATAAGTTAATAAGATGTGGGATATTGTTTTCTAACATATGTAAGTATCTGTTAAATATATGATGACAATAAAAATAATATATAATAACATATAAAATAATTTGAATATATATAATATAGTTAGAAGGGAAAGATAAGTTGGACCTGGCGTTCCTATTCTTATATAGAAAAATAGAATAGACCTCTGTGTTTTCTTCAAAAAAATACATAAATTGGGCTGCCGATATTCAGGAAAAATAAAACCTCGGATGGGAGGTCCATAGGCCTGTTTGACAGGCCTATGGACCTCCCATCCGAGGTCGTGGGCTGTGCATGTTAAAAATGAAAGCCTAGATGGGGCAGGCCAAAACCCAGCTGATACTTGCTGCCCCAGTCATAATAAATGATACCTGCCAGCTCCCCAGCTTCCTTGTGAATTTATCTCCTATAGTAACTACGTTGTAGCACCTAAAAAATGTAACTATGTTGACAAACCCGTCGGCCCCAATGTTAGTATAGCATTAGGAGGAAGTATTTTTCGATGAGGCACTTGCTTGCGTACGACCATAGACCTGGTGGGTCCCGACTGTCCGCCTCTCCACATACAGTCCTCTCCAGATTCCTCTCGTTTGTTCAGCATGTTCACAACGGCAGATAGCAGCGTCGCGGTGAGCGCACAAAGGCGCAGGAGGGGATCCGACCACCAGAGGAAGTGCCTTATTATTAACGAAACTACTGAACTAGCCTAGTGGCCAAGTGACACTACCCGACAGCTGTTCCGACCGGGTTCGATTCCACCTGTGCAGGGAAAATATCTCCAAATTTTTTGCCTCTGCCTTTATTGACATGTGGGTCCCCATTGTCATCTACACACATCACGCCCAACACTTGCCAAAACTTCGTCCCTCGTTTTCTCTGTGTTTCGCACACTCGACATTGTGTGGGCATTTTGACTATGCATCATATGAAGATGTGCTATGCATGAATGTTGATCAGCATGATGTTAACTGGCTGGTAGTTCCATTTTCGACCATGAATAGAACTTCCAACATGATGTTAACCCTGTTTGAAAAGGCCGTGTTAATATAAATGCTCTACCTCTGAAAGTTGCAGTTTCTTATCTGAAACTGAACTTGCAGTTTCTTATCTGAAACTGAAACATGCAGTTTCTTCTCTGAGAATCACATTGTCTGCACATTTATACTCCTATGAAACTACATTTTTTTAAGTGCTAAAAATAGATCTCTAGAATTCATAAAATACTTCATATGCTCAATATTGCAAATCTGAAATTCAAAAGACATTCATATCTGAAAGTACTCTCGAAATACACAACACAAAACACAATTCACAACCTACAAATACTGACAACCCTAAGCTCCTCCTGACAATTCACAACCTGCCCGACTATTGGGCTGCGGGGGGCAGTCCCCTCCTATTCCTCGACGGCAGACAGCCGCCCCGTGAGATGATGTGAACAGCGAGGGAGAGGATGGCGGGGAAGCGCCGTCGGGCCAACTGCTTTTCTCTTGCAGTTGGGTTCGGTCGATGAAGACTCCACCGGCTCACTCTGGCAGGACACCCTCACAAACGGCACCCTGTTGATGCTCGATCCTTCAATCTCTGGTGGATGCTCTATCTGGGATCGATACTCCCACCACCGCTCCCTCACGATCGGATTCGGTGAATCTGTTTGCTCCATGGCCCAGAGGAGCAGCTCTATGTACTCCGACGTGACTCCCTCCGAGAGTATCACTGCCTTTTCGCTCTGTTGCAGATATTTGGCCGTGGATGTCGCCGTTGCCACTAGTTGGTCCTTGTTGTCAAACCAAGACTGTATCTCCAACATCCTAGCTAGCTTTACAGGGTCGCTGTCTGCGATCCTCACATATCGGTTGTACTCCTCCATCAATCTACTTCACATCACCTTCACTCGCCGGCAGTGATTTTTGAATGGAAGAGGAGAGGAGCAGCGCTGGTTTTGAACTAGAACGGGAGAGGAACGACGCTGGTTTTGGACTAGAACAGGAGAGGAGGGGCGGTGGTTTTGAAATGGAAGAGGAGAGGAGCGGCGCTAGATTTAGATTGGAACAGGAGAGGAGCGGCGGTGGTTTAAGAGGAGAAGAGCGGAAGAGTGGTGCTGGTCTTGGAAGTATTTGTTTGTTGTTTTGCGTATTTTGGGTCAAAGTTTGACCACGTACTGTATTTGACTAGCAAAATGTGAATGCATGCCACCAAAAATTGTATCGTTTGGTTCATATCTGAATGTATTTCAAATTATATTATTTTTGCAACGTATGACATATATTTTATGTGTGAAAATCATGGTCAATTATGACCCAGAATAAAAGGGAGACTAGTTAATGTGGGGTCGCTTTCTTAATTCAAGGGTAAATTGATTTTGATTTTGATCCAGTCACAATGCGCCGGCCCTCTCGTCCAATCCTAAATCGCTGCCACACACTCCTCTCCATCATCTCCATTCCAAAACCATTGTCTCGCCTCTCCCTCTTCTGATCTTCTCCATTGCAAAACCACCTCCTCTCCTCTCCATCATCTCCATTCCAAAACCACCGTCTCGCCTCTCCTCTTCTCTATTGCAAGACCACTGTCTCTCCTCCCATCTTCCAAAGCTAGCACCAGACCACTCAGAAGGACATCTATGGAGAGGATGCAGCAGCGAATCAGGTAGATCGCCGGCAGCGACCAGGCAAAGTTAGCCAGGTTGAAGGAGATCCTTACTTGGTTTGACAATGAGTGGGAGATTTCGAGGACGGTGCGGGCCATGTGGCAATGTATGCGAAAGAGCGAGACGGCGGTGATGAGGGCGGCGATGTACATGTACTCCTCGGCGGCAGTCACGCCGCAGTCCTCTGAGTTCATCGAGTATCTCCTCTGGGCGATGGAGCAGACAGATTCGCCCGAGGCGACAGTCAGGCGGAGGTGGTGGGCGTACAGGTCGAAGGTCGAGCACCCAGAGGATAACGAATCGATCGAGTATGGTGTACCATTCGTGAGGGTGCAGAGCCAGCCGGAGCCACATGAGTATTCATTCTCCCACCGCAAGAGGAGGCCGGATGGCGCAACGTCGCTTCTCCACGATTCTCCATGGTTCCCTCAACGCCTGCCTCGTTTCAACGGCGGCGGTAGGGTTTAAGGTAAGCTTCGCACTAACCTAATCTTCCACCTGCTCCTGCTTACAATCAGTGTGACAACTAATGAAAATCATGCTTACAATCAGTCTCCGAGTACTACGCCAATCACCCTAAAATAGCTCTGGAATTTTTGGGTCAAAGTTGTGATGCAATGTACAAATAAAGAAAAATAGTTTGGTGCTTCTTTTAGAAAAGAGTACTCCCTAGAAAACTGCCAATATAAGCTACTAGTATTTGGTTAGAGGATTTGCTGCCAAGAAAGATCCATCCACAGAGAGCGCCACACATCCCACTGGTGGTGGTGGATGCCAATGCGTGCATGCAGCATGGTTGGTGTCGGTAATTTTTACTTGGCACACCTCGCACTCTGCATATATGCCGGCTCCATACGTACATTTGTGCAGTTCCACCAAAATGCAGCTGAATAACCCTATTTGCACAGATAATGAAAAAGCGTGATTACATTATAGTGGCACTAGTTGATGAAACACACAAAATAAATAGAAGAAAATATTGCGATAGTATCATAGTATGCCATGCTGCAAGGGCGAGATGGGCCCTGCGACGCCTCATACGGTACGCCTCATACTGGACATCGTCCCAAGTCTCCCAGATACGCCTTCTGCCAGTGATGAACATCATTGTACAACGGTAGTACAAGGAGGCGCCTTGAGACATTCAAATCTCTATTTTTGTACAGATCAACTAAAATTTTGCACCCAAGTTTGCAGAAACACTTAAACATTAACAATGGGACTAGTTGATGAAACATACATTAACAAAGACAGGCACTTTCTTTATCTATATTGGAAATGAAATGATAGAGATGACACCCGCTCTATTTTAACTATATTATTACTTCATTTTATCAGTGACACTAGGGTCGGGCAGGTGGCAAACGATGTGTACCGTGCGTCGCAAGGATGGAGGCCGGGGGTGCTTAGATTGGGATGCTGAAGCTGGCTCTTTCAGTCACCAACATGGATGATTCAATTCATGGGACCTTTTAGTGCAGTTCACCTAAAATGAAGCAATGTCCCGTGAGCTAGCAGCTTCTTCTTCAAAAAAAATAAGAAAAGGGCTCCAGCCCTGATTCCATTTCCATCAGAAAACGAAACCCACAGAGCTTCTTCTTCATTATTTGCAATAAAATTGAGCAACATCAAGGTTGGTTGTGAAGCTCCTGGAATGCTCAACTATAATTTGGATATCATTTGTGCAGTTCAACTAAGATCGAGCGTGAAATGTATATCTCTGTTTGCACAAAAAAGGTGGAAAGGAGGGTGACTAACAAGTGATGAAACATGCGTCAAATGAAAAGAAGCATGTTCCTTATCTGAATGGCAATCCTACAAGGACGGTAGCAATTTCTAAAGCAGTGGCATTGCTAGATATTAGTGTGGGCATTAGTATTAACTATGACAACTGTTAAATACGACATTACTTTGGGCACGGGAGAGTAGGCGGACCAGGACAATTGCATTTCTAACGAAAAGAACCAACTTATCTTAATGGGAAATTTAGCAGAACATGTAAAAAAGTGCCATTGATTCATATTACTAGAGGCATTACTTTGAAAACAACATTGGTTTAACATGTCCTTACTTTTAACAGTGCGACTGCTACATTTTACCAGTGGCATTACATAAGAGTGGCTCGGGGCAACAAACATGAGAACAGGATATCTGGATTGGTCCCATTTTTGTTCGGTATAGCCACCTCATACTGTGTGAAGCTAGCAAATCTAGTGTTGGACTTACTCTGTTGACTTGTCCCCCAGTCCCCACTTTCTTTCCTTTTTCAACCAATAGATCGGGTTTATATTGAGTTTGTACTGTGTTTCCCTTAATTTCCCAATTAGACCTAGAGACCAGTTGGATAGCCAGTCTCTACTACTTTTCGCCCCCATTATTTACTCTTTCGACCAAGTCCTAGATTCAGGTAACAAATCCTCCCCCACCCCCACCCCCTTTCTTCCTTGTTTGAACTAAGTAGTACTAGATTCGAGTGCATGAACTAGTTTTACCTCTTAAACGTAAAAAAAATTAGGTGGTTTTCAAATGCAGCGATGTCAGGAGCTCAGGACGTAGAGCAAGGCCAGTTTCAAAGGAAGTTATACCTGAT
>NC_041393.1:402720510-402748043 GCF_002162155.2 Triticum dicoccoides
GGGAGGCCGGATCTGCCCACACTACGGCAGCGAGGAAGAAGGGGTCGGAGGCCCTCCCTCGCCAGCGGTGCTTGGGAGAGAATGGCAAGGCAAGCTGATCTGGACGCGCCAGCAGTGGGTAAGAGCCATCGCCGAGGATGACCGCGTGAATGTTGCACCTTCTCACCTTCCCCGGCGAAGAGGATCCGGCTGGATCTGTGACCAGCGGTGAGCAGAGAGAGAGAGAGAGAGAGAGAGAGAGAGAGAGAGAGAGAGAGAGAGAGAGAGAGAGGCCACTGAGGGAGTCCTGGATAAGGGGGTATCCAGACAGCCGGACTATACACATCGTCCGGACTATAGAAGCGTCAAGATACAAGACTCAAGACTTCGGCTCGTGTCCGAATGGGACTCTCCTTTGCGTGGAAGACAAGCTTGGCGATCCGGATATTATATTTCCTTCCTTGTAACCGACTCCATGTAAACCCTAGCTCTCCGGCGTCTATATAAACCGGAGAGGATGGTCCTTAGAAGGCTGATCACAATTACAATCATACCATCATAGGCTAGCTCTTAGGGTTTAGCCTCTACGATCTTGTGGTAGATCTACTCTTGTACTACTCATATCTTCAATATTAATCAAGCAGGAAGTAGGGTTTTACCTCCATCTAGAGGGCCCGAACCTGGGTAAACATTGTGTCCCTTGCTTCCTGTTACCATCAGCCTAACACGCACAGATCGGGACCCCCTACCTGAGATCCGCCGGTTTTGACACCGACATTGGTGCTTTCATTGAGAGTTCCTCTGTGTCGTTGCAGCAAAGGATTGATGGCTTGTCTCGTTGTCAAGGACGACATCACCTCTAGGGAGCGCTAGCTGTAGGCCAGACTCTCCGGCTTGGCGACTTCATTATGACCGCCCCATCGGCTGTCACGCCGACGATGGCCTCTCGGGTCATCACGCAAAACCTTCGTATCAATTCGGAGCTTGCCGAAAAGGTGGATCCGATTGAGTTCTCCTCCCTTAATGAGCTCTTGGATCGCATCGCCGCTTTGGGAGTCGCTACGGACTATGACCGGATTAGGCTTAAACCCGACCAAAGGGACATTAGATCCCCGCCGACCACCCATGAGATAGCGGTAGTGGAGGAACCATACTTGGGTTGCCCCTCAACTTTGGGGACGAATTATGTCTGGATCACCGAACTCAGTGAGCCGAACACCCACCCAAAGGAAGACATGACCCATATCCCGGACTTAGAATCGGGCATTGGGCCAAAGGGATTAGGTAATACTCCAGATCCCGAACTGTCAGGCTCGGAACTTTCCGTGCCCCCGGGCGTCAGATCGAATCAGAATCCGGATTCAGCCAACGACGCTCGCTCGGACTTAAACCGTCTCTCCCGTATCAGGCAGGAGCCCTAGGAGACGGTACACCGTTACTGGGCCAGATTTCTCCTTGCTCTTAACAAGGTCAAGGACTACCACAAGGAGGATGTAGTATCTCTTTTCTACAGAAACTGCACGAACAAAGGACTCCTTAATGCTATGAGTCGCCGTGACATAGTGCACTTTACGGACTTGGCAACCATAGTGCAGAAGTACTGTGTGATGGAAAGTGCCTGGAAGACCCCAAACAGAATTTTCGGATAGTACGGCCCTCACCAGAACCTTTGTCCGAACTAAACGGCCGAACTCTCGTAAGTCGACCAACTCAATTCCCAAGAAACCAAATCCCGCCCCGGGGCGTGGAACCGTATTGGAAGAATGGCTTAACGGGCCATGTAAGCTTCACAGCACGCCGGACGCAACGCCGACCCATAGCCTTAGAGCATGTTGGATACTCCGGCAAGTAGCTAAGAGTGGCGAGGATCTCCTCGAGAGCCATAAAGCAGAACAGCATCCAGCCAAGGAACGCAATACAGTACTAACAGTCTTCGAGACCTCTGCCTCGAATAATAGGCGCAAGCGAGGTCATCAAAGCTCCGCTGAAATCTGCCATGTGGCAAAAATAAATCCGTGGAACGACACTGCTATAACTTTCAATGCCAGTGACGAACCCCAATTCCAATCCGCCCGGGCGCCGGCCTCTTTGGTCCTCAGCCCAATAGTGGACGGCTTTCGGCTCACTGAAGTACTCATGGATGGCGGAAGTGGATTAAACCTAATCTACGAAGAAACACTCAACAATATGGAAATTTACAAAAGCTGCATTGAACAAAGCGGCACAACCTTCAGGGGAATTATCCCTAGTCGGCAGGCACGGTGTGCGGGAAAAATCACACTCGATGTGGTATTCGGCACCCTAGAGAATTACAGGTCCGAAGAAATCACCTTCCAAGCGGCTCCTTTCAACATAGGATACCACGCCCTTCTAGGGCGGGACGCGTTCGCGAGCTTCCAAGCCATACCCCATTACGGGTACATGAAGCTGAAAATGCCCGAACCCAATGGAATCATCACTCTAGCTAGTGATCCGGACGTCGCGCTCCGAGCCGAAAACAAAACCGCAGCACTAGCCTTGGAAGCACTATCCGAAGCCCTAGCGGCAGAAGAATTAACAACGTTGCGCACCACCGTGGACAGGGATGACGTGATACTCGACAAGCGACCCAATTCCACCTCATTTAAACCTGCAGATGAGATAGTCAAATTCCAAGTCCACCCAATGGACCCCACAAAGACAGCTTCCATCGGGACACAGTTGAACCCCGCTATGGACGTCGCACTACGCAACTTCTTACCCAAGAATTGGGATATCTTCGCCTGGCACCCATCGGACATGCCGGGCATCCCACGCGAATTGGCCGAACACAGCCTTAACATACTGAGGGGGTACAAACCTGTTAAACAGACCCTAAGGCGATTTTCGGAGCCCAAACGGCAAGCCATGGGGGAGGAGCTAGCCAAGCTACTTGAGGATGGATTCATCAGAGATATCAAACATCCGGATTGCTGGCGAACTTGGTAATGGTACCAAAGAAGGACAAATCCTGGTGCCTGTGCGTCGACTTCAAAGACCTTAACAAGGCTTGCCCCAAGGATCCCTTTCCCCTCCCTCGCATCGATCAAATCATCGATGCCACAGCTGGACACGACTCGCTGTGTTTCCTCGACGCATACTCTGGATACCATCAAATAAAGATGGCAGAGTCTGACCAAGCTACAACAGCTTTCATAACGCCATATGGCCCTTTCTGCTTCAACACTATGCCTTTCGGGCTTAAGAATGCCGGAGCAACCTATGAATGCATGATTCAAACATGCTTGGAAAAGAAAATCGGCCAAACAGTGGAGGCATACGTGGACGACGTAGTCATAAAAACAAGACACGTCGAAACCCTAATAGATGACTTGAGGCTTACGTTCGACAACTTACGAACATACGACATCAAGCTGAATCTGGAGAAGTACGTTTTTGGCGTCCCTTCCGGAAAACTGCTGGGCTTCATCGTTTCCAATAGATGAAGTGAAGCTAATCCAGAAAAAATCCAAGCTTTCTCGTAGTTGGCTATACCAACAGACCTCAAACACATCCAGAAACTAGTTGGATGCGTGGCTGCTTTAAGCCGCTTTATCTCCAGGTTAGGAGAAAAGGCATTGCTTCTTTACTGCCTTTTTCGGCGCACCGAACACTTCGTGTGGACGGATGCAGCCGCGGTCGGACTCGATGACATAAAGACCTTATTGGCCAATAATCCCGTCCTAACAGCGCCAAATATCGGTGAACCTATGCTGCTGTACATAGCTGCAACACATCAAGTTGTAAGCGCAGTACTCATCGTCGAACGAGAGGTTGACGCATACAAATTCCCGCTACAGAAGCCGGTTTATTACGTATCCATGGTCCTCACCCCATGCAAATCCCGACACCCACACTACCAAAAAATAGCATACGCGGTCTTCATGGCATCCCAAAGCTACGACACTACTTTCAGGAGTGTTCGATTACGGTGGCCTCCGAAGTACCACTAAACGATATAATAAATAACCGCGATGCCACGGGTCGGATCGCCAAATGGGCCATTGACCTCCTTCCATTTGACATAATATACAAGCCTCGGCGGGCTATCAAGTCGCAAGTATTAGCTGACGTTGTCGCCGAATGGATGGAGGCCGAACTCCTTAAAGAGTATGGCGCATACTCTAACTGGATCATGCACTTCGACGGCTCTAAAATGCTAGCCGGACTGGGAGCGAGCGTAGTCCTGACGTCTCCCACCGGAGAAACGGTCCAATACGTCCTCCAAATATTTTACACAGACTCCAACAATGCAGCCGAATATGAGGCTCTGTTGCACGGTCTTCGGATGGCAGTCTCTATGGGCATTCAATGCCTAGAAGTGCGCGGGGATTCAAACCTCGCAATATCACAAATAAACGGAGACTTTGATGCCAAGGATCCGAAAATGGCGGCCTACCGTAATGTCGTCCTTAAAATGTCAACTCGGTTATAGGGGCTCGAATTCCACCATGTGGCTCGAACAATCAAGCGGCAGATGTCCTTGCCCGCATCGGCGCTAAACGAGACCCTCTGTCCCACCTAACATTTTCCTAAAAAGGCTGTTTAAGCCATCCGTGGTATGGGAAGGGGAGTCTGGCAATACCAGCATGGATCCGAATACATCCCCAGATTCCGAACTATCAGACATAATCGGAGGCTCCACCACCGAAATAACATCATCAGCCCATGAAATAATGGCTGTTATCGCCCCGTGGACTGAGCCTTTATTGGCCTACCTAAATAGGCAGGAGCTCCCCGAAGACCAAATTGAAGCACGCTGCATCGTTCGGCGTTCTAAAGCTTACAATATCCATGAAGGGGAACTTTATAAGAAAAGTGCCATCGGAGTGCTCCAAAGGTGCATCTCCGAAGAGGAAGGGTGGCAGCTCTTGGCTGAAATCCATGCCGGACTGGGCGGGCACCACGCTGCGGCTCGAACATTAGTCAGCAAGGCCTTCCGTACAGGTTTATATTGGCCGACAGCCCGAGCAGACGCACAGGACCTTGTCCAACACTGCGTCGGTTGCCAGCTCTTTGCCAATCAGAGTCATATGCCCCCAACCGCTCTCCAAACAATCCCCATAACTTGGCCCTTCGCGGTCTGGGGGCTGGATATGGTTGGACCCCTTAAAGAGGGAAGCCAGAAGAAAAAATATTTATTGGTCATGGTAGACAAGTTCACCAAATGGATAGAAGCCAAATCAGTGAAAACAGCCGAATCCGGACCAGTAATAGACTTTATATTCGGGGTTGTACACCGATATGGTGTCCCCCACAACATCATCACCGATAATGGCTCAAATTTTACAGCTGATGAAGTGAAAGCTTGGTGCGGCAAAATGGGCATTAAGCATGACTATGCTTCCGTCTACCATCCTCAAAAAAATGGTCAGGTCGAACGGGCAAATGGTCTCATCATGAGCGGCATCAAACCCAGACTAGTGCGATCCTTGACAACATCGGATACTCATTGGGTCGAGGAGCTCGACTCCGTACTCTGCGGGCTGCGGACCACGCCGAATCGCACCACCAGATATACACCATTCTTTATGGTGTATGGTGCGGAAGCAGTACTACCCTACGACATAATACATGATTCGCCACGCGTACGCATGTACGAACAGAAGGAAGCCGAACTAGATCGGCAGGATAACTTGGACGCCCTGGAGGAGGAGCGCAACGTCGCGAAGGCCCGTTCCGCATTCTATCAGCAATAGGCTCGACGATACCAAAGCAGAGAAGTGCGGGCCAAAACTTATAATATTGGCGAACTTGTTCTACGCTTACCAGAGAAGAAGAAGGACAAGCTCAAACCCAAGTGGGAAGGCCCCTTCATCATCGACAAAGTTCTCACTGGAGGAGCGTACCGCTTACGTAATGCGTCTGATAACAGACTCGAGCCGAACCCATGGAACACGGCTAGACTCCGAAGATTCTACGCCTAGCGCCGAACTCAGTGTTCGTCTCCTTCACCCTCCTTTTTCAATTATGTTTCCCCCTTTTTTTCCTTTCTCGATCTTTTTCTCTTCACATGAAGTATTTAATACAGTGCGGATTCCTGGATTATTCCGGCCGCACTTTGTGTGCAAGCAATACCTGGGGGCTTCCTATATGGAAGCTAAACATAACTTACTCTAAAGGGCTTTTTACCCATCATACATGTATTTTCCATGTGTGCCTTTTATTCACCATTATATGCATCGATGTGACTTAAGACGTGGCCAAGCTGGGTTGCCTGGCTCCTGTGTTTATGCCCTACGTTCCCGTTAATTCGGCCAGGGCATAAGCGGAGCACCTCTGTGATTGTTACTGTCAGTTGAGCCAGATGTGTACCTCAGACTGGGTGAAGCCGAAAGCTAGTTTCCTTAAGAGAATATTCGGTTGGTGAACAAAAGATGTCTTTGTTTATTATAACATTAATCCCCAGAAGTTTTGTATCCTGCGCTTTGGTTCGCAGTCCGGACATGTGCCTTGACACATGCTTACCCAGGGAAAGGAACCCTTAACGGAACTATTCTCCCTGGAAGATGTTTCTTACTATCCATGTAATATAACATAACTAGTTGGGTACTTGTCTATTCAAGCACTTATGACCCCTACGCCTGGTTTCCATGCATACTCCGGTTTTGTATAACTGAGCGGGTATTCAGACACACCCCGGACTTTAGGATCGGGGGCTGAAGCGAAAAGGTCCGCCATGACAAATGATTTTAATCCGGCTAGGGGCTACTTATGTCCATCGAATTACATAGTCATTTGGACTGATTATATTCATCCTCTATACCATCCAACAGGCTATCTAGCTTACAATCCTGCTGAGAATACTTTGCGGCTAACGCCACCTGGTCATATACCAGACTCATGGGAATTTCTTGCCCATCTGGCCCGTCGGTCAAACTTCGGCCATATGGTTCGGGTCCAGCTTGGTGTAGTGCGTCTTCACCATAGCCCATGCTACTCTTGCACCTTGCCGGCAGGCTGATATCTTCCACAAACGGAAGCGCAGCCGTGCTCCTTGAAGCATGTCCACAAGCCCCCCCATGCCATTTGGCGGGGAGCTTGATGACCACAGAGACTGCCCAATGCCCTGCATCACCTGCCGAGCTCGCTCGTGCAGTTGTGAGAGGTCCTGTAGTAAGTCACCTGCAGATGCGGGCATCTCCTCCTCAGGGCGACCCGTTAGCATTCCTACAAACATAACTTTGTCAATATACTTCCTCGCCGAACTATGGTACACTTCGTCTAGGCACTTACCATAAATGCCGCGGCGAAGCCTTTTGTTCTCCTTTACGGAGTCCGCCAGCTGCGCACGGACGTCTTTCAATTCTACATCCAGCCGAACATTGGCATCTTGGAGAGCATTCTTCTCCTGCTTAACTTGCGTAAGAATGAGCTCGCCAGCCTTTAGTTGCCTCTGCAGATGCGACTCGTCATCCATCCCGCCCTCCGAATTTACTCCGGGGTTGTCTACAGAACTTTCTGTTAAATTTATCATACCAAGCAGTTGCCAACGGGTGCATTTTCATATAATTGAGATAAATGTTACCATATGAGGCCTTCTGGGATTCCTCTAGCTTGGCAAATGTGGCCCTCAGTTGGATCTTGCACTCCTCTAGCTCCCGAGACAATTGCTCATTCTTATCTACAAGAACTTGCGCATAAATTGATACTTAAAACTGTTGTTTCAACCATTTCAAGTCTCAGGGGCTACTACTATACATGCTCATCAAACTTTCTTACCCGTATATCTTTGGTATACTGAACTGTCGCCCGGGCGAGTCCGCTTTGAGCAGCTCGGATATATGTGTCTCCCGAATTGAAAGCATTAAATGCCTCTTCGGAAAAGATGTTGTTGCGAAGCACGGCCTGTCAATGCGGTGATGCATGGCGCTCTCTACTTCCGAATTTGTGGCAGAGAGCATATCTGCGTCCTCTGTCGGAGGACTATGCGGCGTCGACCCTACGTCTGCCTCCTCTCTTGAAGTTGGTCCGGGAGCCCAACTGGTGGAGGCGTGGTTGGCAGGATCTCCGGATACAGTCCGGATACTCCTTTTCCTGCCAGGATGTAAAAGGGCACTGTTATACTTCAAATAACAACAAATTACATGACAGGTGGTTTCCTTACCTCTGTAAGGGCGTGTCGGCCCTAACCGCTTGAGCCTGCCCAATCCGGACGCCTGTGGCTGATAGGTCCCTAGGGGCTCGGCCCTGTGTTCCGAAAGTCGCTTCTGCAAAAACACGACACTTCAGGGATAAGGTGTGACATCAGGGAAGAGTTCTCTTTGGAGGATCGGGTCTTCGGCTAGGCTTACACGAGACGAGGGTAGCAGTCCGGGATAATCAGCAGTAATGGCCACTGAGGCGTCGTCACGGCTCGCCCGAGAAAATATCCCGTCGACAAGCTCCACGGCGGCATCTGGGTCTTCTTCGAGTCCTGGATCCAGGGCCCTTTCGGGGTCCTCTAGCTGCGGGGAAGGGCTAGAGATTCCTTCTACGGCCCTCCTCAGTTCCTGCTCGGAAATGTCGATGTGGGTAACTTTAAGCAAAGAACGCCACAATAAGTGAAGCGAGAAAGTAGATGACGACTTACCCAGTTTGGGGGATTGTACATGGAGAATCCGTCCCACGGTTTGATATGGAGGAAGTCTTTCTCTTCTCCTTTGTACAGGTCGGTCAGTATCCTTGCCAGAGCGGTGGGGGAGTCCAGACCCTTACAGCCACAGCGGGTGGCATCGTCTGTCCCGTTGTAGTGCCACATGGGATTGCTCCGATATTGAAGCGGTTGCACTCCCCGCATTATGCATATTGCCATCACCTCGACTATCGTCAGTCCGGATTTGGCCAGTAACTTTATCCTGCTCATCAGGAAATGTACTTCCTTGGAATCCTCCTCTTGGGGGCCTCGGGGGCGCCAACTTAGACGTGCCCTCGGCAGGGTGTTACTGAACTTGGGGAGTCCTATCCGGACTGGATCCGGAAGGGGAGCGTCGTCAATATAAAACCACTCTGAAGCCCAGTTATCTGGTGCCTTCTTGGGAGTACCAGATAGGTATCCGGTCTCAGCGATATGCCATACTTCGGCCCCGCCCACTTGACATAGGGATTCTCCCTGGTTGCGGGGGACAAGGCAGAATAGCTTCTTCCACAATCTGAAATGAGCCTTGCAGCCTAGAAATAGCTCACAAAGGGCGACATACCCTGCTATATGTAGTATGGAGGCTGGGGTAAAGTTGTGCAACAGGAGGCCGTAGAACTCCAGAAGACCACGAAGGAATGGATGAATAGGAAACCCGACGCCCCTTAAAAGATGCGGAATTAAGCATATTCGCTCCTCTGGAGACGGATTGGGGGATCTCTCCGCTTGTTCTTTGTCGTTATAGGTGGCCACTCCGGCTCGGACAGGGACCATGAACGCCGGTGGGAGGAGCCCTTGGGTTTGTAACTTTACCAAACAGCTATGGGAAACTGAACACTCTCCCCAGTGCCCCGGCTTGGGGCAAGGGGAGCAAGCAAAAGAGCTACGACGACCGACCATCTTGGAATGGTTTTTTTCTGGGCGCTCTGTTGGATGCTTGCTTGAGGAGGGAGAGTGAGGTTTGGATCTAAGAATCCCCGTCTCTTCAAATACACGGCTAGCCCAAAGGACCGAGGGTGGCAAATGCAAAAATGCCTCGACTCCTCGCATTCACTCGACACGTGGAAATGGTCATTATTGAAGCACTGAAGCCGAGTACAACATTGATGAGATGCCGGACACTGTTCGTCATGGTGGGTACATCAGAGTATTCGGATAGGGAACCCGCCTTGCAATGCCGAAAACAAGACTGCGCGCCGGACTCATCGTCATTGAAGCCTGGTTCAGGGGCTACTGAGGGAGTCCTGGATAAGGGGGTATCCGGACAGCCGGACTATACACATCGTCCGAACTATAGAAGCGTCAAGATACAAGACTCAAGACTTCGGCTCATGTCCGAATGGGACTCTCCTTTGCGTGGAAGACAAGCTTGGCGATCCGGATATTATATTTGCTTCCTTGTAACCGACTCCATGTAAACCCTAGCTTTCCGGTGTCTATATAAACCGGAGAGGATGGTCCTTAGAAGGCCGATCACAATTACAATCATACCATCATAGGCTAGCTCTTAGGGTTTAGCCTCTACGATCTCGTGGCATATCTACTCTTGTACTACTCATATCTTCAATATTAATCAAGCAGGAAGTAGGGTTTTACCTCCATCGAGAGGACCCGAACCTGGGTAAACATTGTGTCCCTTGCTTCCTATTACCATCAGCCTAAGATGCACAGATCGGAACCCCCTATCCGAGATCCGCCGGTTTTGACACCGACAGCCACCGCTATCGTGTTTAGATCTGGAGAGGCCGAGACAGTGTGAAGAGAGCAACACTAGCAAGCAAGCGCGGAGGCTCCTGCCTATATAGTGGATAGTACTAGTTTCCTTTTGTCTACCGGAGCCGGCTTAACCTCGTCAATGACTGTCGAGAAGTCTTCATGCACGTGGCCCGGAGGCGCAGTTGTCGTCATTTTGATCTGAAGTGCCGGATTATAACATATAACACGAAAAAATGCCACATGACAAGAAATCATGACCTCACTGCCCAAAGGAGACAACATGAATCCCGACGGACAAACTAGACGAGGAACAAAGCTCAAATTAAAGATAAACTCGTAGAAAAGGGGTCCATCGATAGATGTCCTAATTAACATAGCCGGCTTGACCTAGATGGCCGCCGAGTAGTCTTCGTGCATGTGCCCCAAATGACTAGCCCAACTCAGTTGTCGTTGTTTAACCCTCGCAGTGATTCGAAGCACATGACACCTAATTTTGCGAGATGACAAGAAACCTTTTTTAGATTTCTCACCACAACTACAGCCATGTACAACACTGCATGCACGATATGTAGACGATAGCCAATCCAGGCGTGTCTGCTGGAGTCTGGTCACATGCATGGATGAATTGATCTTCTGTGTCTTGCAGGGATCGTCCAGGCACCAATGTAGTACAACACTTCTCTAGTACTATCGCTCGTCTCGATCTTCTATTGAGTCACCCAACTTGCGGGGCCAGGGAGTGTGCCTATGGTCGGTTCTCAATTGTGGTCCCACATGTGTGTGCAAAGGCAATATGATGCGCGTTCCATTCAGAGAGCAGCATGCCAGACCGACCGACCGTCTGGGGTGCGATGCGAACGCGACGGGCGTGATGTATACTCCGTACATGTGTATCGCCATTTTCTAGAGGCTTTGCTCCATGGCGAAATCCATGGATACAAAATTAGTATACTGTACTATTTAAAAGTCGAGGGCGGGGCTTTTCCTGCGCGGTAGGCAGGGCAAATCCGCCTAGTTGGTTCGACAAAGACGCGAGAAGACGAGGGAGTAGGCTGCTGCAAACGTAGGGTTGTGTGATTTGACAGCGAGTTACTGTTGGACAGGTGGGGCCCCATGATTTGACTTGCCATTATCATCTTAACTGCGGCGCTATGATACGTCTTCAACGTATCTATAATTTTTGATTGTTCCATGCTATTATATTACCCCTTTTGGATGTTTATGGGCTTTAATTTACACATTTATATCATTTTTGGGACTAACCTACTAACCGGAGGCCCAACCCGTATTGCTGTTTTTTTGCCTATTTCAGTATTTCGAAGAAAAGGAATATCAAACGTAGTCCAAACGGAATGAAACCTTCGGGAGCGTGATTTTTGGAACGAACATGATCCAGAGGACTTGGAGTGCAAGCCAAGAAGCAGCCGAGGCGGCCACGAGATAGGAGGGCGTGCCCACACCCTCTGGGCACGCCCCCTGTCTTGTGGGCCCCTCGGGCGGCCACCGACCTACTTCTTCCTCCTATATATACCCACGTACCCCGAAAACATCCAGGGAGCCAACGGAAAACAATTTCCACCGCCGTAACCTTCTGTATCCGCGAGATCCCATCTTGGAGCCTTCGTCGGCGCTCCGCCGGAGGGGGAATCGACCACGGAGGGCTTCTACACCAACACCATAGCCCTTCCGATGAGTTGTGAGTAGTTTACCACAGACCTTCGGGTCCATAGTTATTAGCTAGATGGCTTCTTCTCTCTTTTTGGATCTCAATACCATGTTCTCCCCTCTCTTGTGGAGATCTATTCGATGTAAACTATTTTTGCGGTGTGTTTGTCGAGATCCGATGTATTGTGGGTTTATGATCAAGTTTATCTATGAGAAATATTTGAATCCCCTCTAAATTCTTTTATGTATGATTGAGTTATCTTTGCAAGTCTCTTTGAATTATCAGTTTGGTTTGGCCTACTAGATTGATCTTTCTTGCAATGGGAGAAGTGCTTAGCTTTCGGTTCAATCTTGTGGTGTCCTTACCTAGTGACAACAGGGGTTGCAAGGCACGTATTGTATTGTTACCAACGAGGATAAAAATATGGGGTTTATATCATATTGCATGAGTTTATCCCTCAACATCATGTCATCTTTCTTAATGTGTTACTTTGTTCTTATGAACTTAATACTCTAGATGCATGCTGGATAGCGGTCGATGTGTGGAGTAATAGTGGTAGATGCAGGCAGGAGTCGGTCTACCTGTTACGGATGTGATGCCTATATACATGATCATTCCTAGATAATCTCATAATTATTCGCTTTCCTATCAATTGCTCAATAGTAATTTGCTCACCCACCGTAATATTTATGTTATCTTGAGAGAAGCCACTAATGAAACCTATGGCCCCCGGGTCTATCTTTTATCATATAAGCTTTCAATCTACTTTTATTTGCATCTTTACTTTTCCAATCCATATCACAAAATACCAAAAATATATTTATCTTATCATACTATCTCTATCAAATCTCACTTTCGCAAGTTGCCGTGAAGGGATTGACAACCCCTTTATTGCGTTGGTTGCGAGTTCTTTGTTTGTTTGTGTAGGTGTGTGGGACTTTTGAGGAGCCTCCTACTAGATTGATACCTTGGTTCTCAAAAACTGAGGGAAATACTTACGCTACTATTGCTGCATCACCCTTTCCTCTTCGAGGAAAACCAATGCAAGCTCAAGACGTAGAAAGAAGGATTTCTGGCGCCGTTGCCGGGGAGGTCTTTGCTCAAGTCAAGGCATACCAAGTACCCATCACAAACTCATCTCCCTCGCATTTACATTATTTTCCATTTGCCTCCCGTTTCCTCTCCCCCACTTCACCCTTGCCGTTTTATTTGCCCTCTCTTTCCCAATCTTCTCCTCTCTCTTTCGCTTGTCTTTTTCTGTTTGCTTGTGTGTTGGATTACTTGTTGCCATGGCGCAAGATAAGACCGAATTGTATGATTTCTCCAATACCAATAATAATGATTTCCTTAGTACTCTGATTGCTCCTCTTAATGATGTTGAGTCTTGTGAAATCAATACTGCTTTGATGAATCTTGTTATGAAAGATCAATTCGCCGGCCTTCCTAGTGAAGATGCCGCTACTCATCTAAACAACTTTGTTGATTTGTGTGATATGCAAAATAAGAAAGATATGGATAATGATATTGTTAAATTGAAGGTATTTCCGTTTTCACTTAGAGATCATGCTAAAGTTTGGTTTTCGTCTTTGCCTAAAAATAGTATTGATTCTTGGAACAAGTGCAAAGATGCTTTTATCACTAAATACTTTCCTCCCGCTAAGATCATCACTTTTAGGAATGATATTATGAATTTTAAACAACTTGATCATGAGCATGTTTCCCAATCTTGGGAAAGAATGAAATTGATGATTCGTAATTGCCCTACTCATGGTTTGAATTTATGGATGATCATACAAAAAATTTATAGCGGTTTGAACTTTGCTTCTAGAAATCTTTTAGATTCGGCCGTGGGAGGCACATTTATGGAAATCACGTTAGGAGATGCTACAAAACTTCTTGATAATATTATTGCTAATTATTCTCAATGGCACACCGAAAGATCTACTAGTAAAAAAGTGCATGCTATAGAAGAAATTAATGTTTTGAGTGGAAACATGGATGAACTTATGAAATTGTTTGCTACTAAGAATGCTCCTCTTTATCCAAATAATATGCCTTTGTCTACTTTGATTGAGAATAATAATGAATCTATGGATGTGAATTTTGTTGGTTGGAATAGTTTTGGAAACAATGCTTATAGAGGAAACTTTAATCCTAGACCGTTCCCTAGTAATTCCTCTAGTAATTATGGAAATTCCTGCAATAATTCTTATGGCAATTTTAATAAGATGCCCTCTGATTTTGAGAATAGTGTGAAAGAATTTATGATATCTCAAAAGAATTTTAATGCTTTGCTTGAAGAAAAATTGCTCAAAGTTGATGATTTGGCTAGGAACGTTGATAGACTTTTGCTTGATGTTGATTCCCTTAAACTTAGATCTACTCCTCCTAAGCATGATATCAATGAGTCTCTCAAAGCCATGAGAACTTCCATTGATGAGTGCAAGGAAAGAACCGCTAGATTGTGTGCTAAGAAAGATTGCTTTGTAAAGGCGTGTTCTTCTGGTTTCCATGAAAATAATGATGAAGATCTTAAAGTTATTGATGTGTCCCCTATTAGATCTTTGTTTTGCACTATGAATATTAATAATAATGGGACTAGAGATGAGTCAACTTTAGTTAGAAGGCGTCCCAATAATTCGGAGTTTTTAGATCTTGATGCTAAATTTGGTAAAAGTGGGATTGGAGAGGTCATGACTTTAAATAGCATTGAACCCACTATCTCGGATTTCAAGGAATTTGATTATGATAATTGTTCTTTATAAGGTTGTATTTCCTTGTTGCAATCCATTGTTAATTCTCCTCATGCTTATAGTCAAAATAAAGCTTTTACCAAACATACTGTTGATGCCTTGATGCAATCTTATGATGAAAAACTTAATTTGGAAGTTTCTATACCTAGAAAACTTAATGATGAGTGGGAATCTACTATAAAGATTAAAATTAAAGATCATGAGTGTTTTGCTTTGTGTGATTTGGGTGCTAGTGTTTCCAGATTCCGGAAACTATATGTGATATTCTAGGTTTCCATGATCTTGATGATTGCTCTTTAAATTTGCACCTTGTGGATTCCACCATTAAAAAGCCAATGGGAAGGATCAATGATGTTCTCATTGTTTCAAATAGAAATTTGGTGCCCGTAGATTTTATCGTTCTTGATATAGATTGCAATCTTTCTTGCCCTATTATTCTTGGTAGACCTTTCCTTAGAACGATTGGCACGATTAATGATATGAAGGAAGGGAATATTAGAGTCCAATTTCAATTAAAGAAAGGCAAGGAGAACTTTCCAAGAAAGAAAATCAAATTACCTTATGAATCTATCATGCGAGCTACTTATGAATTGAGTGCCAAAGATGGCACTACTTAGATCTATCCTCGCTTTTATGCCTAGCTAGGGGCGTTAAACGATAGCGCTAGTTGGGAGGCAACCCAATTTTATTTTAGTTTTTTGTTTTTGCTTCTGTTTAGTAATAAATTTTGCATCTACCTTCTGTTTAGATGTTTTTTCATGTTTTAATTAGTGTTTGTGCCAAGTAGAACCTATAGGATAACCTATGGTGATAGTTAATTTGATTCTGCTGAAAAACATAAACTTTGCACGCACAAAAATAATTCTAGTCATTCATAGAAACTTGCTCTTGCGTTGATTATTTTTTCTGTAGATTAATAGACAAATTTTCGAGGACTTCCTATTTTGGTAGGATTTTTAGAGTTCCAGAAGTATTCGAGAGTTACAGATTTCTACAGAATGTTCTGTTTTTGACAGATTCTGTTTTTCGTGTGTTGTTTGCTTATTTTGATGCATCTATGGCTAGTATGTAGGGGTATGAACCATAGAGAAGTTGGAATACAGTAGGTTTAACACCAATATAAATAAACAATGATTTCATTACAGTACCTTATGTGGTGGTTTTTCTTTCTTGCACTAACGGAGCTTATGAGATTTCCTGTTGAGTTTTGTGTTGTGAAGTTTTCAAGTTTTGGGTAAGGATTTGATGGACTATGGAATAAGGAGTGGAGAGAGATTAAGCTTGGGGAGGCCCATAGAACCCCAAGATATTCAAGGATAACCAGAAGCCTAAGCTTGGGGATGCCCCGGAAGTCATCCCCTCTTTCGTCTTCATCTATCGGTAACTTTACTTGGAGCTATATTTTTATTCGCCACATGATATGTGTTTTGCTTGGAGCGTCTTGTATGACATTAGTCTTTGATTTTTAGTTTACCACAATCATCCTTGCTGTACACACCTTTTGGGAGAAACCCACTTGATTGGAATTTATTAGAATACTCTATGTGCTTCACTTATATCTTTTGAGCTAGATAGTTTTTGCTCTAGTGCTTCACTTATATCTTTTAGAGCACGGCGGTGGCTTTATTTTGTAGAAATTGTTAATCTCTCATGCTTCACTTATATTATTTTGAGATTCTCTTAGAACAGCATGGCATTTTCTATGGTTATAAAATTGGTCCGAGAATGATGGGCATCCAAGTTGGGTATAATAAAAACTATCATAGGAAGTGAATTGGATGCTATGATCAATTTGATACTTGATAATTGTTTTGAGATATGGAGGTAGTGGTATTAGAGTCATGCTAGTTGGGTGATTATGAATTTAAAGAATGCTTGTGTTGAAGTTGGCAAATCCCGTAGCATGCATGTATGGTAAAAGTTGTGTAACAAATTTGAAACATGAGGTGTTCTTAGATTGTGCATCCTTATGAGTGCGGTCGGGGACGAGCGATGGTCTTTTCCTACCAATCTATCCCCCTAGGAGCATGCGCGTAGTGCTTGGTTTTTGATGACTTGTAGATTTTTGCAATAAGTATATGAGTTCTTTTTGACTGATGTTGAGTCCATGGATTATACGCACTCTCACCCTCCCATCATTGCTAGCCTCTTCGGTACCGTGCATTGCCCTTTCTCACCTTGAGAGTTGGTGCAAACTTCGCCGGTGCATCCAAACCCCGTGATCTGATATGCTCTATCACACATAAACCTCCTTATATCTTCCTCAAAATAGCCACCATACCTACCTATTATGGAATTTCCATAGCCATTCCGAGATATATTGCCATGCAACTTTCCACCATTCCATTTATCATCATGACATACATTACTTTTGTCATATTGCCATTGCACGTTCCTGTAGTTGACATTGTATTTGTGGCAAAGCCACCATGCATAATTTTTCATACATGTCACTCTTGATTCATTGCACCATCCCGGTACACCGCCGGAGGCATTCATATAAGTCATATCTTGTTCTAGTTTTGAGTTGTAATTCATATGTTGTAATCAATAAAAGTGTGATGATCATCATTATTAGAGCATTGTCCCCAAAAAGAAAAAAAAGGAAAAAAAGAAAAAAATAAGAAAGGCCAAAAGAAAAAAAAGAAAGGCCAAAGAAACAAAAGAAAAAAGAAAAAAGGGGCAATGTTACTATCTCTTTTTCCACAATTGTGCTTCAAAGTAGCACCATGTCCTTCATATAGCGAGTCTCATATATTGTGCTTCAAAGTAGCACCATGTTTTTCATATAGAGAGTCTCATATGTTGTCACTTTCAAATACTAGTGGGAAGTTTTCATTATAGAACTTGGCTTGTATATTCCTACAATGGGCTTCCTCAAATGCCCTAGGTCTTCGTGAGCAAGCGAGTTGGATGCACACCCACTAGTTTTCTTTTGTTGAGATTTCATTCATTCATAGCTCTAGTGCATCCGTTGCATGGCAATCCCTACTCCTCATGTTGACATCAATTGATGGGCATCTCCATAGCCCATTGATTATCCTCGTTAATGTGAGACTTTCTCCTTTTTTGTCTTCTCCACACAATCCCCATCATCATATTCTATTCCACCCATAGTGCTATATCCATGGCTCAGCCAAATGTATTGCGTGAAAGTTGAAAAAGTCAATTGCTTGGCTTGTCATCATGGGTGTAGAATTTGGGAACATTTTTGTGTGACAAAAATGAAGCATAGCCTAACTATATGATTTTGTAGGGATGAACTTTCTTTAGCCATGTTATTTTGAGAAGACATGATTGCTTTTATTAGTATGCTTGAAGTGTTACTATTTCTTATGTCAATATGAACTTTTATTTTGAATCATTTGGATCTGAACATTCATGCCACAATAAAGAAAATTACATTGAGAATTATGCTAGGTAGCATTCCACATCAAAAATTCTGTTTTTATCATTTACCTACTCGAGGACGAGCAGGAATTAAGCTTGGGGATGCTTCATACATATTCAACATATCTATAATTTTTTATTGTTCCATGCTATTATATTACCCCTTTTGGATGTTTATGGGCTTTATTTTACACATTTATATCATTTATGGGACTAACCTACTAACCGGAGGCCCAGCCCGTATTGCTGTTTTTTTGCCTATTTCAGTATTTTGAAGAAAAAGAATATCAAACGGAGTCCAAACGGAATGAAACCTTCGGGAGCGTGATTTTTGGAACAAACGTGATCCAAAGGACTTGGAGTGCAAGCCAAGAAGCAGTCGAGGAGGCCACGAGATAGGAGGGCGTGCCCACCCCCTCTGGGTGCGTCCCCTGTCTCGTGGGCCCCTCGGCCGGCCACCAACCTACTTCTTCCTCCTATATATAGCCACGTACCCCGAAAACATCCAGGGAGCCAACGAAAAACAATTTCCACCGCCGTAACCTTCTGTATCCGCGAGATGCCATCTTGGAGCCTTCGTCGGTGCTCCGCCGGAGGGGGAATCGACCACGGAGGGCTTCTACACCAACACCATAGCCCTTCCGATGAGTTGTGAGTAGTTTACCACGGACCTTCGGGTCCATAATTATTAGCTAGATGGCTTCTTCTCTCTTTTTGGATCTCAATACCATGTTCTCCCCCTCTATTGTGGAGATCTATTCGATGTAAACTCTTTTTGCAGTGTGTTTGTCGAGATCCGATGAATTGTGGGTTTATGATCAAGTTTATCTATGAGAAATATTTGAATTTCCTCTAAATTCTTTTATGTATGATTGAGTTATCTTTGCAAGTCTCTTAGAATTATCAGTTTGGTTTGGCCTACTAGATTGATCTTTCTTGCATTGGGAGAAGTGCTTAGCTTTGGGTTCAATCTTGCGGTGTCCTTACCCAGTGACAGTAGGGGTTGCAAGGCACGTATTGTATTGTTGCCATAGAGGATAAAAAGTGGGGTTTATATCATATTGCATGAGTTTATCCCTCTACATCATGTCATCTTTCTTAATGCGTTACTCTGTTCTTATGAACTTAATACTCTAGATGCATGCTGGATAGCGGTCGATGTGTGGAGTAATAGTAGTAGATGCAGACGGGAGTCGGTCTACTTGTTACGGACGTGATGCCCATATACATGATCATGCCTAGATAATCTCATAATTATTCGCTTTTCTATCAATTGCTCGACAGTAATTTGTTCGCCCACCATAATATTTATGTTATCTTCAGAGAAGCCACTAGTGAAAACTATGGCCCCGGGGTCTATCTTTTATCATATAAGCTTTCAATCTACTTTTATTTGCATCTTTAATTTTCCAATCCATATCATAAAATACCAAAAATATATTTATCTTATCATACTATCTCTATTAGATCTCACTTTTGCAAGTGGCTGTGAAGGGATTGACAACCCCTTTATTGCGTTGGTTGTGAGTTCTTTGTTTGTTTGTGTAGGTGCATGGGACTTTTGAGGAGCCTCCTACTGGATTGATACCTTGGTTCTCAAAAACTGGGGGAAATACTTACGCTACTATTGATGCATCACCCTTTCCTCTTCAAGGAAAACCAACGCAAGCTCAAGATGTAGCACGCTACGACCAGCGTGAGTCTCCCGATTCCTGACCACCTCCATACAGGTGCCTCTCCCAATGCTCCACCAAGTAGTAGAGGCTGGCTCTTGCATGAGAGCCCACTTGTCCACTTTTTCCTTGCCTCTCTTTCCTCCACATATGCAAAAATGCCATGTAAAGCGCACTATTGTACTTAGGTTGGTCGTAATGGAGAGTATCATATACTAGTATCATGCATATGATACTTTTGTATGATACTACATCCATAATGCATAGTATCATGTGTTGGTATCATAGGATAGTTTATTTATTATCATGCATGACACATAGTAGCACATCATTTAATATGATACTACAATATCATATTATGATACTCAACTCTCTCTTTTCTTCATTTAATTTGACATCACCTCATCAAGATTGCATAGTTGGCATGCATGATACTACTCCCATTACAAGCAGCCTTACTTGCTCCCACAGGTGCTAAGCTTGCCACATAGGCATAAAGTCTGATGTGGCAAGTTAATCAAGAAGAGAGAGACTAGTTTGGTGACCCAAGGAAGAAATGGTGCTAAGCGTGTGTACCTAGGTGAAAAGACAATTTTGAGTCTATAGCTAATTAAATGAAGCAAACTTAGCAACAAAAAACTAATAAGCACACCATTTCATTGGAAGAGGTCACTCCTTGGCAAATGCAATAAATACTAGTACTCCGTGTGTCCCATAATATAAGAACGTTTTTGGCACTACACTAGTGTAAAAATCGTTCTTATATTATGGGACGGAGGGAGTACGAAGAAAGAGATAGAGAGAAGTAAAAAATACACTTATAGCCAACCTTAGAGCTAACCTTGTTGTAGTATGAGTGACTGAGTGATGACTATGTATGACATGCCAACATCAGATAGCCTAACGCACCGTGTTAAATCTCCAAGGGCGCAACAGCGCGAGTGACGCGACGGTCGTGGTAGGCACGACCATGATACGGGCTGCTGGCAGCCCTTGGATCTGAGATCAAACGGTCGCATGCTAAGTTGCTGAAAATTTGCAGAATAACCCTCCAGGATAGGATATTCATCCATAGGTCTAGAATCACGCCATGCAACCGTTCGGTCTCAGATGCAAGGGCTCTCGGAAGCCCGTATCATGGGAGAATGGAAAGCCACTACCCTGCCGTTCGCACGCTAGCAGTTCGGTCCTACTCGTCCCACACGTCCTTTAATACTACGACGGTTCGCTCCTAGTCGTCCCGTCCTTTTCGCATTACGGCAGTTCCACTAATCCTAACCCTCCTCCTAAATCCATGGCGTCCCAAATCTCCACGATCGGCAGTGATTACAAGGTTAGAACCATCACCGGCCATGAGTTCTATGTCATCTACACCCATTCTTCCGCGACAGTGAAAGGATGCCTTTCTCACTTCAGACGCATGTTCGAAAACTCAGATGATGGGAGGGTCGCTGGGCTAGATGTTGAGTACACCACAGTCCTGGGACGAGAGAAGGATCTAAAGGACAAAGAGAGGAAGAAGCCCGATGTGATCCAGGTTTGCGTGCATGACTTATATTTGGTCTACCACATATGCCATGCCGACGTTGAATGCCTGGATTTTAAGGACTTCCTCGAGAGAAACCTAGTCAAATTCATTATTCTAGACTTTAGTAATGACAAAGAAGTCCTGGGTCGGATACGCCTCGTTGTAGGCAACACCTTCGACCTCCAGAAGAATCAGCTGGTGTCCTCTCGTCAGCCTTTAATGCTGACCCTGGCAGGAGCCATGGTTCATCCTTCGTACGGTAAACTGGAGAAACCTCCATACACGTTTCATCGTTATGCATGGCAGTGGAATGTACTAGATATAGACCACATCCACTACGCTGCAATGGATGGCTACCTTTGTTTCAATATCTACAAGGGTTGGATGAAGAGCAACAGCCAAGTGTGCGGTTCAAGCAAAGAAGTATCGGCCAAGAGGAAGAGGTACAAGGACGAAGTCGAGGATGTGGACGAGGACTCAGAGTAAGGTGGCAGTGCCGTTGCTCATGGTGGTTCTAATGCAGTGTCTACCGGAATAGTTGCAAAGTTTAATTTCAGGTGTGCTTAATTTAAATTGAGGGGTGTGTTGTCCTGAGCCCCCAGCAGAACTATGTTATGTTTCTTCTCGTTACTTTAACTCTTTAGTGCGTACATACTAGTATTTCTTACATTTCATCTTTTAGTTGGTATAGTACTACCACTCGTTTCTTCACATTATATATGTACAATACATAAGGCCAACATCATATAGCTAGCAGTTTAGTTATCAAAGAATTTCAGGGTGCTTAGTTTTGTCAAAGAATTCCAGGATGCTTAGTTTTATTTGAGGGGTGGGTTGTGCTGGACACCATTATTGTGACAAGCCTTTTTAATAGTACTATATGCATAATTTGGCGACGAGCGCTCTCTATATGTACCACCTTTTTTTTATTTCAACTTTTGCTCCATGGCACAATCCATCAATACTACCACTGTACAAAAGTATACATTTTTTAAAAGGCTAGAGGGCGGGGCAGTCTAGCTTGGTCGGTTTCACGAGAGGCGAGGGCCTTTGTGATTTGACAGCTCATTACTACTGGAAGGAGGAGCCTTGTGATTTGACTGCTCGTATAAATGCGTCGACGACCTGAGGAGGAGCAAAGAACCGTGCGATATACTCAAGTTTTCCACTGGAGTAGTACTGCGACGGAGGAGCACGAAACACGGCAGCCCAGTGCCATATGGCGATAAAAATGATCTAATCTGCTAGTCATCTCATTGTTAGCATTGTTCTATTCATTCCGTCAAAAAAGCATTGTTCTATTCATGCCTCGCAGAGAACGTGACACGTGTGGTGAAACACCCGAAGCAAAAGATGAAACACGGGAGCAAAAGAAGAAGGAAGATTATCACCCCAAATGATCTAATTCGCCGCGGAGTCGTAACTGCTTCTTCATCGCCTCCATGACCTCCATCTCCATGCGCGTCTCCTCCGCCATCCTCTTCATTCTGTCCATGACACGGGATTTCTTGACACGAGCCTTCATCATCTGTTCCACGGCCGCATTACATACCTTGACAGCAGCCGGGTGCTCGATGCGGATCTTCGCCAACTCCTCCTTCTGTTCCATGACGAGGGCCTGCAGCATCTTCAACGAGGAACTACTATTCTCATGCAGCTTCTTCCAGCCAACGTTCTTCTCCTTCAACAGGTCGATCTCATGGCAGAGCTTCGCCTTGTCCTCCTGAAGTCGCAGGATTTCGCCGGTCGCCTTCTTCTGTGAGGCAATGCTCTTCTTCAGTAGCATCACCAAGCCGACGGTCAACTCCCCCTGCTTATTGAGCTCAGCGGGCATGTCGTCGAGGCTCTCCTGCAGCAACTCCATCAAGCCTTGGATGAACTCCTTCTGCTTATTGAGGTGCTTATTGAGCTGATCGGGCATGCCGTTGAGGGATAACGACTCCAGCGCCGCCGGCTCGGCATGTTCGCCTCCATGGCTAGGGCAATCCTGGGAGCCATCGCCTGCCCATGAGAGATCTTTCGAGGTCTCTGCATGGCGGCGAGCCCTCTCTTTTTTTCCGCAGCCTTGGTTCCCGCTCCCTTTTTACAAGTAGTTCTCGACCTAGAGCTCTGCTCACCGGCCATGGCAACGACGGACGAAGAAGAAGCACTTATGAGGAGGAAAGGTAGAGTAATTTTTGGTTAGGTAGTTCCCCTTTTTATAAACTAAGTACTAGCACTAGTAGTAATACCTGCATAGTGGGAACACGTTCAGGTTTGGTACGTACTAGTAGGTGTGATCAGGCTTTCGAATGTGATTGGAACAAGGTAAAGATTAATTGATGGTTTTGGTTTCGAGGCCTGAAACGGCTCCCGATGAGTTTAGCGGAACATAAATTTCAAATACTACACTGCTCAAATGCGTAAATATTATGTTACTGTCAAAAATTGGCACAAAATACGAAGGAGACCAATGGAAGTACTACTAGCAACCCATGATTTAACTACTCGCATGCGCGCAGTGGAGTAATAATGTCTTTCTTCCGCCCTCACGTCCACTCAATTTGCATGCGCTGTATTAATTGACCATCAATGAAGTGAACGACTTTACACGCGTCAAATTATCACATGTGGTGGATCGTGGTACAAAATTGCGTCCGCCCGTGTACCCGCGTGTGCGTGCGAGGGAATGAGTGCGTGCACATCTTCGCTTCGTGCATGTACCGCCAGTATGGCTCAGGGAGGACGAGTACATTCTTCTAGAACCAGTTGCACGTCACTGTGATCAATCCACGCAAGGAGGTCACGACAACGCCTCCACATGTGCCATGTGGATTGATGAACTATAAGAGAGACACTGTGTAGCGTGCCATTGGAAATCTAATTTACGTGTTTTGCACATACTCAAAGTACTAGTAAGGTACACGTGCATTGCGCGCATCAGATTTTGCAACCAAATTATGAATAAATACCACACTATAACATGTAAGCTCTGAGTCATATATGCCCGATGTAGCCCTTCGTTTAATTCTTATAGTTCATCTCATTCAAAATCAATTAGTTTTCATAAAAAAAAAGCTAAGAACGCGGGAATAGAAAAAACATGGGATTATAGTGGAATGCCATCTTGAATCCTACAGGATTGTACGAGTGTTTGATTGTGCATAGAAAAAACGCAGAATTCTTTCAAAGAGGTTTGAGTGGATGGGATGTTTCCTATGAAATCTAGTGCAAATGAATCATATGGAAAAATTCCTATGGTTTACAATCCTACGAATCAAACAACCAAGATAGGAAAAATTCCTAATGATTAGAATCCTCCAAAATTCCTTTGAGAATCCTTTGAATCAAAGAAGCCCTTAATCTATTTTATGATTCATGGAATTGTGCGTTGTAAAGCATAAAGTAAAAACAAATAATGGAAATTCAACTAGAAAAAAAGTTTCGGCAGTTATGATACGGAAGATTCTAGAACAAAAGAGAACCACTATTGTTTTGAGGTTTGTGCATTATGCTTAAGTTCAACCATGGAGTCTGCTAGATTGTACATGTGGAAAAATCCGGTGGGGGGCTAGAAGATGGTGCGAGGGACCAAGTGGAGGGAGACTATGAAGGAATGCACAACTACGAGATCGATATTTAGAGAGAGGGGGCGAGAACGTGCGCTGTTGCGCGCAGTGGCGGAGCCATGAAAAATAAATGAGCTAGGGGGCCAAGCATTGCCAATCCTTTACGAGGAGGGTCAATTCATGAACTTAAACCATTTTTAGCAGCAATTGTCTAATGATCACATTCATATTAGCCTCGATATATAGTGATGTTAGGGGGGGCAGGGCCCTTACTGCCCCCTGTCTTCCCAATTGTGCACGCGTCTGAGAGATGAAGCGGAAGGCATGGATGATGAGAGGGGGGTGTTGGATATGTAATTAATGTGGGTGTATTAGCTATATATGTTAATCCTATATAGAGAGGTATAGATTGATCGATGTGGACGTGGGAAAGAGGGTGAGACCTCACTGGATATATCGATTGATCGGTTTGTGTGGAAAACTATGAAAGACCTAGCTATATACACACATACATAGAGGAACATCGATCGTTGCGCATGCGCGGGTGAGAGATAAATAATGCTCGATATGCTGGAGAGGGGGATGTGTGTGGGTGTGTGCCTTCATGGGAGACCGACCTGAAGAAAAAGATTGCATGTGTGCGATGGATAATGCTGACTGGTAGTGTGTGTGCATGCATGCACGAGAGAAAGTTAGTGGTACAATTATAAAGAGAAGACAACTGTGTGGGTGTAAAAGACTAGGTGAGGTCATAATCAATGTAAAGTTGAATTCAAATATTTGAATAAGAGATCCTGATGTTTGAAAACCATGCATGCATGAATATAACGGAGATATGCGCGGTGTGGTTTGGAAACGAGCATGTTGTAATGTATACACATTGAACAAGGTCAGACTGATTTGAATTGGAGATACCGATGGCAGACATCATTTGGCCACGTCGCATCCGTGCATGGACACACTATTCTAATTGGAGATGATGGGCGGCTTTCGCATCACATATCTATATCTATACCCCTATATATATATATATATATATTTTATATTTTTTATATTGTGTGCGGGTAACTTTAACTTTGAAAGATGGTCGTTGGATGAGGCGAATCCGATGGTCCAAAGATGGCAAATTTGATCACTACTGGTCGTTGGATATCATCTAGATTCCACTAGATTTCGCCACATGTATAATCTAGAAGACTCCATGGTTGAACTTAAGCATAATGCACAAAAATCAAAACACAAGCACTTCTTATTTGTTCTAGAATCTTCCGTATCAGAATTTCCCAAATGTTTTTCTACATGATTTGCCATTATTTGTTTTTACTTTATGTCTTACAACGCACAATTCCATGAATCTTAAAATAGATTAGCTTTCTTATGAAAACTAGATGATTTTGAATGAAATGAACTATAAGAATTAAACAAACATCTACATCATGCATATATGACTCAAAGCTTACATGCTATAATGTGGTATTTATTCATAATTTGGTTGCCAAATCTCATGCGTTCAATGCACGTGTACCTTACTCTAGTCCAAATGGTGTTTGTGTGTGTGTTGTGCGTGTTGAGGTGCAAATTGTCTTTTTTTGGGGTACACGTTAAGCTTGTTCTTCCGAAATTTCAAGCCGCGCCTTGTTCTGCCGAAAATTCAAGCTAGCATCTCTGTCTATCATGCTGCGAAACTCCCGCCTCTTCAACCCATGCCTTGTTAGCCCGAAATATTTAAGATATATCTTTGTCTCGTTGTGCTCCGACAACTCCCTCCATCTCAACCCACGCCTTGCTATCCCGAAACTACAACGCGCGCGAAAACTCCCACCTCCTGTGAAACCCCGACACGTGAAATGCCCGTGGTACCCCTGAACCGAAAGAACCGCCTCAAATCGGTGGGGGTACTTTCGTAACTTACCCCACATTTCGGACAAGCGCGTCCCTAAGCCATGGTTCCCCACTGCCATCCTATCCGCCCACCCATTCGTACACCGAGGTCGTGAAAACCCGCGATGAAAGCCCACACCCTGCTCCGTTCGCCACCCAGCCGGAGCCTCTTCCCCGACGATGTCGTCCACAGCAACACCTCGACGTCCCTCATCCACCGTACTAGATGAGGATCCGTCATGGATCTCGTTGTCCCACCGGTTCAGCCACCCCGTGCTCCACCTCCAAGGAGCTGCCCAAACGTTCCCCTCGTCTTTCGCACCACCTCCATTCCCACACCGCCGTCTTCACCTGCACCACCGGAAGAGCATCATCATCACCGTTTCCTCGGATGAAGTTGCGGCCTAATTGGCGCCACCAAAGAGGTTGTACACTAATCGCCGCATTTTCTTCTTGATTCGATCTCACGGTGCTGCCGACGCTCGGTCCTGAGCCAACACGGCGTGGCTCCATCCACGGCGGCGACGCCGACCACTTCCTCCACGACGTCGCTCCCTCGGCAGTGATGTCCACATTTGTAGGAGTTGTTGCTGCTTTAGCTCTTGCTCGCGCTGCTGCTCTGCTCTTGCTCTTGGTCCCCTGCCTGGTCTGCTCTTGCTATTGCTCTTGCTCGCGCTGTTGCTCTTGCTCTTGCTCTTGCTTATGATGCTGCTCCAATTTAGCTACACTTCAGTCGACTGAATCGACTTTTGAGTCAGTCGATT
>NC_041393.1:402748619-402778035 GCF_002162155.2 Triticum dicoccoides
AGTGTTGGTGGTGCGGTGGCATGGGGATCGCCGGAGAAAAAGCTCGACACGGGGGGGCTTAGAGGGATGGCCGGGGCGGCGGCGGAACGACGGTGGGAGTGTTTTCGGGGCGGGTGGGGCGGCGCACCGTCGGCCGTGGGCGGCTTGGGGCTATTGTTTGGCCGGTGGTGGCAGGTGGCTCAGGGGGGTGGAGGTTGAAGATGAACCGCAGGCCCTTGATTTCGTATCCAACGGCTGCAAAATCGACAGACCAGAGATGAAAATGTCAGTCGACCGACGTGTAGCCTCACCTTGCTAGTGCGTTCAGTTTCGACAGCAAAATTCAGTTTCGACAGCAAAATTCAGTTTCGACAGTTAAGTTCAGTTTCGACAGTTAAATTCAGTTTCCACAGTTAAGTTCAGAGATGAGCGGCTGATGTATTTTACATCTAGCACTTTGTGGTTATGTATTTTACGTCATGTATTGGAGATGCTATTAGAATTCCACTCAGGTTAACGTTGTTCGTTGTCTCTCTTGTCCTGTTTCAGCCTCAGCGTCGTACAACTCACCGGAGCTGCTCCAACGACGAAACCATCCATCACAGGAGAGCAGTACCTTGGGCTCCATCTCCAGATGCCTAAGATCTTCTTCCCCTCCTCCGACAGCCAAGTCAGCCGGAGCATCCTCACCGGCCAACCCAATCACGCTGAGATCGACATGGCTTCGCCAAAGAGGTTTTACACTTGTTGCATCTCCTTTTTACTCTACATGTAATATATATTGTCCATTGAGCACTCGTAGTAACGGGAAATATGATTATTTTATCCTACTATACGACAAGCAGTGAGGTACCAGGCAACTTAGCTATCCGTGATGGACTCTCTTGAACGCCATCATTATTTATCTCTGCGCGTTTGAGCTGTGCATTTGTCGATGGGCCTGGGAGTTGAGCTAGTATGGCAGTGGCCTGGGTCCAAAGTAATATAAGTAGCACAAAAATATATTTTTAGTGTAGGATTTTCCTTGCTCAAGCCTGCCTACTAGAATCGCCAGTGCTTGAAAGGAAAAGTGAATGAAAAACATAGAAATTGGAAAGTTTCCTATGGCACTACTTTTCATGAATTTGGTGCAAAGGGATGGAGCAAAGGAAAACTGTAGGATTTGTTCCTTTAGTGTCTCCTTGAAAGAAAAACCGTAGGAATTCTAATTTCCACTTCTCCTCCTTTTCATATTCCTATTCATCAAGCACAATACTAAGAGATAGTAGCATAATAGCATTATAACCGTACATTTTCTTGTGGCTTGACTTAATCTCACCATGCTTTTTTGTATCCTGTGATCTTCCAATTGTTGTGAATCAAACACCCAGATTGGCAGAAATCTTGTGTTTCTAAATTCTCTGTTTTGCACGTGCATTCCTATCCTATTCATGTCTATTTCCTATCCCTGCATTGTTAGAATCCTCAAATTCTAACAATCCATTACTCAATTACTTCTGTTACAGATATGTGTCAAAGAAAACCTTGTGTGGTTTATCCTGCTCCTGCTGCGCTGTGTTCCACCCCAGCTCAGCTGCTCCAACGACGGAAGGGTTCACCACAGCAGGGATCCGCTCTCCAAACTGTCTTTCTCCTCCTCAGATCTTCTTCCCCGCCGCCAGCAGCCATGACAACTGCATTACCATCATCAACTGAGCAGATGACCTTGAGGACTGCACAGGTCCGCAAGAGAGGTCGCACTCTTCCATGTCTGCTTACGTTATGCGTCGCTTAATATGATGACATGCTAAATTATCGTCGTGTTCACCTATTAGACTCCGAGTCAGGTCCAAACTAATGCTGAAACTTGAGTTTTTAAATGGTTGTGGGGTACATATTGGGGCAGCAATCAGTACTATCTGTCTACTATCTAGTTAATCTCCGGTGTCTACTATGAGTTTCATGTTGGGTGCAAACAAACATTCAAGGAGCCATTATCTGTATTTTTTAACTAAAGCTATTATCTGCCTGCTATCATTGGTTTTGGATCTATCCACAGTTTGCTACCATCACTCTGGATTTGTGCATGCACTCCTTACATAATCTCACTATGTTTTATTCCTATGCATGCCAGTTATTGTACACAATGGAACTGATCATGTAGAGCAAAAGAGACGAGCCTTGCGTGGCAAAAAAATTCATGCAGACGTCGTTCCATGGTGCGCGCAAAGGCAGCTCCCCTCCACCCATTTTGGATCGTAATCAAGAGGAAGATAACTGTTCTGAGGGGGATTCAGGAGGAGAAGACCACTCCTATTTACCCCATGAGGTCTTCGCTCTAACTTGGCATGCTGATGTTGGTAATATCATACATATGGTGCCTTGCATTGCTTACTATATACATTAAAGATGGCATCTGCTTAGTTTAGACATGCTTTGTGTCAATGCCATATGTTTAGTTTCTTTATCGTATATGTGAATCATGCAATGCCATCTTGTTTAGCCAGGCATCATATATGTGAATTTTGCAATGCAACCCTGGTTAGCCAGTCATCTTATATGTGAATTATATCATGCCATCATTTTTTTATTACGTGTTAAATTTGTCAACAATTTTAGTACATTCAATTACTCTTCCTATGCATCATCCATTCGGCACGGTCATGGAAAAATCTAGAGTGGAAACAAGGTCTTCAGAGCAGACAATGCTATCTGACGAAGCGCATGTCTTGATGGTTATCGATAGCTCCTCAGAGGAGGATTCAGAGACAGATGACCAGTCATACCCCCCCCCCCCCGAGGTGCATGCCCTAACTTGGCAGGGTTATCTTGCTCATATCATGCATATGGTATCTTGCATTGCTATGTCATTTGCTTAGTTTAGACATGCTTTGTGTGAATGCCACCTGTTTAGTGTCTAATTACCATATATGGGAATTATGAAATGCCATCTTGTTGCAAGACAATATATATGTGAATTATGCAATGTTATCTTATTGCAAGTCATTATGTATGTGAATTATGCAATGCCATGTTGTTTAGGCAAGCATCATATATGTGAATTATATCATGCAGTCCTTTTTTGTATTTCTCATTGCTTTTGTCGACAATGTTTGTATATTCAAATGCTCTTCCTGTGCATCAGCCATTTGAATTGGTGATGGAGAAATCTGGAGTGAAAACAAGGTCTTCAGAGCTGACAATGCTACCTGCTGAAGCATATATCTTGCTGGTTAAAGATAGCTCTTCAGAGGAGGATTCAGAGGCAGATGACCAGTCCTATTATCCCCCTGGGGTGTATGCTCAAACTTGGCAGGGTTATATTACTCATATAATGCATATGTTATATTGCAATGCTTAGTTTTTACATCATATACACAATATTGATTGCCATCTCCTTAGTTGACACATCATATATGCGATTGCCCTCTGCTCACTTCCTTAGTATATAAATCATATATTTGAATTATGCCATGCCATGATGTTTACATAGACAGCATGTATCTGAATTATGGCATGCCAACCCATTTTCTAAAGACATAATATAGTTATATCATCTCATCCTGTTTACATAGTCATCATATTTTAAATTATGTCATTCTATTCATGAATTATATCATTCCATCATGTTTCCATCGACGGCATGTTTGTGATTTATGGCATGCCAACCACTTTAATAGACACATCGTATAGTTATATCATGTCATCATGTTTACATAGTCATCATATTTTGAAGTATGTCATTCTATCCTGTTTAGTTAGCCATCATACATGTGAAATTGTGTCATTCTATCTTGTTTAATTAGCCATCATATATGTGAAATTATGTCCTGCTATTCTGTTTGCTTAGACAACATAAATGTGAATTATTTCATGCCATGTTTTCTTCCCTACTATCCATTGCACCTGTCTATCTTACAATGTCTGTACATTCAATTACTTTTCTTGTTTATCAGCCATTTCAATTGGAGGGAGTGATGGCAGTATCTGTGGGAGTAAAAACACGGTCTTCAGAAAAGATCGTGCTACCTGTCGATGCAGATAGAACCACGATTGTACTTGCCGAAGAACTAGCCCCACCACACATAACCCACACTCATGCAGATTGTACCCCTACCGAGTTGGACAAAGAACCAGCTACACCCCTTCTAACCCCAACCCCAACAGATAGACACCCAGTTCCCATTAACACAGCACCGTCTCCACCACACAGCACCCAAACACGAGAAGTTAGTAAGGCAACTGCAGTGCCCAAATCACGAGGACCACCACTCCGAACCTGAAGCCAATGCTTAAAGCAGAAGAAGAATTGTTCTCAGGTCAGGTTCCGTAGCTACGGTTCATACTACTTTGCTCTTGCATCACTGTATTTACTGATACCAACTAATTTGAAATTTGAAGGATGCAATTGAAACTCCAATGGCGAAACAGGTATATTTTAAACCTGTTTCTTCAATGTGTTTGGCTGTTTGCTGTTGTAACTTGCTCAATGTTGATTTCAGTTTCAATTGAATAAACAGTTATGTTCTCATGCCATGCACATTACAAGTGTTGGTATTGCTGTGTAGTTTCCCACACTTATATTCTGTCTATGCTGCTTTGTCTTAAATAGATATGATTCGAACTGTATCTATCTTGATTTGGCAACATAAACTAGAATGATATAGACCATACAGTGACCATACTACATAGATATATGTTTGTTTCATGCTGTTATCCTGTCCACCTTACTACTGAACTGGTTTACCAAAATGAGTTTCATATACTACATTGTAAACCTGAGATGTGATTGTTTGTTTCTCTTTTAGAACGTGGATAAAATATTGGAGAAGAGTACCCCATTATGCAATGGTAAAGGAAGTAATGCAGATAAGGTTCAAGATAGTGAGACATCCCTGTTGGTCTCCAAGAAAGCTGATAAAAACTATATTGAAGACACTGAGACAACCCCAAAGTCCTGTCTTGGTGTAGTGTTCGAGTTACTGGCTACCACTGCTGGCACCAGCTCTTCGAACTCGTTGCCTAAATTAGTTCGGCTTCTTGAGTCTCAACTTCAAGTTGAAAGACATCAATCAGATGTTATGCGACAGGAATCCAAAGGACTGAGGAAGTCCCTGCTGAATTCAGATGCATACTTTCTAGTGCAACAGCAAGTGCTGGAGGACTTAAGCGCCAAAAAAGAGAAAAAGCTAATAAGCTTGCTAAGCATCTTGCCAGCATTATGGGTACCCAGGATATTGTTTCTTTAGCTCTTCTAAAGTGGTTTCAGTTCTGGACTTGTTTTGTTGCGGCGTTTATATGCTGCTGTGTTCCCTATATTTGCACTGGTGGCGAACTCTGATGCCCAGTGGATGTAATATGTGTAATAGCCGTGATAGCCTAGCATAAGTTGCTTGCTTATTTATTTCCTTGTTGTCTTGTTTATTTGTTTGCTTGTAGTAAGTGCAGTTCTTTTTCCGCGGTTTGCTAGTGGATGCAATAACCTATTTTTTTAAACTAGGCCACAATAACCATGGGCTAATATTTATTGTAGTGACACTGGGCCTCCTACGGGCCATAAAAACAGCGGGCCTTCTACGGGCCGTAGAAACAGTGGGCCTTCTATGGGCCGTAGAAACAATGGGCCTTCTACGGGCCGTAGAAACAATGGGCCTTCTACGGGCCGTATCATCAATGGGCCTTATACGGGCCGTATGATCGATTGGCTAAACATGGGCCAAACAGACCGCATTATGGCCGTAAACGGGCTAGAGTTGGAATCGTCCATTCATGGGCCGACCATAACGGGCCATCGTTAATAGGTCGTATTTGATGACGCTATGAAAAGGCCCAACGTATTAACGGACCACAAACGGCCCGACTGTAAACACGGGCTGAATTTGGCCCACAAGCAGAAAATGACACTAACAGGCCGTAAGTAAACGAATGCTGGAAATGAGCCCAAGAATAAATGGGCTCTGAGAAGGCCGAAAGATAACATGGGCTGGAAACGGCCCAACAGAATAACGGGCCGTTAATGGGTATAAAGTGATACACTGTTTGAGGGAGTCCTGGACTAGGGGGTGTCCAGATAGCCGGACTATCATCATCGGCCGGACTCCAAGACTATGAAGATACAAGATTGAAGACTTCGTCCCGTGTTCGGATGGGACTTTCCTTGGCATGGAAGACAAGCTTGACGATACGGATATGTAGATCTCCTACCATTGTAACCGTCTCTGTGTAACCCTAACCCTCTCCGGTGTCTATATAAACCGGATGGCTTTAGTCCGTAGGAGGAACAACAATCATACCATAGGCTAGCTTCTAGGGTTTAGCCTACTTGATCTCGTGGTAGATCTACTCTTGTAATACCCACATCATCAATATCAATCCAGCAGGACGTAGGGTTTTACCTCCATCAAGAGGGCCCGAACCTGGGTAAAACATCATGTCCCTTGTCTCCTGTTACCATCCGCCTAGACGCACAGTTCGGGACCCCCTACCCGAGATCTACCGGTTTTGACACCGACATTGGTACTTTCATTGAGAGTTCCTCTGTGTCGTCGCAATCAGGAGGGATGCCTTTTCCCGTCTCTCAAGACGGCGCCGTCGTCAAGGGAGCTTTGGCCCCCGGCCAAACTATCCGGCTAGGCAGTTTTCTTATGACCGCCTGTTCGGCCGCCGCTCCGACAACGACCTCTCGAGTCATCAAAAGCGATCTTCACGTCAACTCGGAATTTGCCGAGCAGCTAGATCCGATGGAGCTCTCCTTCGTAAATGAGCTCTTGGATCGCATCGCCGCCCTGGGAGTCGCCACGGACTATGATCGGATTGGGCTTAAAACCGATCTGAGAGAAATTAATTCTCCCCAGGCTACCCACCACGTTGTCGTGGTAGAGGAACAACGCGGCGACTCTTCCTCTATGTTAAAGACCAGTTATGTCCGGATTCCCGATCCCTTCATGCCGGATTCCCAGGGAGGGACGGATGTCAATCAAGTACTGAACCTAAAGTCAGGCATCGGACCAGATTTATTGGATAACATCCAGCAATCCAAGCTTCCAAATCCGGAAACTTCTCGGCCTTTGAGCCTCAGATCGGGCGGGGTTCCGAATTTAATTCCGCCCGCCCACCCAAACATAAGCAATCTATCTCAAATACGGCAAGAGCCCGATGAAACAGTACATCACTACTGGGCCAGATTCCTCCTGGTCATGGACAGGATAAAAGACTGCCGTGAGGAAAGCGCAATCTCAATTTTCTACAACAATTGCACGGACAAGGGAATCATGAACGCCATAAGTCGTCGCGAAGTTACACGCTTTGCCGATCTGGCGACCATAGTACAAAAATACTGTGTGATGGAGAGTGCCTGGAAAACTGAAACCAGGTTTTGGGACAATCCAGCCCTGAATAAAACCCTAGTTCGAAATAAAAGGGTGCGTCATACTCAAGCACCTAGGTTAAAAACCAAAAAGCAAAAAAACCCTAAAGGGCACGGAACCGTACTGGAGGGATGGCTCAACGGACCCTGTAAAATCCACGGTACAGAGGGCGCCACTCCAACACATAGCCTTCGAGCATGTTGGATACTACGGCAGGTGGCAAAAAGTGGCGAAGGCTTTCTAGCCCCGGGCAACCAGTCCAACAGTACCAGTACGGTATTAATAGTCTTCGAGACTTTCGCATCAAATAACATGCGGAAACAAACAATCCGCAGCCTCGCCGAAGTCTACCAAGTAGCAACAACAAATCCATGGAGCAACACGGCTATCACCTTCAATGCCAGCGACGAACCTAAATTCCGAACAGCTCGAGCACCAGCCGCATTGGTCCTCAGTCCGATAGTGGACAGCTTTCGTCTTCCCAAGATACTCATGGATGGCGGCAGCGGATTAAACCTCATCTACGAGGAAACCCTCCAAAAAATGGAAATTGACTGGAGCCGCATTGAGCGAAGCAGCACAACCTTCAGAGGAATAATCCCTAGTCGAGAAGTACGCTGCACAGGAAAAATCACACTAGACGTAGTGTTCGGCTCGCCGAACAATTACAGGTCCGAAGAGGTCACATTCCAAGTGGCCCCATTCGGCAGCGGATATCACGCCTTGTTAGGGCGAGAGGCATTTACAATCTTCCAAGCTATACCCCATTATGGGTACATGAAGCTCAAAATGTCCGGGCCCAATGGAATAATCACTCTTGTCAGTGATCCAGATATAGCACTCCGCGCTGAAAATAAGACAGCCGCACTGGCCCTAGAGGCATTATCCGAAGCCCTAGCGGCAGAGGAACTCACTGCGCTGCGCTCCACGGTGGATAGGGACGATGTGATACTCGATAAGAGGTCTAAGTCCACCTCTTTTAAACCAGCAGACGAAATAGTCAAAATCCAGGTCCATCCAATGGACCCTACAAAGACGGCCTCCATTGGGGCTCAATTAAATCCTGATGTAGAAGCCGCACTACGAGAATTCCTTCGGGAAAATTGGGACATTTTTTCCTGGCACCCTTCAGACATGCCAGGAATCCCACGCAGGCTGGCAGAACACAGCCTAAAAATCCTAAAAGGATTCAAGCCAGTCAAACAGGCTCTTCGGCGATTTTCTGAACCCAAAAGACAGGCAATGGGAGAGGAGCAAGCCAAACTCTTAGAAGCCGGATTCATCAGAGATATAAAACATCCGGACTGGCTAGCCAACCTGGTAAAGGTACCAAAAAAGACAAATCCTGGCGCCTTTGTGTCGATTTCAAAGACCTTAACAAGGCCTGTCCAAAGGACCCTTTCCCTCTCCCTCGCATCGACCAAATCATGGACGCTACCACAGGACACGACTCATTGTGCTTCCTCGACGCATACTCCGGATACCATCAAATCAAGATGGCGGAAAAAGACCAGGCCCCAACGGCATTCATTACTCCGTATGGACCATTCTGCTTCAACACAATGCCCTTCGGACTGAAAAACGCCGGCGCAACATATCAGCGCATGATTCAGACATGTCTGGCCACCCAGATAGGCAAAACAGTGGAGGCGTACGTAGACGATGTGGTCGTCAAGACCAAACACGTCGAAACTCTAATAGACGATTTGAGGCTTACATTCGACAACCTCCGAGCATACGACATTAAGCTCAACCCGGAAAAAATGTGTTTTCGGCGTACCAGCCGGAAAGCTCTTGGGCTTCATCGTATCCGGTAGAGGAATTGAAGCAAACCCAGCCAAGATCCGGGCTTTGTCACAATTGGATATCCCAAAAGACCTCAAACAAATACAAAAATTGACGGGATGCGTGGCGGCCCTAAGCTGCTTCATCTCCCGTTTGGGAGAAAAAGCGCTGCCCCTCTATCGCCTCCTCCGGCGCACCGAACACTTTGAATGGACGGATGCTGCCACGGCCGGACTCGAAGAAATTAAGGCCATATTGGCAAAAAATCTGGTCCTGGCTGCGCCCAACTTGGACGAACCTATGTTATTATATCGCGGCAACACATCAAGTTGTCAGCGCCGTACTCGTCGTCGAACGAGAAACAAAAGGGCAAAAATTCCCTATTCAAAAACCAGTGTACTACGTATCCACTGTCTTAACTCCATGCAAGTCTCGGTACCCACACTATCAAAAGATAGCGTATGCGGTGTTCATGGCATCCCGGAAGCTGCGACACTACTTTCAAGAGTGTTCAATAACGGTGGCCTCCGAAGTACCTCTCAACGATATTATAAATAATCGCGACGCGATGGGCAGGATTGCAAAATGGGCCATTGAGCTCTTACCATTTGACATAACCTACAAACCACGGTGAGCTATAAAGTCGCAAGTTTTGGCTGACTTCATCGCCGATTGGACCGAAGCCGAACTCCCTAAAGAGTACGGCGCATACTCCAATTGGATCATGCATTTCGACGGCTCCAAAATGTTGGCTGGCTTGGGGGCTGGCGTCGTCTTGACGTCCCCAACCGGAGACACAGTCCAATACGTACTTCAAATAATGTACACGGACTCCAACAATGCAGCCGAATATGAGGCCCTTCTACATGGCCTCCGGATGGCAATCTCCATGGGCATTCAACGCCTAGAGGTGCACGGGGATTAAAACCTCGCAATATCCCAAGTAAATGGAGACTTTGACGCCAAGGATCCGAAAATGGTAGCCTACCGTAATGACGTCCTAAAAATGTCAGCCCGATTCGAAGGACTCGAATTCCACCATGTAGCCTGGGATAATAACCAGGCAGCAGACGTGTTGGCACGCATCAGCGCAAAACGCGACACCGTCCCTCCAAACATCTTCCTGGAATGGCTCTTTAAGCCATCTGTATTATGGGAAGAGGAGTCCAGAAATAACAACCCGGAACCAACTGCACCACCCAACACAGAACATTCTGACACAATCGGTGGCTCCGCCAATGAAATAACACCTTCAGCCCACGAAATAATGGCAGTAATTGCCCCGTGGACGGAGCCATTCCTAGCCTACTTAATCAGGCAGGAACTTCCTGAAGACCTAAATGAGGCCCGCTACATAGTTCGGCGATCTAAAGCCTACAAGGTCCATGAGGGAGAACTTTATAAGAAAAGCACAACCGGAGTCCTTCAAAGGTGTATCTCCGAAGAGGAAGGGCGAAATCTCCTGGCTGAAATTCACGCCGGACTCGGCGGGCACCACGCTGCAGCCCGGGCCCTTGTAGGCAAGGCCTTCCGTACAAGATTTTATTGGCCGACAGCCCGGGCAGACGCTCAGGACTTAGTCCAACGATGCGTTGGTTGCCAGCTCTTTGCTAATCAAAGCCACATGCCACCCACCGCCCTCAAAACTATACCCATCACTTTGCCGTTCACGGTCTGGGGGCTTGACATGGTTGGACCCCTTAAAGGGGGAACCCACCCACAAGCACAAATACTTATTGGTCATGGTGGACAAATTCACCAAATGGATAGAGGCCAAGCCGGTTAAAACGGCAGAATCCGGACCTATGATAGACTTCATATCCGGGGTAGTACACCGTTTTGGCGTCCCCCACAGCATCATCACTGATAACAGAACGAATTTCACGGCTGACGAGGTTAAACTCTGGTGCAAAAACATGGGCATCAAGCTCGACTACGCTTCGATCTACCACCCTCAAACTAACGGTCAAGTGGAACGAGCAAATGGTCTAATCATGAGCGGCATTAAACCCAGATTAGTGCGGTCCCTCACGGAATCTCACACGCACTGGGTAGAGGAGCTCGACTCCGTACTCTGGGGGCTGCAGACCACGCCAAACCGCACTACCGGATTCACACCATTTTTTATGGTATATGGCGCCGAGGCAGTTTTGCCCTGCGATATAATTCATGACTCACCTCGCGTGCGCATGTACGAAGAAAGAGAAGCCGAGTTGGATCGGCAGGATAGTTTGGACGCCTTAGAGGAGGAGCGCGATGTGGCAAAATCCCGTTCCGCATTCTATCAGCTGCAGGCTCGAAGATATCAAAGCAGAGAAGTACGGGCCAAAACTTACAATGTTGGCGAGCTAGTTCTACGCCTGCCGGACAAGAAAAAGGACAAACTTAAGCCCAAGTGGGAAGGTCCCTTCATCATCGACCAAGTCCTTACCGGCGGTGCATACCGTCTACGCAACGCATCTAACAATCGACTCGAGCTAAACCCATGGAACGCAGCCCGTCTCCGAAGATTCTACGCCTAGCGCCGGACTCAGAGTTCGTCTCCTTCCTCCGTCCACCTTTCATATTTTTTCGTTGTCTTTGTTTTCCCTCCTTTTTCCTCCCTCTTTCAGTACAAGCCTCTTGAGGGCTGATCTGCGCTTTGTTCGCACTCACTCGATGTTCTACTCGCACTCGTTATACCTGGGGGCTTCTTTAACAGAAGCTTATTTATATGGGCTCCATGCCCAACACATGCGTCATACTTCTGCATGTACCTTTTACTCGCCATTATATGCATCGATATGACTTAAGTTTTGGCCAAGCCGGGTTGCCTGGCTCCTGTGCTTAACCCTACATTCCCGTTTGTTCGGCTAGGAGGTAAAGGGAGCACCTCTGTGATTGTTACTGCCGGGCCAGCCGGATGTGTACCTCAGACTGGGTGAAGCCGAAGGCTAGCGTTCTTAAGGGAATATTCGGTCGCTGACCTGAAAGATGATTTATTACTTATTTATTTATCTGCCCCCAGATGATTTTTCTGCTCTTTTCGCAGTCCGGTCATGCACTTTAGGGCATGCCTCCCAGGGAAAGGAACCCCTAACGGAACTATTCTCCCTGGAAGATGTTTCTTACTAACCATGTAATATAACATAGCTAGTTGGCCACTTGTCTGATAAAGCACTTATGACCCCTACGCCTTGTCTCCATGCATGCCCTGGTTTTTTTATAACCGTAAGGGTATTCGGACACACTCCGGACTGTTGGGTCCCGAGGTTGAAGCGAAAAGGTCCACAAAGACAAACGATCTACAATCCAGCTAGAAGGCATTTTACATGTCATTTTAAATTACATCGTCAAACTGACTGATTGTACTCCTCTTCAATTCCATCTAACAGGCTGTCTAATTTACAGTCCTGTTGGGAATATTTCGCGGCCAACTCTACTTGGCCGTACATCAGGCTCACAGGGATCTCCTTCCCATCGGGCCCCGCAGGTACAACCTCGGCCATGTGGTTTGGATCAGCCTTCGGGTACCGCGTCTTCACCATGGCCCAGGCCTCCCTGGCGCCTTGGCGGCAGACTGATATCTTCCACAGACGGAGACGCCGTCGTACTCCCTAAAGCTTCTCAGCAAGCCCTCCAAGACCCTCGGGTAGGGAGACGGAAGGCCATAAGGCCTGAACGACGCCGCTCATTGCCTGCCGAACACGTTCGTGCAGTTGCAGCAGCTCGGGAAGAGGGTCTCCCGTGGAACCAGGCATCTCCTCCGCCGGACGACCTGTGAGCACACCTACAGACACATTTCTGTCAATCGACTTCCTCGCCGAACTCTTCTTTTCAAAAGAGTTTGCTCAAGCACTTACTATAAATGTCGTGACGAAGCCGCCGATTCTCCTTTACGGAGTTAGACAGCTGGACCCGAACATCTTTTAGTTCTTCGCCCAGCTGGGTGTTGGCATCTTGAAGTTTGTTCCTCTCCTGCTGCACCCTCATAAGCACCTTCTCGCCGGCCTTCAGCTGGCGCAGCAGATGTTGCTTGTCCGGATCTAGTCCGGCACCCTCTGCAATATTATTGTCAGACTATACACACGCCGCACTTCATAAACTATTTCTCTTTTCGAAATATGAATTACCAGAGGGGGTCTCTGTGGCTCCCCCGGTAGCGGCTAGTGCGGCCTCAAGTTGGGCCTTGCATTCTTGAAGCTCCTGGGACAAGTGGGTATTCTTCTCTGTTAGATCCTGCATAACAAATGATCCTTAAATCAGTTAGTTTAACTATTTTAAGTCTCGGGGGCTACTGGCATATATAACTATTAAAATTCCTCACCCGTATGTCTTTTACATACTGCTCCGTGGCTCTGGTTAAACCATCTTGAGCAGCACGGAGGTGCGCGTCTCCCGCATTAAAGGCATTCAACGCCTCTGGGGAGAAACACGCGTCACGAAGAACTGTCCGACGGCGCCTATGATTCATGGCACTCTCCACCTCAGACCTGGTGGCAGACAACCTATCGGCATCCTCCGTTGGAAGAGCATCCGGCGCGCGCCTTGCGCTCGCCTCCCTCTCTGGACTAGGCGTTGGAGCTTGGCTGGCGGAGGCTTGGTTGGCAACCTCTTCGGACTCAGTCTGGCGAGCGCTCTTTCTCCTGGAAGAATCACAAGCATTAATATACCTCCCAGGAGTCTTTCCCTTAAACGACAATGGTGCGCCATACCTTTGCGGCGACATTTCGATTCGCGCCGCACTCCTCTTCTGCCTGCTGGGCCGCATTGACCTTGGTTGGACGGTCGCCGCGGGCTCGGCTTCCTGCAGTAAAGGCACCTCCTGCGAAGCACGATTGGTACACGATGGTCGGAAATAAGCATTAAAAAGGTAACGGTGTCAGGACTTCGGTCGTACTCACCTGGGAAGCCGGGGATAAACCGGGGTAGTCAGCCGTAATGGCGACTAGAGCATTGTCTATGCTGAGCTGGTGGAACACCCCGTCAATCAATTCCACCTTATGTCCGGATCTTCTCCGGCGACCGGATCAAGGGATCTTCCCGGATCCTCGGGTTGTGGAGTCGGGCTTTCTATGCCCTCCACATCCCGGCGCAGTTCCTGCGTCGAAATCATAAAGTAAGACACTTATCTTCGAAAGCATGGATCAGATATATAAATGTCCGCTTACCCAGCTCCGAGGGTTATTCATGGAGAATCCATTCAATGGACTTGTGCGGAGGAAGTCCTCCTTCTCCCCCTTGTACAAGCCGGACAGGATCTTCACCAGATCGGCGGCCGATCTCGGCCCCTTGCGGCCATGATGGGTGGCGTCATTCTCCCCATTGAAATCCCACACGGGGTGGCCCCTATATTGGAGCGGCTGCACCCCTCGCATAATGCATGTGGCCATGACTCCAATAATGGTTAATCTAGAATGGGCCAATAACCGTATCCGGCCCATCAGATAGTGGACGCTCCTATCATCTTCCCGTTGAGGGCTCCATGGGCGCCAACTCAGGCATTTCTTCAGAGGAGCGCTGCTAAACTCCGGGAGGCTGATCCGAACTGGATCCGGTAGCGGGGCGTCTTCCATATAAAACCACTCCAAAGGCCAGTCTTCGGACGCCTTCTTCGGGGTTCCGGATAGATATCCGGTCCTGGCGATGCACCATATTTCGGCTCCGCCCACTTGATATATCGACCCCTCGTGAGAACGGGGTACGAGGCAAAACAGTCTCTTCTACAGCGCAAAATGGGGCTCGATGCCCAAGAACAGCTCGCAAACAGCTACAAAGCCCGCGATGTGCAAAATGGAGGTAGGTGTGAGGTGGTGAAGTTGGAGTCCGTAGAACTCCAGGAGCCCCCGGAGAAACGGATGTATCGGAAATCCGAGTCCCCTTATTAAGTAGGGGACGAAGCATACCCGCTCTCCTTTGGAGGGATTGGGGACGCTCTCCGCCTGCTTCCCACCCTTGTAGGTAGCCAGTCTGGCTCGAACCGGAACCATAAAGGCCGGGGGAAGCTATCCCTCTGCTTGGAGCGTCACTAACTCGCTATGCGGGACTGAGCATCTCCTCCAATCTCCTGGCTGAGGACTGGGAGCACGAGAAGAGGAGCCGCGTTGACTATCCATGTTGGAATGGATTCTTGTCAGAATACTTGCGAAAGGAGGATGGTGTGATTTGGATCTGGATTCATGCCTCTCTTATAGGCGGCTTATTCGCACAGCTAGGGGGGTAAAACGTAAAAATACCCTGGCTTTTCGCATTCATGCAACACGTGGAAGAGGGACATTATTGGACGTGGAAGCTGAGGAGCGCAACATTTATGAAGAAACCGGACACTATTCGGCTAATGCATGGAACATGGAGGAGAACCCGCCTTGCAAACACCGAAGACAACATACGCGCCGGACTCGTCGTCATTGAAGCCTGGTTCGGGGGCTACTGAGGGAGTCCTGGACTAGGGGGTGTCCGGATAGCCAGACTATCATCATCGGCCGAACTCCAAGACTATGAAGATACAAGATTGAAGACTTCGTCCCGTGTCCGGATGGGACTTTCCTTGGCGTGGAAGACAAGCTTGGCGATACGGATATGTAGATCTCCTACCATTGTAACCGACTTTGTGTAACCCTAGCCCTCTCCGGTGTCTATATAAACCGGATGGCTTTAGTCCGTAGGAGGAACAACAATCATACCATAGGCTAGCTTCTAGGGTTTAGCCTCCTTGATCTCGTGGTAGATCTACTCTTGTAATACCCACATCATCAATATCAATCAAGCAGGACGTAGGGTTTTACCTCCATCAAGAGGGCCCAAACCTGGGTAAAACATCGTGTCCCTTGTCTCCTGTTACCATCCGCCTAGACGCACAGTTCGGGACCCCCTACCCAAGATCCGCCGGTTTTGACACCGACACTGTTCATTACGGGCCAGTTTCACCACGGGCCGTTAATGGGTGTAAAGTGATACATTGTTCATTACGGGCCAGTTTCACCATGGGCCGTTAATAGGCCAAGAGTTACATAGGGCCTCATATCGGCCGAAAGACGTCATGGACCATACATGGGCCAGAAGTGAAAACGGACTGGAATCATATTGGATGGCCCAGATGACGCTACTGGGCCTAATTCGGATAGGGCGTAATGGGCCTTGGGTTAGCGGGTTGTAAATGGGCTATATGTGAACAGGCCATTAAGAGGCTTTCCATGGGCCGGCCCACCACCTTTTGACCAAGTCAAACGGGCCGGACTTTTCATAGGAATGGGCCTCTATTAGGTCGTGCCACGTGTCGACGTATCATAGGTGCCTTCTGTCCAATGAGTGGATGACATCTGTCCCAACGATGAGCCGACATGTGTTTCTTCCAGCCAATGATGATTTTACACGTGGAAAATCCCCATTGGTCAGGGCTGTTAACGGGTTATCTAATCCAAAACCCAACCCGGTAGCTTAACGGTGTTCCGTTAAAGTGGATGCCACGTGTCGGTCACCCTTGATGAAAGCATTTCTGTGAAGCGCGATTTATCGTCATGGAAGTGGACTCTTCCATGATGATAATTTTGGTAATGTCATCGAATACTTCTATGACAGCACAGGTATGACTATCTTGATTCTGCCATAAAATCGTCATGGATGTACATTCATGACAAAAAACGCGACCTACCGTGACAAACACGTATCATCACGGAAGTGTATTTTTTTGTAGTGTAGAAAGCGGTTAAGAATACTACATCACATACCTCGAAGCCTGTTAACAGACTGTGAAGGCTTCGTTCAGCCCTCTTTTGGCGGACTAAACCTTCTCAACCACCATACACATCAGGGTACGGTGCTCCTCCACGACAGAAGCACGTCGAAGTGCTTCCATCAAAATGTCCGGCGCCTCCGGATTGATGGAGGTCGCCGATGGAGTCGGCACTCCCCCTCCTTCAAAGGGGGTTGCTCGCTCGACTCTGGAGCCCTATGGGTCTCCGAAGTGGTATTCGGCTCGAGACCGGACTGTTCCGGCCCCCCGTCGTCAGTCTCCATGGGGGTTGTGCCCCCCATGTTCTCGGCAGCCGAGGCATTACCCTCTAGCGCCGCCTTGGTGACCTTGCGCACTTCTCCCTGGCCCAGACAAGTCCTTTGGTATAACACCTTGGTGTCATCCGCGGCATATGACGGAGAAGCTCGCAGAGGGATCTCACTCTCCACCATCTCTGGCGCTAGAGAGTTCCTCAAAGACGATGACTGTTGGGGGAGATCACGGGCCGGACTGGAGCGCATAATGATATGTTATCCTACAAATTGTAAAAGACCGGATATATGTGCAATATCTTTGAATGCTTATGATTCGGCTAGGGGCTTTGCCCTGGGGTGCCACTGGGGGATGACTTCGGCATCCGAGTCTGAGCCATCTGAGAGTTATATCTTCCCCTTTTGGACGCCTCTGCCTCTAGGTCTGCGGAGGCCGCCCTTTTCTTCTTCCTCCCCTTAGGGGGAGAATTGCTCTCTCCCTCCTCCTCTTTATCTTCATGTCCCTCATGGGAGGAGAGAGCTTCGGTATCTCCGGACACAGCGTCCGAAGTACCTTTACAGTGGAGGCCACCTTTGGCCTCCTTGCCCTTCTTCTTGGCCTTCTTCTCCGGCGCCTGATACGACATCGGGACCAGCATCCTCATCAGCAGAGGATCCGCTGGGTTTTCGGGTAGCAGAGTCGAACACTTGATCCGCTCCGCCTTCTTTGTCCAGCCCTGGTTAAAGGAGGGAAGTCTCAGCATACTCCCTTTATTTGTGAACTAAGTTGTGTTCGAAAACTAGAAAACTTACTAGGGTGGCTGGATGAGCGCAGTCGAGGCCGATGTCATCGGTCGTCTCCGGCCACGACTTCTGGGCCTTGAACAGCAGCTTCCAGATCTCTTCGTGCGTTGTGTCGAAGAACTGCCGCAATGTCCGCGGCCCCGCCGGATTGAACTCCCACATGTGGAGAGGTCGGCGCTGGCAGGGAAGTGTGCGGCAGAACAACATCACCTGGATCACATTAGTGAGGCTGGTGTTCTTCTCTATAATGTTCTTGATGCGCTTCTGTAGCATCAACACCTCGTCGGTCGACCCCCAATCCAGCCCCTTGTTGGTCCATGATCCAAGCCGCATTGGGGGTCCGGATCTAAACTTAGGAGTGGCCGCCCAATTGGCACCGCGGGGTTCGGTGATGTAGAACCACTCCTGCTGCCATATCTTGACAGTCTCCACGAACGCCCCTTTTGGCTAGGTGACGTTGGGAAGCTTGCTCACCATGCCGCATCCATAGTCTGCGTGCTGCCAGTCAACCACCTTTGGCTTCACGTTGAAGACTTTGAGCCACAAGCCGAAGTGGGGGGATGCGGAGGAGCACCTCGCACACGACAATGAATGCCGAGATGTGGAGGAAGGAGTTTGTGCGCAACGTCAGGGTGCGGATGACCTGATTCTTGGTAGGGATCCTATGCGCAACGTTGGCACTTATGTACCCCGCCTCCCGGAGCTCCTTCATGTCCTTCTCCGTCACAGAGGAGGCCACCCACTTGCCTTGAGAGCTGGATCCGGACATGGCTGGAGTGTTTGGTGGCAATGGAAAAGATCGAAACTTGGGCGCTAGAGCTCGAGGACAAGAGGGCTGAGGTAGAAGAAGGCGTGGGGTAAAAAGATGGGTTCTTATCCTCTCATAAAGGGAGTGAATATCAAGCGCCCCCTCACAAGCCTTAAAACTCGCCTATTCCCATGGGGTCGTGCGAACGGAACGGTTGCATTACCCAAACCCGTTGTAAGGGCATATTTATCCCTTAGTGGTTTTGGTGATTTATGACAATGCATTTGCGGACTAATCGTGTGCATTGAGCATTTCAGATATCTCATGTTTAGCCACAAAACGATTCGTTGCCCCTCGGAGTCCAGTGAATATGGAGTTTTCCCTATGTTTCTTTTCGGTGGATTTGAGTCATAGGAAAGTCGTACTATTAAGAGGGGGTCCGCATTGGAAAGGTTTGGGTGGAATCATCACGTACACGTCTGTTCCTTCTGCACCACCTTTCCTTTGGCTCTTTGGAGCATCCTCCGTTTGCCCGTGTCTCTGCAAAATGAAGGACTCCTAGTGTTGGTTGTGCTGGGGCATGCGGTAGTACTGCTCATGCGAGTGGTACTACCGCAGTCCCTTGCGGTAGTACCGCTCCCAGGGCGCGGTAGTACCGTGGCCTCGGTCCAGGCACAACAGCACGAGCGGAAGTAGGGGCGGATTACATCTGTGCCCTACGTGGTAGTACTGCTCCAGGTTTGCAATAGTACCGCGTCGGATTTTTGCACAGATCGAAACTCAGCGGAAGTAGCCTGATAACCCACAAGTATAGGGGATCAATTGTAACCTCTTTCGATAAGTAAGAGTGTCGCACCCAACGAGGAGCTAAAGGTAGAACAAATATTCCCTCAAGTTCTATCGACCATCGATACAACTCTACGCACGCTTAGTGTTCGCTTTACCTAGAACAAGTATGAAACTAGAAGTACTTTGTAGGTGTTGTTGGATAGGTTTGCAAGATAATAAAGAGAACATAAATAAAAACTAGGGGCTGTTTAGGTAAAGAAGCAATAAAGTAAATATAGAGAGTGTGGAAAAGTGGTGGTAGGAGTTGTGAAATTGTCCCTAAGCAATTGACTACGTTACTAGACCGATAGCAAGTTTTATGTGGGAGAGGCATAAGCTAACATACTTTCTCTTCTTGTATCGTATGCACTTATGATTGGAACTCTAGCAAGCATCCGCAACTACTAAATATCATTAAGGTAAAACCCAACCATAGCATTAACATATCAAGTCCCCTTTATCCCATACGCCACAACCCCCTTACTCGGGTCTATGCTTCTGTCACTCAAGCAACCCACTATAAGCAAATCATGAACGTATTGCAACACCCTACAGCAGGAATCCCTCACGCTTGTGCGACATGGAGGGCACAATAGGATAGCAACATAACCACAAGCAAATTAAACCAATCATAGCAATTCACCAATTACCGATAGGACAACGAAAATCTACTCACACATCATAGGATGGCAACACATCATTGGATAACAATATGAAGCATAAAGCACCATGTTCAAGTAGAGGGTACAGCGGGTTGCGGGAGAGTGAACCGCTGAATATAGATGGGGGAAGGTGATGGAGATGTTGGTTGTCACGCCAAGATGCGACCCTATCCTAAAGGAACTCGAAAGTCCCACCAAGGATAGAAGTGCATCTTGAAGACGCTTTTGCAAGGTGGATATCATTACATCAACATTACATAATGGTGGGGATACATACATAAGGCACAAACGCCCCAAGAATACATCAACATCATATAAGAGATCAACATCCAACTACGGATGGTACACAGACAGAAACTCAAACAATATCCACCCTGCTAGCCCAGGCTGCCGACCTGGAACCTATCCCCTGATCGAAGAAGAACTCCAAAACAAGTAACCATCGCTCTCGCATCAAGATCATCGTGTAACCTGTACCTGCAACTGTTGTTGTAGTAATCTGTGAGCCACGAGGACTCAGCAATCCCATTACCATGGGTATCAAGACTAGCAAAGCTTAATGGGTAAGGAAGGGGTAAAGTGGTGAGGTTGCAGCAGCGACTAAGAAAGTATGGTGGCTAACATACGCAAATAACAGCGAGAAGAGAGCAAACAGAACAGTCGTGAAGCTAGCAATGATCCAGAAGTGATCCTGAACTCCTACTTACGTCAAACATAACCTGAAACCGTGTTCACTTCCCGGACTCCGCCGAAAAGAGACCATCACGGCTACACACGGCGTTGATGCGTTTTAGTTCGTATCTGGTGTCAAGTTATCTACAACCGGACATTAACAAATTCCCATCTGCCGCATAACCGCGGGCACGTCTTTCGAAAGTTTAAACCCTGCAGGGGTGTCCCAACTTAGCCCATGATAAGCTCTCGCAATCAACGAAGGATATTCCTTCTCCCGGGAAGACCCGATCAGTCTCGGAACCCCGGTTACAAGACATTTCGACAACGGTAAAACAAGACCAGCAAGACTGCCCGCTGTGCCGACAAATCCCGATAGGAGCTGCACATATCTCGTTCTCAGGGCACACCGGATGAGCAAGACGTCGGGTTGGCATAGACCCTGATTGCCTAGGGGGCACCGGACATCGCTCGGTTTGGACCAACACTTAGACAAGCATTGGCCCGGGGGGGGCTACAATAAATATGACCCTCGAGAGAGCAACTCCCAAGGGAAAAGTAGGTGGTGGTGAGGCAAATGGTAAAACCAAGGTTGGACGTTGCTGGAGGAGTTTTATTCAAAGCGAACTGTCAAGGGGGTCCCATAAATCACCCAACCGCGTTAGGGACGCAAAATCCGGGAACATAATACCGATATGAAGGAAACTAGGGCGGCAGGAGTGGAACAAAACACCAGGCATAAGGCCGAGCCTTCCACCCTTTACCAAGTATATAGATGCATTAATTAAATAAGAGATATTGTGATATCCCAACATAATCCTGTCCACCATGGAGCAATCTTCAACTTCACCTGCAACTAACAACGCTATAAGAGGGGCTGAGCAAAGCGGTAACATAGCCAAGCAACGGTTCGCTAGGAAGGGTGAAAAGGTTAGAGGCTGACATGGCAAATTGGGGAGGCTTGAAGAACAAGTGATAGGTAGTGCAGCAAAGCGATAGAACGAAGCAACTAGCATAGCAATGATAGTAATGAGATCCAAGGTGACGGTCATCTTGCCTGAAATCCTGCTAGGAAGAAGAATGAGTCCATGAAGAAGATGAAGCCACGAATATGAACCAAGCATAGACGAACGAGTCCTCACGATCGCAACGAAACAGGAACTAACGAGAAGGAGCACAACCGGAAAGAAGCAAACAGAAAGGTAAACACACAACACATATACATGACATGATGCTCAACCAAGTATGATGCATGACAAAGCTACATGAAGCTACTCATGGCAAGAGATGATGCAAATAAGAGCAACACATCAAGGCAAGTTTAAATGAGGACGGAAACAACATATAACAAATCCGGTAAGTCCTCATATGCAAATTTCGAAATTGGTCCAGATCTGAATAAACCTTATGTTCAAGTTGTTAAACAACAAGTTAAGATGCACCAAGATGATCTACACGAGATTCTAGTCAAGTTACATATAAAGTTCATTAGATTTGGAACTACGGCCTAGAAGATATGAGCAAAACAAGTTAAACATGGCATTGATGCAAAATGCATACAAACATCAAGAAAACACCTCAAAACAAGGATGCAACATGATAATATGAAAATACATGCAAAATCAAGCAAATTTCATATAAAGCACAGTCAAAACGGAGCAACGGTTCAACACATACACTCTATACAAGTTTAAAAGACAAGCTGTCCAAAACAGCAACTAGGCATATTGCAAGCATCAAAACAACATGCTACAGCACCTTAACGGGAAAACAAAAGACATGGACATGATGTACATGTAAAGCATGACAAAACATGAACACTGAGCTATCTCTAGAAACTACAAGAGCTTGCTCGAAAACACATGGCAAGATTGCAAATAATAACAGTTTACAGGCTTAGCGGAAATAACATCAGGTTGCAATGTTTAGAGCTATCAAACATTATGCTACAGGAACTTATCATGGCAAACAAAGGCATGGCATTCTAGTACTAAAGACAAAGAACACATCTCCCTTACTGAACTAATTCCAAAGACCAACATAAAATATGGTAGCATCCATGCAAACATGGCAAATGATATGACAGATTTATACATGGCAGGAACAACAATAAGTAGGCATGTCGGTGAGCTTGTATCACTCACCACAGATCAATACATGGCATGACAAGGTGACCAACAGTAAGATGACATATTTATGAAGCTAAGAATGGCAAGAACAAGTCCATAGGGTGCATGGATCACTAGCAAAACACATGGCAAAACTGAAATTAAAGTTAACAGGCTGACAGCAACATTATTTAGCAATTTGAGAGCAAGATTACAACAATCTACAGAATGCTATAAATGCAACCCGGGGTATGTATGGATAGAGCATGACATGTATAACAAAACATACTTAGTGAACATCTCCAGATTATGCACAAAATGACTTTTAGCAGCAGGTTTGCATAGCATCACAAAATAACAGATTCAGCCTACCAAAACAGTAACAGCAAGTACCTTGCTTCACGAGCTTGATGCACTCACTACAAGACTCACAAAAATACATGGATGGCACCACTGTAAATATGGCATGATGTAGTTCAAAACACATATAGAGCTCATGCTCATAGGATGCACACATCAAATGCAACAAAAATGAGAAATCATCAAGTTATAACAGTTTCAGCAGATTAACATCATATAGCATTCTTGCAATGATGATTAGGGCATCAACATGAACTCAAAAAAGCATGACACAATGTAATTAAATGTAGACCATCGCATGATGAACATTTCGATATATTATATGCCCAAAACGGAGCGATATGCAGAGAGCTACGGCATGATGAACAGGGCATGAAAATGTCTAAATATTCGGGGACTCAAAAAAATCTCGGGGGTCAACCATTGAGCTGCATCTAGATCCGGGTACGGTTCCCGAGGTTGACAGGATCAACCTCACCGGTGAAGATGAGGAGGAGGTCGGATGGAGCGGGGGTCAGCCGGATCTGGGTGCGAGGCATCGCGCGGGCGCGGAGGCCGAGGACGGCACGGCGGCGGAGGAGCTGCGGCGGCCGACGGGCGGCGCGGCCGAAGACGGTGGAGACAACGACGGAGATGGCCGGCAGCGGGGTCAGGACGCTGACGGAGGCGGCGGAGGGCGGCGACGCAACTCGGGCGCGGCGGCGCGCGACCGGGAAGGCGGAGTCGGCGCGGCGCCGGCCGGCGGAGGCGGCAGGCGGCGGAGACCGGGCGCGGGAGGCACGGGGCTCGGCCCGGGCGGCGGCGGAGACCGGGCTCGCACGGGCCCCGGATGGGCTCCGCGGGCCAGCGCGGTCACGGGACAGCGGCAGGACAGGTGGCGCGATGCCACTGGCCGGGAGCGGCGGCGGGGTGACGTGGCGCCGTCTGATTGGTCCGGGGGACGTGGCTGCGGGGCGGCGGACACGTCCGGCGACCGGGCGGACATGTCCGATGGCGCGGAGGATGGGAAGTCTAGGGTTTCGCCCGAAATTTCGAAGGGGAGGCCAATTTATAGGTAGAGGGAGTTAGGAGAGTCCAAATGGGGTGCGGTTTTCGCCCACACGATCGTGATTGAATGACCAAGAGCATGGAGGCGGTTTGGATGGGTTATTGGGCCACTTTGGAAGGGGTGTTGGGCTGCACGCAAAAGAGGCCTTTACGGTTCCCCGGTTAACCGTCGGAGTATCAAACGGACTCCAAATGGCACGAAACTTGACAGGCGGTCTACCGGTGCTATACCAAGGCCGCTTGGCAAACCTCGGTCCATTCCGAGAATGTTTAACACCCGCTCATGAAAAGAGACAAGAAGGGGACGCCGGATAACATAGGAGTGCCGGGTTTTAAAACGGACAACGGGGAAAATGCTCGGATGCATGAGACGAACACGTATGCAAAATGAGATGCACATGATGACATGGCAAAATGCAACACGCAAGCAAATGACATGGCAAGGACAGCGAATAACTGGCAGACACCTGGCGCATCGAATCCGAGGCATTACAACACTCCTCCACTAACAAGAGATCTCGTCCCGAGATCTTAAGACCGAGACGGAAGGGTACAGGGATGAGGTGAAACAAGAACTCAAGAGAAGAAGCAAAGAATCGAGAGCACTCGAGAAGAAGAGAGGAACGGCAAAAATGCCGAGAATCAAATGCTCATGGAAACAAGATAGACTCTGAAAGCACTCCGGTTAGAACAAGATAGAAAAGGAATAAGAATGGAAGAATTTAGGCAGCACTCCGGCTGAAACATGGAGGAATAGAGCACGAGCTTGATAAGATGGAATGATACTTGACTTGATGAACAACACAATGCCACCGGAAGAATTGAAAGAATGAGCACCTCGGGAAGCAAGAAGAAGAAGATACTTGAGCTCTTCCAATAAAATCTTGATGAACTCTTGAAGAATGAATTAAATCATGAAGAACTCCCATGAAAAAAGGATGATGAGATAGAATGAAAGGATGAAAGAATAAGATGAGCCTTGCGATGATTTAGATAGAGGTTCCGACAAAATGACCGAGTAATTTGAACTCCGGGAAAAGAAAAGATGAAAACACTTGGAACTAGAATTTATTCATCAAGAACAAACTCCGAAGGAAGGGATTAATCACTTTGAGGAAATAAGAATAAGATTTATTGTATGCTTATCCTTCATCAAATTAAATTGATGACAAGCAATGGATTTTTGCATACTACCTATTCTTCTTGAAAAGGATTGGGAAGTGACATATCGCAAACTTGAGAAGGTCTTCATGAACCACCGGTAGGATTGGAAAGAATGAATGAATTAATATGATAAACAAGGAAAAAGAATCTTGAACGAACCACCGTAAGAATTCAAAAATGGCTGATGAAAGACAATGAATCACCGGGGAGAATTAGAAGAACCAATATGCTAGAGGGATTTAGATGCAAAATAACAAAGAGATCTTGAGCTGATTAAAGAACACTTGAACGAAGCACCGGGATAATTGGATAACGGTAGTGGTAATGTGAGGACGAAGAATTCTTCTGGAATGATGGCCTCCGGTGAAAAGAAACGGGAAAAAACAACTCCTGACATACTCCGGATGGGTAAGAAAAGAATATCTGACAAATGGAATAATTCAAGAGGATAACATGAAGCTAGAACCACAAAACTTCGAGAGAACGGACAAGATTTAGAGGAAAAACTCTTCTTCGATCTTCAAATGACGACGAGAAACACCACCAAAATTGTTAAGGCACTCCGGGGGAATGAAAAGCGGAGAGGTTGAGGCAACAATGAAAATGATTCGAAATTGATCTTGGAAAAGATCTGACTGATGAAATTCATACTTACGTCAAACTTCGAAAAGGATTTAAGAATAACTCCGAGAAATTAGAAGAGTCAGGTAAGATCCTGGGAAAAGACCTATGGGTTAGGGCCCACTTGAGAGATCACACCGTTGAAAAGGATTGTTGAAGAGATAGATGATGCACAGGAACAATTGAAATATTTGAATGAGGTGACAACCTCGAATTAATTGGAACACAGATGAATCTCCTGAGATGTCTTCCGAACTCCGGAATGATTGAATGGAGAGAGGTAAACGATCAAGGAGGACACTTGATCCAAGGAAAAGAATATGATCAACCCGAAAAACAAGAATTGAGTCCACCGGAGAAGAGATGAAGAATGTCGAACAAAACGAGAATTCACCGGTTGAAACAATTGACGAAAGCCTGAAGAGGCTCCACACGAATGACATTGATTGCTCGAAACAGACTCAGACTCTGGGAAGAAGAGGGTGGGAGGGCGGGAAAACAAAGGCAACTTGGAAGGGAGAACCGACGAATATCTTGAAGGGAAAACATCGGTTGAAAGAAAGCAAAGGCTTCGCACGAGTAGGATGGATACTCGATTACGGACTCCGGTTCCAAGAAGAAAAGGGTGGGTGGTTGGGAAAAGAAAACAACTAAGGATTGAACTTGGCAAAGATGAAGAGGCTCGAAAATAGTTTTCTTCTAGACTCGACAGCGGCCAAACTACACGATCAATCAAGGGGGCTCCTAGGGTCGGTCGAGGCTCTGATACCAACTTGTCACGGCCAAGATGCGACCCTATCCTAAAGGAACTTGAAGGTCCCACCAAGGACAGAAGCGCATCTTGAAGACGCTTTTCCAAGGTGGATATCATTACATCAACATTAAATAATGGTGGGGATACATACATAAGGCACAAACGCCCCAAGAATACATCAACATCATACAAGAGATCAACATCCAACTACGGATGGTACACAAACAGAAACTCAAACAATATCAACCCTGCTAGCCCAGGCTGCTGACCTGGAACCTATCCCCTGATCGAAGAAGAAGCAGCAGAAGAACTCCAAAACAAGTAAACATCACTCTCGTGTCAAGATCATCGCGTAACCTGTACCTGCAATTGTTGTTGTAGTAATCTGTGAGCCACGAGGACTCAGCAATCCCATTACCATGGGTATGAAGACTAGCAAATCTTAATGGATAAGGAAGGGGTAAAGTGGTGAGGTTGCCGCAGCGACTAAGCAAGTATGGTGGCAAACATACGCAAATAAGAGCGAGAAGAGAGCAAACGGAATGGTCGTGAAGCTAGCAATGATCAAGAAGTGACCCTGAACTCCTACTTATGTCAAACATAACCCAAAACCGTGTTCACTTCCCAGACTCCGCCGAAAAGAGACCATCACGGCTACACACGCGGTTGATGCGTTTTAGTTCGTATATGGTGTCAAGTTATCTACAACCGGACATTAACAAATTCCCTTCTGCCGCATAACCGCGGGCACGTCTTTCGAAAGTTTAAACCCTACAGGGGTGTCCCAACTTAGCCCATGATAAGCTCTCGCAATCAACGAAGGATATTCCTTCTCCCGGGAAGACCCGATCAGTCTCGGAATCCCGGTTACAAGACATTTCGACAATGGTAAAACAAGACCAGCAAGACCGCCCGCTATGCCGACAAATCCCGATAGGAGCTGCACATATCTCGTTCTCAGGGCACACCGGATGAGGAAGATGTCAGGTTGGCATAGACCCTGATTGCCCAGGGGGCGCCGGACATCGCTCGGTTTGGACCAACACTTAGACAAGCATTGGCCCGGGGGGGCTAAAATAAAGATGACCCTCGAGAGAGCGACTCCCAAGGGAAAAGTAGACAGGTAAAGCATGGACATGATGTACAGGTAAAGCATGACAAAACATGAACACTAAACTATCTCCAGAAACTACTAGAGCATGCTCGAAAACACATGGCAAGATTGCAAATAATAACAGTTTACAGGCTTAGCAGAAATAACATCAGGTTGCAATGTTTAGAGCTATCAAACAACATGCTACAGGAACTTATCATGGCAAACAAAGGCATGGCATGCTAGTACTAAAGACAAATAACACATCTCCCTTACTCAACTAATTCCAAAGACCAACATAAAATATGGTAGCATCCATGCAAACATGGCAAATGATATGACAGATTCATACATGGCAGGAACAACAATAAGTAGGCATGTTGGTGAGCTTGTATCACTCACCACAGATCAATACATAGTATGACAAGGTGACCAACAGTAAGATGACATATTTATTAAGCTAAGAATGGCAAGAACAAGTCCATAGGGTGCATGGATCACTAGCAAAACACATGGCAAAACTGAAATTAAAGTTAACAGGCTGACAGCAACATTATTTAGCAATTTGAGAGCAAGATTACAACAAGCTACAGAATGCTATAAATGCAACCCGTGGTATGTATGGATAGAGCATGACATGTATAACAAAACATCCTTAGTGAACATCTCCAGATTATGCACAGAATGACTTGTAGCGGCAGGTTTGCATATCATCACAAAATACAGATTCAGCCTAGCAAAACAGTAACAGCAAGTACCCTTCTTCACGAGCTTTATGAACTCACTATAAGACACACAAAAATATATGGATGGCACCACTGTAAAGATGGCATGATGTAGTTTAAAACACATGTAGAGCTCATGCTCATAGGATGCACACATCAAATGCAACAAAAATGAGAAATCATCAATTTATAACAGTTTCAGCAGATTAACATCATATAGAACTTTTGCAACAATGATTAGGGCATCAAGATGAAATCAAACAAGCATGACATGATGGAATGGAATGTAGACCATCTCATGGCGAACATTTGGACATATTATATGCCCAAACGGAGCAGTATGCAAAGAGCTATGGCATGATGAACAGGGCATGAAAATGTCTAAATATTCGGGGACTTGGGGAAATCTCCGGGGTCAACCTTTGAGCAGGATCTAGATCCGGGCGCTGTTCCCGAGGTTGACCAGAGCAACCTCGCCGGTGAAGATGAGGAGGAGGTCGGACGGAGCGGGGGCCGGCCGGATCTGTGCGCGAGGCGACGCACGAGCGCGGAGGCCGAGGACGGGACGGCGGCGGAGGAGCTGCGGCGGCGGGCGGGCGGCGTAGCCGGAGCCGGTGGAGACGATGACGGAGATGGCTGGTGGCGGGGTCAGGACGCCGACGGAGGCGGCGGAGGGCGGCGACGCAGCTCGGGCGCGGCGGCGCACGACCGGGGAGGCAGAGGCGGCGCGGCGCCGGCCGGCGGAGGCGGCAGGCGAC
>NC_041393.1:402778406-402790611 GCF_002162155.2 Triticum dicoccoides
TGGAGACCGGGCTCGTGCGGGCCCCGGATGGGCTCCGCGGGCCGTCGCGGTCGCGGGACGGCGGCGGGACAGGTGGCGCGATGCCACTGGCTGGGAGCGGTGGCGGGGTGATGTGGCGCTGTCTGATTGGTCCGGGGGACGTGGCTGCGGGGCGGCGGACACGTCCGGCGACCGGGCGGACATGTCCGATGGCGCGGAGGATGGGAAGTCTAGGGTTTCGCCCGAAATTTCGGAGGGTAGGCCAATTTATAGGTAGAGGGAGTTAGGAGAGTCCAAATGGGGTGCGGTTTTCGCCCACACGATCGTGATCGAACGACCGAGAGCATGGAGGGAGTTTGGATGGGTTATTGGGCCACTTTGTAGGGGGTGTTGGGCTGCACACAAAATAGGCCTTTACGGTTCCCCGGTTAACCGTTGGAGTATCAAACGAACTCCAAATGGCATGAAACTTGACAGGCGGTCTACCGGTGCTATACCAAGGACGAAGGCAAACCTCGGTCCATTCCGACAATGTTTAGCACCCTCTCACGAAAAGAGACAAGAAGGGGACGCTGGATAACATAGGAGTGTCGGATTGCAAAACGGACAACGGGGAAAATGCTCGGATGCATGAGATGAACACGTGTGCAAAATGAGATGCACATGATGACATGGCAAAATGCAACACGCAAGAAAATGACATGGCAAGGACGGCGAATAACTGGCAGACACCTAGCGCATCGAATCCGGGTGTTACATTGGTGAAGATGGCGGCGGTGTTGGTGTAAATCGCGGTGATGATGATGGCCCCCGGTGGCGTTCTGGCGCCACCAGAAGCAAGGGGGAGAGAGCCCCCCTTCTTCTTCTTCCTTGACCTCCTGCCTAGATGGGAGAAAGATTTCCCCTCTGGTCCATGGTCTCCATGGCGTGGGAGGGGCGAGAGCCCCTCCGAGATTGGATCTATCTCTCTGTCTCTCTCTGTTTCTACGCTCTGGATTCTACCCTTTCACCGTTTCTTTTATAACCGGAGATCCGTAACTCCGATTGGATTGAAACCTTCGCCACAAATTTTTCCCGAAAATTAGCTTTCTTGCAGCCAAAGAATAGTAGTAACCGCCTTACGGGGTGCCCACGAGGGTGAGGGGCACGCTTGCCCCCCTGTGGCGCGCCCCCTGCCTCGTGGCCCCCTCGGGCACCGTCTCGCGTTGATTCTTCTTCCCAAATGTCACAAATATTCCAAAAATATTCTCCGTACGTTTTTATCCTGTTTGGACTCCATTTGATATGGGGTTTTTGTGAAACATAAAACATGCAACAAACAGGAACTGGCACTGGGCACTGGATCAATATGTTAGTCCCAAAAATAATATAAAATTTTGCCAAAAGTATATGAAAGTTGTAGAATATTGGCATGGAATAATAAAAAATTATAGATACGATGGAGGCGTATCAGCATCCCCAAGCTTAATTCCTGCTCGTCCTCGAGTAGGTAAATGATAAAAAGGATAATTTTTGATGTGGAATGCTGCCTAGCATAATCTTGATCATGTAATCTAATCATGGCATGAATATTAAGACACGAGTGATTTAAGGCAATAGTCTATCATTTGACATAAAAACAATAATACTTTCAAGCATACTAATAAAGCAATCATGTCTTCTCAAAGTAACATTGCCAAAGAAAGTTATCCCTACAAAATCATATAGTCTGGGTATGCTCCATCTTCACCACACAAAATATTCAAATCATGCACAACCCCAATGACAAGCCAAGCAATTGTTTCATACTTTTTAAGGCGCTTCAGCTTTTTCAACCCTCACACAATACATGAGCGCAAGCCATGGACATAGCACTATGGGTGGAATAGAATATGATGATGGAGGTTGTGTGGAGAAGACAAAAGGGAGAAAGTCTCACATCGACACATCTAATCAACGGGCTATGGAGATGCCCATCAATTGATGTCAATGTGAGGAGTAGGGATTGCCATGCAACGGATGCACTAAGAGCTATAAGTGTATGAAAGCTCAAACTGAAAACTAAGTGGGTGTGCATCCAACTTGCTTGCTCATGAAGACCTACGGCATTTGAGGAAGCCCATCGTTGGAATATACAAGCCAAGTTCTATAATGAAAATTCCCACTAGTATATGAAAGTGATAACTGAAGAGACTCTCTATATGAAGAACATGGTGCTACTCTGAAGCACAAGTGTGGTAAAAGGATAGAAACATTCCCCCTTTTTTTCTTTTTTTCTTTTTTTATTATTTTTCCCTTTTTTGAGCGCTTCTTTGGCCCCCTTTTTTATTTAGGCTTCTTTGGCCTCTCTTTTTTTTCTTGGGGCAATGCTCTAATAATGATGATCATCACACTTTTATTTACTTACAACTCAATATTACAACTCAATACTAGAACAAAGATATGACTCTATATGAATGCCTCCGGTAGTGTACCAGGATGTGCAATGATCTAGCTTAGCAATGACATCAAAAAATGGACAAGCCATGAAAACATCATGCTAGCTATCTTATGATCATGCAAAGCAATATGACAATAAATGCTAAAGTCATGTATATGATGATGATGAAAGTTGCATGGCAATATATCTCGGAATGGCTATGGAAATGCCATGATAGGTAGGTATGGTGGCTGTTTTGAGGAAGATATAAGGGGGTTTATGTGTGATAGAGCGTATCGTATCACGGGATTTGGATGCACCGGCGAAGTTTGCACCAACTCTCGAGGTGAGAAAGGGCAATGCACAGTACCGAAGAGGCTAGCAATGATGGAAGGGTGAGAGTACGTATAATCCATGGACTCACATTAGTCATAAAGAACTCATATACTTATTGCAAAAGTTTATTAGCCCTCAAAGCAAAATACTACTTCGCATGATCCTAGGGGGATAGATTGGTAGGAAAAGACCATCACTCGTCCCCGACCGCCACTCACAAGGAAGATAATCAATAAATACCTCATGCTCCAACTTCGTTACATAACGGTTCACCATACGTGCATGCTACGGGAATCACAAACTTCAACACAAGTATTTCTACAATCCACAACTACCCACTAGCATGACTCTAATATCACCATCTTTATATCGCAAAAGTATTGCAAGGAATCAAACATATCATATTCAGTGATCTACAAGTTTTACGTAGGATTTTATGACTAACCATGTGAATGACCAGTTCCTGTCATCTCTCTAAATAGATATAAGTGAAGCAAGAGAGTTTAATTCTTTCTACAAAAGATATGACCACGCTCTAACAAATATAAGTGAAGCAAAAGAGCATTCTACAAATGGCGATTTTCTATGTGAAGAGAAACAGGCAATCCAAACTTCAAATGATATAAGTGAAGCACATGAAGCATTCTATAAAGCCATACTCAAAAGATATAAGTGAAGTGTAATGAGCATTCTATAAATAAACCATGGACTATCTCATACCATCATGGTGCATAAAAGAAAAGTGAAAACTAAATGCAAAAGACGCTCCAAGATTTGCACATATCGCATGAACGAAACAAATCCGAAAACATACCGATACTTGTTGAAGAAAGAGGGGATGCCTTCCGGGGCATCCCCAAGCTTAGACGCTTGAGTCTCCTTGAATATTTACTTGGGGTGCCTTGGGAATCCCCAAGCTTGAGCTCTTGCCTCTCCTCCTTTTCCTCATATCGAGACCTTCTCGATCATCAAACACTTCATCCACACAAAACTTCAACAGAAAACTTGGTAAGATCCGTTAGTATAATAAAGCAAATCACTACACTAAGTACTGTTGTAAACCAATTCATATTTTGTTTTTGCATTATAGCTACTGTAATATAACTTTTCCATGGCTTAATCCACTGATAGAAATTGATAGTTTCATCAAAACAAGCAAACTATGCATCAAAATCAGAATCTATCAAAAACAGAAAAGTCTGTAGAAATCTGAACATTCACCATACTTATGGTACCCCAAAAATTCTACCAAAATAAGGAAACATAAAAAAATTGTATATAAAGACAGTGCAAAAATAATCAGAACCATTTGACGTTCCAGTAAAAAATGTAAAATCGCGCACTACATCCAAAGTTTCTGTCCTGCACCGCACAAACCAACAAGCCTTGTAAACATTCTAAAGGCAAACCTTAGAACATTATTTTTATATTTAAACTTTATAAAATCACACAACATAAATAAATGACTCTCTAAAACATACGGGTTGCTTCCTGATACGTCCATTTTGCATCATGCTTTTATATCAATATTTATTGCATTATGGGCTGTTATTACACATTATATCTCCATACTTATGGCTATTCTCTCTTATTTTACAAGGTTTACTATGAAGAGGGGGAATGCCAGCAGCTGGAATTTTGGCTGGAAAAGGAGCAAACATTGGAAACCTATTCTGCACTGCTCCAAAAGTCCTGAAACTCCACGAAACATATTTTTGGATTTATTAATAATTATTGAGTGAAAGAAGTACATCAGGGGGTCCACACCCTGGCCAGGAGGGTGGGGGCGCCCCCCCTACTGGGCGCGCCCCCCTGTCTCCTGGGCCCCCTGGTGGCCCTTCAGTGTCCATCTTCCGCTATATGAAGGCTTTTACCCTGGAAAAAATCTTGGGCAAGCTTACGGGATGAAACTCCACCACCACGAGGCGGAACCTTGGCGGAACCAATCTAGAGCTCCGGCAGAGCTGTTCTGCCGGGGACACTTCCCTCCGGGAGGGGGAAATCATCATCAACATCATCACCAACGATCCTCTCGTCGGGAGGGGGTCAATCTCCATCAACATCTTCACCAACACCATCTCCTCTCAAACCCTAGTTCATCTCTTGTATCCAATCTTGTATCTAAAACCACAAATTGGTACTTGTGGGTTGCTAGTAGTGTTGATTACTCCTTGTAGTTGATACTTGTTGGTTTACTTGGTGGAAGATCATATGTTCAGATCCTTAATGCATATTATTACACCTCTGATTATGAACATGAATATGTTTTGTGAGTAGTTATGTTTGTTCCTGAGGACATGGGTGAAGTCTTGCTATTAGTAGTCATGTGAATTTTGTATTCGTTCGATATTTGATGAGATGTATGTTGTCTTCTCCTCTAGTGGTGTCATGTGAACGTCGACTACATGACACTTCACCATTATTTGGGCCTATAGGAAGGCATAGGGAAGTAATAAGTATATGATGGGTTGCTAGAGTGACAGAAGCTTAAACCCTAGTTTATGCGTTGCTTCGTTAGGGGCTGATTTGGATCCATATGTTTCATGCTATGGTTAGGTTTACCTTAATACTTTTGTTGTAGTTGTGGATGCTTCCAATAGGGGCTAATCATAAGTGGGATGCTTGTCCAACTAAGGGCAGTACCCAAGCACCGGTCCACCCACATATCAAATTATCAAAGTACCGAACGCGAATCATATGAACGTGATGAAAACTAGCTTGATGATAATTCCCATGTGTCCTCGGGAGCTCCTAGTTTATGTGTTGCTTCGTTAGGGGCTGATTTGGATCCATATGTTTCATGCTATGGTTAGGTTTACCTTAATACTTTTCTTGTAGTTGCAGATGCTTCCAATAGGGGTTAATCATAAGTGGGATGCTTGTCCAACTAAGGGCAGTACCCAAGCACCGGTCCACCCACATATCAAATTATCAAAGTATCGAACGCGAATCATATGAACGTGATGAAAACTAGCTTGATGATAATTCCCATGTATCCTCGGGAGCTCCTTTCTCATTATTAGAAATTTTCCAGGCTTATCCTTTGCTACATAAAGGATTGGGCCACCTTGCTGCACTTTATTTACTTTGTTTACTTGTTACTCGTTACTATTTACCTTATCACAAAACTATCTATTACCTATAATTTCAGTGCTTGCAGAAAACCTTACCGAAAACCGCTTATCATTTCCTTCTGCTCCTTGTTGGGTTCGACACTCTTACTTACCGAAAGGACTACGATAGATCCCCTACACTTGTGGGTCATCAAGACTCTTTTCTGGCGCCGTTGTCGGGGAGTGTGGCGCTTTTGGTGAGTGGAACTTGGTAAGGAAACATTTATATAGTGTGCTGAAATTTTCTGTTACTTGTTACTATGGAAACTAATCCTTTGAGGGGCTTGTTAGGGGCATCTTCGGCCCGACCAGTAGAGCAAAGAGTTGCTCCTCAACCTACTGAACCTACTGAAAATGTTCACTTTGAGATTCCTTCGGGTATGATAGAGAAACTACTAGCTAATCCATTTGCAGGAGATGGAACATTGCATCCCGATTTACACCTTATCTTTGTGGATGAAGTTTGTGGATTATTTAAGCTTGCAGGTATCCCAGATGATGTTGTCAAAAGGAAGGTCTTCCCTTTATCTTTGAAGGGAGATGCATTGACATGGTTTAGGCTATGTGATGATACGGGATCTTGGAATTATAAGCGATTGAAGTTGGAATTTCACCAGAAGTTATATCCTATGCACCTTGTTCATCGTGATCATAATTACATATATAATTTCTGGCCTCACGAAGGAGAAAGCATCGCTCAAGCTTGGGGGAGGCTTAAGTCAATGTTATATTCATGCCCCAATCATGAGCTTTCTCGGGAAATGATTATTCAAAAAATTTATGCTCGGCTTTCTCTTAATAATCGCAACACTACAAAAAAATACACTTCCGTGATGATACGTGTTTGTCACAGTAGGTCGCATTTTTTGTCATGCATGTACATCCATGACAAATTTATGACAGAATCAAGATATTCATACCTATGCTGTCGTAGAAGTGTTCCATGACATTACCAAAATTATCATCACGGAAGTGTCCACTTCCATGACGATAAATCACGCGTCACAGAACTGCTTTCGTCAAGGGTGACCGACACATGGCATCCACCGTAATGGAATGTCGTTAAGCTATCGGGTCGGGTTTTGGATCCGATAACCCGTTAACAGCCCCGACCAATGGGGATTTTCCATGTGTAAAATCATCATTGGCTGGAGGAAACACGTGTCGGGTCACCGTTGGGACAGACGTCATCCACCCATTGGATAGAAGGCGCCTATGATACGTCGACACATGGCGCGGCCCAATAGAGGTCCATTCCTATGAAAAGGCCGGCCCGTTTGACTTGGTCAAAAGGTGGCGGGCCGGCCCACGGAAAGCCTGTTAACGGCCTGTTCGCATATAGCCCATTTACATCCCGCTAACCGAGGGCTCGTTACGCCCTATCCGAATTAGGCCCAGTAGCGTCATCTGGGCCGTCCAATATGATTCAGCCCGTTTTAACTTCCGGCCCATGTGTGGCCCATGACTTCTTTCGGCCCATATGAGGACCTTTGTAACTCTTGGCCCATTAACGGCCCGTTGTGAAACTAGCCCGTAATGAACAGTGTATCACTTTATACCCATTAACAGCCCGTTATTCCATTGGGCCGTTTCCAGCCCAAGTTATATTTTGGCCTTCTCAAGGCCGATTGATTCTTGGGCTCATTTGCAACATTCGGTTACATACGGCCCGTTACTATCATTTTCTGCTTGTGGGCCAAATTCAGCCCGTCGTTATAGTCGGACCATTTGCGGACCGTTAATACGTTGGGCCGTTTTCATGTCAAAATAAACCCGTTGGGTTGTTTTCATAGAGTTATCAAATACGGCCTATTAACGGCCGATTATTGTCCACAAATAGTACGGCCCATGATTGGCGAAATGATGATACGCCCCGTAGAAGGCCCATGGATCCTACGGCCCGTATGAGGCCCATGGATGGTACGGCCCGTAGAAGGCCCATTGATCCCTAAGGCCCGTATAGAAGGCCGATGGATCCTACGGCCCGTATAGAAGGCCAATGGTCCTATGGCTGAACGAAGGCCCATGGATCATACGGCCTGCAGGAGGCCCATGGTTACAACAGTCCGTGTGTTGCCATGATTATTTTGGCCTAGTTACCAAAAATAGGCTATTATGGCCACTAGAAAAACACAGAAAAAGAATTGCAGTGACTACAAGCAAACAACTAAACAAGACAATAAGGAAATAAATAAGCAAGCAATTAAGGCTAGCCTATTACCGCTATTACACATATTACATACACTGGGCATCAAAGTTCACCACCAGTGCAAATATAGGGAACAAACAGCATATTACATACACTTGGCCATCAAAATTGGCCACCAGTGCAAATAAACGCGGCAGCAAAACAAGAGCATAACTGAAACAACTTCAGAAGAACTCAAGAAACATTATCCTGGGTATCCACCATGCTAGCAATAAGCTTAGCAAGCTGATTAGCTTTGTCCTGTTTGGCGCTAAAATCCTCCAACACTTGCTGTTGCACCAGAAAGTATGCATCTGAATGCTCCAGGGACTTCCGCAGTCCTTCCGCTTCTTGTCGCAGCACAGCTGATCGATGTCTTTCAGCTTGTAGTTGAGACTCAAGAAATCGAATTGATTCAGACAGTGAGTTTGAATAGCTTGTGTGTGCGGTAGTGGCCAGTAACTCGAACACTAAACCAAGACAGGACTTTGGGGTTGTCTCGCTGTCTTCAAGATAGTCTTCCTTAGCTGTTTTATCAGCTTTGTTGGAGACCAACAAGGATGTGTCACTATCCTGAACCTTATCTGCATTACTTCATTTACCATTGCTTAATAAGGCACTCTTCCCCAATATTCTGTCAGCATTCTAAAAGAAGAAACAAGCAGACACATAACAAGTTTAGCATGTACTAGTATATGAAACTCATTTCGATGAACCAGTTCATTAGTAAGGTGGATAGGATTAAACTACCAAGTCTTCTATTGCCAAGTACTAGTGCATAATAAAAGCATCAAACAAACATATATCTATGTCCTATGGTCACTGCATTGTCTTGCCAAATCAAAATAGAGACACGGTTCAAATCATATCAGTTCAAGACAAAGCAGCAGTGAAAGAATACAAAGCGTGGGAAACTACACGGCACAACAAGATTTCAGATGGGTACCATGGTTCTACATGTACAACAACACTATTGGCTCTGTTATGATGCTAGTAATGTGCATGATATGAAAGTCAACTATATACACAATTGAAATTGAAATCAACAGAGCTATTGATAAAAGCAAACCTGTTAAAGAAACATGCGTGAACATACCTGTTGTGCCATTGGAGTTTCGATTGGATCCTTCAATTTAAAAATAAGTTCGTATCAGTAAATACAGTGATACAAGAGCAAAGCAATCATAGTTAAAAAAGGCGCACCTAAGCGAGCGCTTAAGCGCGCCTAGGCTCTAGGCGTTGGCAAAACGCATTGCGCATAACTACGCATAATCTGTGCATAACTGCGCATAAGCATGCGCTTTGGTCAGTAAAGCGCAAGGCGTGGCAAAATGCACAATTAACGCCTAGTGCTTTTTTGAACTATGATAGCAATGGAACCTTAAATTAGAACAGTTATTCTTCAGGTTTAGGCACTTGTTCTACATGAACAGAGTACAGTAAGACGCAAGAATAAAATACTTAAAAATAGAAAATGAGCTCATAGACCTTACCACATTCTTGGTTCGGGACCAGTACAGAACAAGGCGTTCCTAGTCATCATCCAGTAAATGTGTCTCAGGAGAATGTAACGGAATTTGATGAGTTTCTTTGCCGGTGAAGTACGTTTTCTTTAGGTAATTTCGATACTGCCACCAAGCATTCTTGAAGATAGCAGAGGTATTAGCACAGGTTACCTCACCCTGAGTTTCCAAATCGGTACTTCTCTATAGAGAAAAATGGGAAAATTTTCTGTATTATAACCATCATGGAGGTAGGATGTATAGGACGAAGCAAAGTAATTGCCATGAATAACATTACTTACACATAACTCCTGGACAAACACCTGCAACTGGCATTTTCCTTCATCTTTAGTATAATATTTCCAAGATGGGAAGATACGCACATACGATTTAACAACGTCAAATGCAATAGATGCTAAACTATGACTGGCTGGTTGTGCTTCCTCCACGGGAATAGGCGTACTAACTGGTGGAGTTGGCGTTCGCCGTGATAGTACTGGCCCTTTGGGCACTGGAGCTGCCTTACTAACTGCTATTGTTTGGGAGCTCTATGGTGGAGATGGTGTTGTGTCAACAGGAACTGGGTTACTATCGGCTGGGGTTGGGGTTAGATTGGGTGAAGCTGGTTCTCTGTCCATCGCAGTAGGGGTACAATTTGCGAGAGTTTGGGTTATGTGTGGTAGGGCTGGTTCTTGTGCATGTACAACCGGGGTGCTATCTCCACCAAGAGGTAGGACTGTTTTATTTGAAGACCGTGTTTTTATTCCGCTAGATGCTGGCATCACCCGCTCCAATTCAAATGGCTGATAAACAGGAAACATAGTTGAATGTACAGACATTGTATGAGAGATAGATGCAATAGATAGTGTGGAAAAAAGAGGGCATGAAATAGTTGACATGTATATTGTTTAACTAAAATGGATAGCATGACATAATTTCACATACATGATGTCTATCTAAACTAGATAGCATAGCATAACATAATTCAAAGATATGATGAATAACTAAACAGGATCGCATGACATAATTCACCTACATGTTATCTAAGTAATCAGGATCGCATCATTTAATTCACATATGTGATTTATATGCTAAACAGAGGGCATTCGATATGATTTCTAAACTAAGAACATGGTGTTGAATATTGTGTATATGATGTCTAAACTATGCAATGCAAGACACCGTATGCATGATATGAGCAGTATAACCATGCCAAGTTAGAGCATACACCTCAGTGGGGGAATAGGACTGGTCATCTGTCTCTGAATCCATCTCTGAGGAGCTATCAGGACCCAACAAGAGATCTGCTTTGACAGTTAGCACTATCTGCTCTGAAGGCCTTGTTTTCACTCCAGATTTTTCCATCTCCCAGCCAAATGGCTGATTCACGAGAAGAGTAGTTTAATGTACAAACATTGTCGACAAATGGAAATGTAATGAAGAAAAGGATGGGCAAGATATCATTCAAATATATGATGCCTGGTTAAACAGGATGGCATTGCACATTTCACATATATTATGGCTGGCTAAAAGACATGAGACTGCATAATTCCCATATATGATATAGAAACTAAACAGGTGGCATTACAGAACATGTCTAAACTAAGCAAATGACATATATGATGTCAAAAGTAGGCACTGCAAGGCAACATATGCATGATATGACTAACATCATCATGCCAAGGTAGAGAAAACACCTTGGGGGTAAATAGGAGTGGTCAGCGGCGTCTGAATACGCCTCAGAATAGATATCTTCCTTTGGATTACAATCTGGAGAGGGGTGGGGAGGGTTTGCCATTGAACCCACCACGGAGCGATGTCTGCATGACATTGTATTGCCGCGCAAAATTCTTCTCTTTTTGTCTACATGTTCAGCATGACTGTGTGCAATATCTGACATGCATACGAAAAAAATATGGTGAGATTATGTAAGGAGAGCATGCAGAAATTCAGAGTGATGGTAACAACCAGTGGATCGACGTTTTTCCGTTGAACCAAAATAGCCCTAATGGATCGACGTGAATGTATAGTAATAACTGACGCAACAAGTGTACAACCTCTTTGCCGTAGCCGTGTCGACCTCAGCATCATTGGGTTGGTCGCTGAAGCAGTTGAGGCAGAGGTGGCTGTCGGAGGTGTGGAGGAAGATCTGAGGAATCTGTAGACGGCGTCCAGGGCACTGCTCTGTTGTGATGGATCGTTCTGTTGTTGGAGCAGCTCCGGTGAGCCGTAAGAAGTCAAGGCTGAAGCAGCACAAGACAGACATCGTCAATCACCAGTGGGATTCTAATAGCATCTCCAATAGATGATAAAAATGGATGTAAAATTAACGTCACCAAAAACCACCTGACTACAACATATGAGGTAAAAACTGTTAACTCTGAACTTAATTGTCGAAACTGAAATTAACTATGGAATCTGAATGCTACTGTCGAAACTGAACGCAATGGTAGCACAGAGACACTTGACATGTAGTTTAGGGAGGGCCTGCAGTTCATCTTCAACCTGCACACCCCTGAGCCGCCTGCCACCATCGGCCGAACCGCCGGCCCCAGCGCTGCCTCACCGCCCCGAAACAACTCGCCACCGCCGCCCCGGCCAGCCCTCTAGGCCCCTCCACCCTGAACCCTAAAATAGATAGTGGGGTACCTCTCCGGCGAGCCCCCGTCCCCACTGCGGGTGGGTCTTC
>NC_041393.1:402790878-402805483 GCF_002162155.2 Triticum dicoccoides
CCAAAAGTCGATTCATTTAACTGAAGTGTGGCTTAATCAGAGCAGAGCAGCAGCATGAGCGAGGGGGAGAGCAGCAGCAGCAGCTGGGCGAGCGAGCGATCGAGCGAGAGCCGGAGCAGCAGCAGCAGCGCGAGCGAGCGAGCAAGAGCCGGAGCAGCAGCAGCAGCGCGAGCGAGCGAGCGAGATCCAGAGTAGCAGCAGCAGATCCGGCTGGTATGGATGCCATCGCCGAAGGGGCCTCGCACTGGGGGAGAGCCACCGTGGAGATGTCGCCCGCGGCGCCGGCTTCAAGGTAGCCGCTCCATGGCGGTGTGGGATGGAGCACCATCGGTGTCGGGAGGTCGAGTTAAGGAGAAGGTGCGATGCGATGAGTGTACAACCTCTTTGGTGGTGCCGAGTAGGCCTCAGCTTCGTCCGAGGAGTCGGTGAGGATGTTGCGGTTCCGGTGGAGCAGGTTAAGGCGGTGCTGTGGGGATGGAGCAGCCGCGATAGACGAGGCGATCATCGGAGCAGCTCCTTGGAGGTGGAGGACGGGGCGGCTGAACCAGTGGGACGGCGAGATGGACGACGGATCCTCATCCGGGGAGGTGGACGAGGGATGTCGAGCTGTTGCGGTGGATGAAGTCGTCGGGGAAGAGGCTCCGGCTGGGCAGCGGTGACGTGGCGGACGGAGGAGGGTGGGGTTTCGCGGCAGGAGCGGAGAGGTTATGGCGGCCTGGGATTTCGAATGGCGAAAAGGGGGCGATGGGAGGGGGTGAAGCATGACTTAGGGACGCGCTTGTCCAAAATGTAGGGTGTGTTACAAAAGTACCCCCCACCGATTTGAACTAGCGGCCCTTTCGGCTCGGGGTTAGAAGGGGGATTTCGCGTGTCGGGATTTGGCAGCTGGAGGGAGTTTTCGCATGCGTTGTAATTTCGGGATAGCAAGGCGCGGGTTGTGAAGGCGCCAGTTTTGGGAGCACGATATCTAAATTTTCAGGATATCACAAGACGCGGGTTGAATTTTAGGGACAAGCCTAACGTGTAGTAATATTGCACTTGTACGTACCAAATCAATTCGCACTTCCCTCAACCAAAAAGAAAATGAAAAAATAAAACTATTCACACCACACAAAGAGAGAGTCTTTCCCCGTTTTACTATACAAATGCTATTCAAAGCTACTCCCTCCTTCCATCTATATAGGGCCTAATGCATTTTTCGATGCTAACTTTGACCAAATATTAGAGCAATGATATATGACATGCAACTTACACAAAGCACATCGTTAAATTCGTCTGTGAAAGGTTCTTTCAATGATATAATTTTCACATTGTGCATGTCATGTACTATTAATCTTGTCAATAGTCAAAGCCAGTCTTAAAAATATCATTACGCCCTATATAGATGGAAGGAGGGAGTATGAATCCATGTTATGTCCGATTAATTTTTTTTGCTTTGCTGTATAATGCATGTAACCTACTCGTACCAACATTTTAGTGCATTCCAAATGTCTATACTACCGCTGCAATTCGAACTAAATTTGAATTTGTTTCTCTATTTCAATAAGAATCTACAATCATGATTGTTGCCAACTTCAACCATCATAGTTTCCTTGCTATCCGCCAGATATAAATTGGACGGCCTATAATGCACACCATCATCAACAACTCCGTTTTTTTATAAGAGTAGAGATAAAAATATATTAAATGTAGTATAACATGTTCATAAACACACCATGTGTATCACCGTTATATATATTCACACATACATCGGTTTAAAACACTATGATAAATTCTTCAAATATCCAAATTCGCTTTTTATAATGAAGTATATATGATCTCTATTCGTCTTTTACACCCACACAACCCTCTTATCTTTGTAGCTAGCGCTAACTTTCTCTTGTGCATGCACACGCCCGCATCCCTCTCACCCTCCCTCGGCATTCTCTAGCTCCATCGCGCAAATTCGTCTTTTCACTTTAGGTCGTTCACCCACGGTGTGTGTAGGCCCCCCAGCTCCTTCTTTACGGCACACATTGATCAATATGCCTCTCTAGCCAGGTGTGCCTAGCACAACCACAAGCTTCCCCTCTTCTCTTGTCACCGTCCATGCCTCACTCCCACCACTCTTTTCATTGTTCTCGCACTCGCACACTCCTCCCCGCTCGATATAGTATGCCTCTCGTACCACCTCCTACATGCATCCCTCTATCTCTATCCTTCTCCTCGTGCCTCGTTTGCTTCTAACACACACATGCATGTATACCAGTCGATCTCCCAACATATACCTGGATTGACTTTAACTACCCCACCCCATCGATCGACGTACCTCACAAGTTATGTCTCCCCTTTCTCTAACAAAGGCCGATTGATCTTCCTATGTAGTTATGCCTGCTTACCATAGCCACATCATCCCCCCTCATCATTCGTGCATGCCTCCTGACCCGTCTCTCACACGCACGTGCACAGACAACAAGCAGCCATCTCCTCTCTTATTGATATTGCGGGCGTGCCCTCCGTTTGTCTAGCAAGCCTATTCCACCATTTGTTAGAAGCAACTCCACTACCACCCCCTCCAACACTCTAGCTCTGTCTCTCTCCCAACCTTATTCCTCTCATGCACATATGCATGGATGCCGATCGATCTCCCTTAATACATGAGGTAGGCCTCTCTCCTCCTCCACACATATACCAGCCATTCTACCTCTATAGTTAATTGGGCCTCCCTCTTCCCCCACCACACACCGATAGTCGAGCACTGCAGGTAGGTATCCATGCCACAGAGACAAACTGCACATGTCCCCTCTCATGTTCCAGTAGGCCAGCCACTCTATATCTTTGACGTGGGCACACACAAATTCGATGGCACTCTTTATCGATCGCGCGCGCACACACACACACACATCATCCCTCTTTTCGATTCTATGGACACCTCAAGCCGGTGATACCTCCACTCTCTTCTCATGGATCGCCCCCTCTATATATATGTTATATCCAGGACTCTATTTTAGACACATTGCATATGTTACATTTTTTGATTGAACCCCCCCCCCCAAAAAAACTCTCAAGAACCCACACAATATATCTCTCTAGGTTTGTATCTCTCTCACACAACCCCACGTAGATGGTGTACGTATACAAGAAGAGAATAGGTGCACCGTGCACGTACTCACGCTTCGTGCCCAGCCACACCCGCGCGGGTACACGGTGGAGCTCATTTCTTTACGAAATGGCAGCCCACGTGCTAATTTGAACGCCTGTAGCGGTTGTTTACCTAGGGAGGTCGTGTACCACGCATGCACGAAACAAAGTTTGACTTGACGCATTGTCGCGTTATTTTTAAATAAAGTTATAGCGCTCAATGGCACGTACACAGAATATAAAACAATTTTTATGGAGAAAAAGGTAGTCCGCTCACTATATACAATGGAGCCTTGCGTGCCTGGTTTGTCGCTCTTCAGAGTATCTCACACAAGGCTGCGGTGGCCTCTCTCTCTCTCACCGTTGGTCACTGATCCGGCCGCATCCCGTCCGCCGGGGGAAAGGGAGTGCGGTGGCCTCTCTCTCTCTCACCGTTGGTCACTGATCCGGCCGCATCCCGTCCGCCGGGGGAAAGGGAGGAAGTGCATTGTTTCTCCGTTCGACGGCGCCGAGGCAGCACGTCTCGATCTGCGGTACATGTCGTTCTCTCTGACCAAGCTCCGACGCGGCAGGGCCTACACCACCTGCTCGCAGATTCCGCCTGCCGCCGCTCACCTAGTTACATCCCGACGACCTCCAGGTATCCCCTCCGGCCTTGCTCCACTGCCCGTCTTCCCACGTCACTGCATGTGGATCTTCCATAGTTCTTTGCCCAAAACGTAGCTCGTCCAGCGTACTTTCCATATTGCATTCTGGTCCTCACACCGTTTTAGACAAACACAACCGTGTTGTTATCTTCCCTTAGGGCAAGGAATATGCTTCTTTTTTCTCGTCGCATGTGTCATCAACTATTATTGGCCAGTAATTGTTTCCTTTCTACCTCTTTTTTGCAAACAGGGCTATCCATTTCACCTTGTTGCTATTGCGACCTTTTGGTGAACTGCACAAATCACTTTTTTCTTAAAAGTGTTTTGTCCAGTTGTACTAAAATGTCACATGGGCAACGTCTCTACATTTCAGTGCGACTGCACAAAGGGAGATTGGTTTTGCTCTATCCTCCTCATCCAACTCCGAGCCTAATCTTCTCCAACTAGTTAGTCTTAAAAGAGACTGCAAAGGTGACCGGCTTCTATTTATGTGATTATTGTTTCATCAGCAGTCCTCTATTATCGTAATCACACTTAATATCTTTGGAACAGGGACGCTCAGCTCTATTTTAGTGGAACTGCACAAAATGATCGGAATGTTGCATGCTCCAGACAGCTACTTTTTTTCCAACATGCCTTGTTGATTTAGACAGAGCTGGGGGGACGTTGCTGCCAATGAAAGCACGGATCAATTTTAATTTAACACCTTCTCACAACTCTGTCTTCAGTTGTGATGTAATTATTAGCTCTGATCTGCTAATAATTGACATGCATTAGCAAGGAAGTTAGTTTTTTATTTTTTCCGAAAGAACATCGATGGCAAGACACGCGAAACAGAAGCTGAAAGCTCACACCATTGTACAATTTCATGTCTCGCTGGAAAATTATTTGTATAGTACGTCAATTATGTAAACAAATGATGGAAGCTTGATAGCATTGCCAGAAGCCTCTTCATCATCCGGGTCCATGTGCCATGCACAAAATTATACTCCTTCGTTCCTAAATATTTGTCTTTTTACAAATTTCAAACGGGCATATTTTAGAGTGTAGATTCACTCATTTTGCTTCGTATGTGTACTCCCTCCATTCCTAAATATTCTATTCGTCTTTCTAGAGATTTCAACAAGTAACTACATATGGAGCAAAATGAGAGAATCTACACTCTAAAATATGTATATACATCCATATGTGCCAGTCCATTTGAAATCTCTAAAAAGACAAATATTTGAGTAGTCACTCGTTGAAATCTCTAGAAAGACAAATATACTCCGGAGTATATTTAAGAACCGAGGGGGTAGTGCACAACCGCATGGGAGACTCAGCCCGGTCGTTGCGCCGCATTAATAGTGAGTAATGAGCAGTCAAATCGTAAGCCCCACCTTTCCCACTGTAAGTTGCTCTGAAGAAGCAACCATCAATACGCTCTTCTTTGAATCCGCTCATACTACTCCATCCGTCACTGTTTATACAGCGCGCTTCAGAAAAAAGAAAAAAGATATGTGGGACCAAGGCGACTAGCGATCGGCCTGAAAAATAGCATTGGTACTTATAGCACGTCATCTATTACTAGTAGAGGGAATAATGCGTACACACATGCATGCAGTGCTTCCACCCCGGGTACACACATGCATGCACTTACACCATTCCGTAGTTACATGGAGAGAAAATTGTGGACTTGATTGCGGTTACCACGCCCTAATTAATTGAGCATTAAACAAAACGCGTCTAAAGTCTCTCTAGTGGTGGAAATGCATTGAGAGAAATGCACCATAATGAAGCGCGCCCTGTAAACTGTGACGGAGGGAGGAGTAGTATGAACGTTAAAAACCAAGTACGCGTATGGCTAGTCGGTCAACGCACCTCCTCTTGGCATGTCACTGACGTGTGGGACAGGAGTGTGAGCAAACCGATCTCGATTGACGGCAAAGAGCCAATCCGCTGTTCCTTGAGAGAGACGAGGAGCGAGAACACACAGATGGGTTCGCATGGAGGCCAAGATTTATTCGATCATGGTTGGTTGATCGATATCATTCATTACATGTTGATGTTGGGCTGCCGTTTTCTGCCCTTCTCCGGAATAAACATGTACTTTATCAGAGATAAAAAGAAATAAGAGTACAAACGCTCCACCATGTGGTTCTAGTAGTAGTAGTACTCGTACTACTGCGCTTGGCACTTCGCCTCTTCGTGAAGTCGAACAATGATGGTACTCTGCATGTTGGGTACTACAGTGTATGCCTCTGACAATCTGACACCGAATGGACTGATGCATGTCCACCGAGGGTAGGTTGCATTAGTCAAAAGGCGTAAGGGAGCTTCACCTTGTCCTGCAAGCTTCTCCTCGTTCTGCGAGTTGACGGGACACACCAAAAAGTAGTGCTAGTCCATACTCCCTCCTTTCCGGTTAATATGGCTCAATCCTTTTTGCGGGTAAATGAGAGAGATTTATTCATATATAAGCATTCTTAGGACGATCAGCCAAGACACTGGTCACTAGGAAGCGAGGTACCCCGCAAAAAAAAGAAGTAGGAAGCGAGGTGTTTCATCAAGCCAGCTCTCGGCCACATTCAAAGTGCAGCAAGCACGGTTCGCACGAAGATGCGCCGCAAGGTTTGCTGGCCTGTTTACATGCTGAATAACAAAAAAAGAGGAATTATTACCGAGCGCTACTATTTGTAACAGGATATGAGCCAGAATTAAGCAAGAATTGTGGCGAGTGTTCCATGCAATCAACTTCCATTATCACATGCGAGAACCCTCGAAGATAACCAAATGTGTTGAAGATTGCTTTATCACATTTTAAAATTATAATAAGAGTGCAGACACTCCTCCATCCGGTTCCTAGTACTAGTATAGTACGTACCTTATAGACTATATTAGTAAATTTTGCGCTTGGCTGTCCGCCTATTTGGGAAGTCGAACAATAGTAGCACTAGTAGTATAGTGTATGCTTCTGGCAATCTGACACCGAATTAACTGTTGCACGTCCATCACCTGAGCGAGGGAGAGCTTGCATTAGTCAAAAGTTTCTCCTTGTCCTGCGAGCCACCGCGCGCAAGTAATGCTAGTCCATACTGCCTCCTCTCCGGTTAATATGAATTAACTTCAAACGAGATAAATACACTGTTTGTCACTGTATATTTGTAAAAATACGGTCAGTGGACTTCATAATACGCTCATTGCGCTCAATATATATATTTTCTGGTGTTTATACGGTCACTAGCTCACCCTGACTGAGTATGTGTGTGCATGCACGTGTAGGTTGATCACTTAGCGCGACCGTGTGTGTTCCGTCGTGTGCTCAGACATGCATGCATTAGGGCGCTGCGCGCGTTTTTGCGTCCATGTGTATGTGTGACTGTTGCATACACGTAGGGGGAGTACGTGTAGGGGCCACTAAGGAGCAGTCAAATCACACAATCAATCACGTCTGTCATGTTCGTGTCTCACCCTCCTCCATGGCTCGACCCCACACGGTCGCTCGACATGCCACTCACTGCAAACCGAGTATACGATAACTTTCCCGCCTGCTTGTCGATGGATCGCGCCATGGAGTACTACTAGCACTACTGGAAGAGATTGACGAGTTGGGGGAGGACAGCTAGCTGTAGCACGGACTCCCAAAAACTTTTTACATGCATGTTGTAGCCGGCTATTGCGACCTTTGAACGCAGAGCAGCTGCGTGCACCCGGAAGCGGCGCGGGCTACGCTCTCTCAGCCGGCGCGCCGCTTCAATGTCGGCGCCAGTGAGAGGTCGCGTCCGCTCTGGCCGGGCATGAATGCGGCACTGACCGTTTCGGGCGGGAAGCACAGCGGGTGATGAAGAGGGTTCGGGTTGGTCAGGACCGGCCGTGGCAGCGGTCCGGACGTGCGCAAACAAGAGATGTTGTACGATAATATTGCTGCGTATATAATTAATAACGTGAATAATGTGCCAGTTGGACAAATATGATTGGAGATGGAGATGGAAATGGAATTTTACGTAAACACGGATATGCATGTCTATGTCTATGTGTGTGTGTGCGACGACTCTCGCGACCTGGAAGCGGGGGCATGTTTTTGATCGAGTTTTCTTTCTTGGTACGTTAGAAAATCAATTTGTCCAATTCACATCTAGATGTTATTTAAGGATATCACATCTAAGCTCCCACAAGTATATAATGTAGCAACAAGAAACAAAAAAATAGGACAAAAAAATTGACCACAAACTATCGATGCTCATGGTCGCGCCTCATGGTTGCATCGGCTGGTGAAGCTGATCGATTTTCAATGAAAAACAAGTTGTCTTCCATCAGTGCTCTTTGCTTGTTATGCACAAAGATGATATCCTTCGTCAGTTCACCTTGGTTGCGTTGGAGACGCAGTCGTCTTTCACGTTGGTGCAATTTTATCACACAATTGGCTATGAACCAAATGTTTCCTCGAAGAAGGATCGACGTTGGTACTAAGAGCATAAGTTTTGTATTGATTTCAAAGCCTTCTCACAACTTTGTCTCCAGCTCCCCTGTAATTTTATTTGTCCAGCTATTAACTTTGATTTAAAAAATGGTGTGGACTACAAACCCGGATGGACGTAGTAGCCCTCCATTTTTATTTACTCCGCATATTAGATTTGACTGAAGTCAAACTTTGTAATACTCTCAAACCTTTCCGATAATTGAAACTAAAATTCTTTATTTGTACACACTCTCACACGTTTTCGATAATTTGGCGCATGTGCGGTTGTTCAATTAAGGGAGGGTAGTGTACCACACGTGAAGGACATGAAGTATGATCAGAACGCGTGGGCGTGGATCGTTAGTTCATCGGAAGTAGTACTCCCTCTGTACATTAAATAAAGAGTTTCGTTTCGTACTTACACAATTTAAAACGATTGTTATGGAGAGAATAAAAAACCACTCCACTATATATTAGTCGTATACACATGAGAGTACTATATGGACACAGCTTCATTGACTTAGTGCACCTGCCATTGGGTTTATGACAGGTGGGCCCAAAATGTGGCTGGCTCACCTATCATACAGCCAAAAGCAGATGGAGTGAAGGCACCGGAGCTCAGTCCGTACTACATTAGTATATATCTAAGCGGGAGCCTCAGCGCTTGTTCGCTAGGGTTTGCACTCTCCACACGCTCGCCGCAATACATATATGTTACACGCTGGAGGCTCAGCGTTCATTTGCTAGGGTTTGCTATATTCACAGTCTCTCACCCTCTCTTCACCAGATCTAAACAAGATTGCGTTGGCCTCTTGTCTGTCTCCCCCCTCACAGCTAGTGAAGGAGGCGTCTGTATCACGTCGCACCGGGAAGGAGAGGAGGTGCAGCATTAACTCTCTCGCCTTCGGCGAGGGAGGCAATCCACTACCGGATGCGTTGTTCTCTTTCACCTACCGCCTGTGCATGAGGGCCACCGACCCCTTCTTCCTCACTGCCGTACGTAGTGTGGGCAGATCCGGCCTCCCGCCGCACGCCTTACCACATCCCGACGACCCTAAGGTATAAGTTTCTTTGAAACCGTCGTTGCTCTAGCTGCATGTGGATCTTTTTTGATCTGTAGTTGAATCTAGGTCTTGTTTCAAAGAGGAAAGAAAGGTGCGGTGGGGTGGAGCATGAATCTAGGACGTGGTTCAATGAGGAATGGAGGGAGGAAAAGTAGTATAGACTGGCTATCCAACCGCTTTGTTGGTCGAAAAGGGGAAAAGGGGGTAACCCAGTACACACATCTGTAAGGAACCGATCTCTTTGTTGAAAAGGGAAAGAAACTGGGGGGTCGAGTAGTTTGTGCAGGACTAGATTTGCTGCCCTCACATAGGAAAAAAGTTCAAAGAGAACAAATATGGGACCAACACAGATATGCTGCTTGGCTACATACTCTGCATCACCCATTTATATGTGTGGGCGCACATGGTGCTAGCATGTCCCATACAGCTATTTTGCTGTTGTTAATCTAAGGGCCTGTTTGGTTCCAAATAAGTCACCAACTTATAAGTCGAAAAGTGAAAAAAGTGACTTATTTTGCCAAACAGACCCAACTTATAAGTCACCCCAACTTATAAGTCATAAATTGCTCCACCCCAACTTAAAACTTATAAGTCACCCCCTTTTACGTGTGTCCCACCACCTACATGATGTTGATTGGTGTGGGAAGGTGTGTCAGATGACTTATAAGTCAGGTGACAGCCAAACAGGCGTAACTTATAAGTCACTGTTTTTAAGTCACCTGAATTATAAGTCAGGTGACTTATTGGAACCAAACAGGCCCTAAGAATGCCGCCGGAAAATTGAAACAATGCCACAGTTAAAAGTAAATTACATTTTTTAACGAATGTTGTTTCAAGAGAGTGTCTCTGTTAATATGAATCAATGCTACCGTTTTAGAAATGCTACTATCCTACTTTGTTTTCCATCCAAGATAACTTAGATGCTTCTTTCTGTCACCGTTTGGTTCATCCTCCTTTATCGGCAAGTAATTGTTTCCTTTTTGCTTCTGTTAAAACAGGAGTCAATATGAATGAATCACACTGATGGAGAATTGCTCCTCTCCTGCTTTATTTCCCATTAAGACAAGTCATCAACCATTATTTCTCAGTAATTGTTTCCCTTATACCTATTGTTGCTTATAGGGATATCAAAATTAAAGCTCGGTTTTATTCCGACTTCGATTTTAGTTCAACTACACAAAAGGAGCCAATGTGTCCAAGGCAAACTGCTGCGTTACTGGGTCCAGTTGGTCGTTCCACTTTGCAGAAAGAAGCAGTCATTGGATGCGGTACATTACAGAACTAATGACCGAGAAGCTTTATAGAGTACTATTAGACACCGGTGACATGACTAGTCTGCAGAGACCATTGGCAATTTAACAACACGTGGAGTGTCCTGGCAAAAAGTGCCCAAACAAGTACAAGAAGCTAAGACAGGACACGATCACAGGCATTACATATTTTGAAAGGGAAAAGCTTGTCAAAGTTTAATCATTGATGTTAGCAATAAGACGTTAGTTTAATATATTGGAATTGGAAAACCTTGTCAAAATTTGCTCATTGATGTTAGCAAGAAGACGTTAGTTTAATATATTGGAATTGGAAAACCTTGTCAAAATTTGCTCATTGATGTTAGCCAGAAGACATGCATTTGATAATTTTGAGTGGGACGCCCTTGTTATGAGTAGCGTCGAGTGTTTTTTCCTATTCCTGTGTTCAGTTTAGAAGTAAATAGTTACTCTGCTGAGATATTCCTGTGTTAAGAGTTTGTTCTGAATATTGTCTATGTAATGCCAGACCTTGTGTTTGATTGCAAAGTTGAGCTTGGAATGTTGTGGCATGCGGCATCACGAGCTGTTCACCGTGCCTCCTAAGAATAATGCTTCGTATTGTTTTGCATGTCGATCTAATGCCAGTGATTTGCTTGTTAAGAAGATCATCCTCTTCTGTTGTTTCCGTGCGTAAGAAATTCATTGTCTGATATTTCATTCATAGCCTATACGACATGTCGGGTAGGTTAGACGTGAAACCATATGATCTTCCGACCAACTCATGATATTAGGCCATGATTGGACCATCGTTTTCCAACCAAAACCGCTTGTAAAACTGACGCTTGTAAATTAAAGCAGATGGTCTCGGGCGAAGGCGCTTGGTTGGTCGATTTCGACCAGTAAAATATCGGAAGTACTTCACACACGATAAAAACGCTGAACGACACTCGGATGATTGCTAATCCAGCCATTAGCTGCTGTTTCAGCCTTGCCCATGGATGGCATGATACGCACGTCGTGCATGTATCATCTGGTAATGTTGTCCATATAGCAATGCTCATAAAATATACACTGGTCTCTCAAATTACACATGTAACCCGCCGGTTTTACTTACAGACCTCGGGCCTTCCGATGACGAGTAAATTACACTTGTATGTTAATACATGTTTGAAATAAACCAGAGCTCCCAAGCGCGGCCTTACCATTTCATGCCGTCTCAGTTTCTCGAAGGTGCTCATAGGTGTCCGATGATCCTGGCTTCCTGAATGAGTAGCGGGCGCTGTATCAGACCTCCGTAGGGCCTGCGTGGCCCTCTCTGTTGTCCTTCGAGTTGTTGCGCTCGCCGTGGCGCCGAGCATTGTTAACATGGTCAATGAACACGAGGATTCAGGAGATGACTTTATTTTGACTGGATGACACTAGGGACCCACTAGGGCCATAGCCGTACATACGCAACTGCCTCCTTATTATGTATAACTATATTTTTTTCCTTTCTCCTGGTTTCCTGACATCACGGTCCCACACCATTGTCAACCTATGTAGTCAAAATAAACGAGACAATTGCACAAGGTGCGGCCGACAGCTGGGACCAAACAACTCGAGCAGTATTTGTGTTTTTGAGGCGTGAGCACTGCAGAGTTTTTCTTGGCGATGATTTCGTTCTTGTTCAGAGGAGAGCAGGGTATTAACTGGGCGGGCTATGGCCCGTCTAGCCTAGGCCAGATATCCAGCCCAGATACTACTTTTTTCAAGATGAAAATGGCTAGCCCAGCTATACGTCTTTTTGAGGAATACCCAGGCAAGGACAACTTGTTATTCTCCGCCCCGCTGTGCTGCAATTTTTTCCTAGGAGGGATGCATTAGGCTTAATAGGAAAATGGGCTTTAAAAATAATAAATGGGATGTAGTTATAAAAACTGGGCAGTAACTATAAAAAATGCACCAAACACGAAATTAGTTTATAAATATTATTTATGGATTTCGAAAATCTTAAATTTTCATTGTTGCGCGCGCAATGTTTTGTTGGATTTTTACGTAATACAAATTTATATTTAATCTGAATAGAAATTTCGGGATAAAAATATTTCGGATCCCATCAAAATGTGGGAAATTTTATTGAATTCTGTCTTCAACGGTTGGTTGAAATTATTAATCGTTGTCCTAGCTAGAAAATGGGCTGTACTTTTAATAAACTGTAAATGGGTTGTTGTAAATTCCATTAGAATTCAAAAATGGGCTGTACATTCTTACAAAACGCAAATGGGCTATAAGTTCTCTGCCACACACTTGTGGGCCTACTAAGTGACGCATCCCCTAAAAAAATAAGTTGACGCGTATGCAAGGCTTTGTCAACTTATTATAGTCAACACACGGTTCTAGCAGCAGTGGCCGTTGGATGTCTCTCCAACGGATGTCGTGCTTCTTCTTCAATCTCGGATATTCTTAGCTTCGGCTGCCCAAAAAATGATTCCTCCCCCTGACATCTGGGGCGCACCATTTCGGAGGCTGACCTGTGGGCCTACTAAGTTGGAGCGTACAAAGGGATTTGTCAACTTAGTCAATATAAACGATTCTAGCTTCAGTGACCGTACGATGTCCATCCAACGGCCGTAGTGCTTCTTCAACCTCTGGTCTTCTTGGTTCAGCCGCCCAAAGCAGCGCCGGTCGTGCCGCCTGCTCCTGCCTCCCATGGCCGGCTGTGCTGCCGTGGAGGCCTCATCGCCCCCATACTACTCCCACCGCTGGCCAGGCCATCCCTCCACTCACCCACACCCCCTGTTATTCTACGGCGACGGCAGCCTCACACCACAGCCGAACCAGTGAACCCTTGTACTCCTCTCCGCACGGGCTTCCAGTACTGCGTCTTCCCCGGCTCCGCGTCGTCCCCTTCCTAGGCCTCGCCGTCATCCACTGCCCTAGTGCTCTCGGCGCGGTGTGATCAACGTGGTCAAGGAACAACTTCCATCGGACGTGGACTATATGTGGAGAGCCGGACAGCTAGGTCCACGGCCGCAGCAAGGAAGTGCCTCCTTATTACGCAGAAAATAATTATTCCTCCACCTGACAGCGGGGACCCACCGGACGGGCCACAGTATTTTGCGAAAAAAATGTTTCCCCCCTGACTGCTGGGACCCACCAGCTGCACCTTCGCACGCAAGGAAGTGCGTCCAGGCAAAAAAAACAATTCGCCCCCCTGACTGCTGGGACCCACCAGCTACATCTTCGCACGCAAGGAAGTGCGTCCGGGCAAAAAAAAACGATTCGCCCCCCTGACTGCTGGGACGCACCAGCTACATCTTCGCACGCAAGGAAGTGTGTCCGGGCAAAAAAAATGATTCGCCCCCTTGACTGTTGGGACCCACCAGCTACATCTTCGCAGGCAAGGAAGTGCCTGACAGTTGGGACCCACCTGGTCGAAGCGTACGTACCGTTGTCATTCTGGTCGCGAACGTGTACGTACATATATACTGGTGGACGTAGAGGCGCGCATGTGTCTTAGTAGAGGCGCGCACGTAGCATGTACATGTACGTACAACGGTGAGGGTGCAAGAAAGAAAATACGGCCACGTACGTACATACGGGCAGGGTCTCTAACGCCTATCGCGCATACGGACATGGCTGGGTCGGAACGGAGAAACAGCGTCGTCGTCATGTTCATGGGGAGACAACCGGCTGGGTCGGAACGGAATGCGTGGTCGTGTTCATCGGGAGGGCTTGGACCGAACAGGCGATGGAAACGAGGCCTGGAGTACCGCACAACGGAGGAAACGGCCTTGTGTTCGACCGGCCACATTTGAAACGGAGTCCTGTTGATCGGGAGGGGCCTGGCGTACCGCAAAACGGAGGAAACTGACCCCCTACGGTCGAAACGGGGGTCCTGTTGATCGGGAGGGGTGTGGCGTACCGCAAAACGGACGAAACGGACCTCCTATGGTCGAAACGGGGGTCCTGTTGATCGGGAGGGGTGTGGCGTACCGCAAAACGGACGAAACGGACTTGTGTTGGAGCGCTACGGTCGAAACGGGGGTCCTGTTCATCGGGAGGGGTGTGGAATACCGCAAAACGGACTTGTGTTGGAGCGCTACG
>NC_041393.1:402806165-402858014 GCF_002162155.2 Triticum dicoccoides
TCACTGTTCATCCAATCGATCGGCTTCAGTTAGCAGCAGTAGCGAAGGAATCGCTCCATCGGGTTCAGTTAACAGCCATCGATCGATCGCTCGGGTTCAGTAACGCGTCGCCTGCAGTGCAATCGCTCGGGTTCAGTTAGAGCCCAACGCCTTGCTCGGGTTCAGTTAGAGCCAACGCCTCGCACACACGCGCATACGTACGATAGAAACGTGCATCGCTCTGCCCCCGACCTCCCACCGTAACCGGCAACTCCCTGAAATTTTCCTCCCCCTCGCTTCTACCACGGTTTTTTCAATAATGGATGGCTCGAAGAATGTCATGCAGCTGCGTCTCTGGCCCGCCCAGGACGAAAAGCCCATTTTCTGTCATGATTTTTTGTCATAGAAGTAGGAGCCCACCACATCTATGATGATACCGGGTTTTGTCACAATTATCGTCATAGAAGTGTCATATGTATGACAGAAAAAATTTCGTTCGGCCCAAAATGTCACGGATGTGTCTTTTTTTTGTAGTGCAACCTGCTCGATACTTCCTGTGCTGGTTCTTATATGCTGAAGACTATTGATTTCAAATGGGAATTATTGGAAAGAATTAAACGCAAGTCTGAAGATTGGGGTTCCGACGATGGTAAGGAGTCAGGTATGACACCTAAGTTTGTTTGTGTTAAATCTTTTATGGATACCATTGCTTTTCGTGGATTTAGCGCTAAGTATGGACTTGACTCTGAGATAGTAGCTTCTTTCTGTGAATCTTTTGCTACTCACGCTGATCTCCCTAAAGAGAAGTGGTTTAAATATAATCCTCATGTTGAAGTGAAAGTAGTTGCACCTATTACAGTTGAAGAAAAGACTATCACTTATAGTGATCCTATTGTTCCTACTACTTATGTTGAGAAACCCCCATTCCCTGTTAGGATAAAGGATCATGCTAAAGCTTCAACTGTTGTTCGTAAGAGCAATACTAGGACTTATACACCTCCTGAGAAAATCAAAATTGAACCTAGTATTGCTATGGTTAAAGATCTCTTGGATGATAATTTAGATGGGCATGTTATTTATTTCTGTGATGAAACTGCTAATATTGCTAGACAAGATACTAAGATACATAGACCTGTCGTAGGCATGCCTGTCATTTCTGTTAAAATAGGAGATCATTGTTATCATGGCTTATGTGATATGGGTGCTAGTGCTAGTGCAATAACCTATGATTTATATAAAGAAATTATGCACGATATTGCACATGTTGAGTTAGAAGATATTGATGTCACAATTAAGCTTGCTAATAGAGATAATATTAAGCCTTTCGGTATTGTTAGAGATGTTGAAGTCTTGTGTGGAAAGGTCAAATACCCTGCTGATTTTCTTGTTCTTAGTTCTCCACAAGATGCCTTTTGTCCCATTATATTTGGTAGACCCTTCTTAAACACTGTTAATGCTAAAATAGATTGCGAAAGGATGTTGTTACGATTGGCTTAGATGATATGACTCATGAGTTTAATTTTGCTAAATTTCGTAGACAACCCCGTGATAAAGAATTATCTAGTAAAGATGAAATAATTGGTCTTGCTTCTATTGTTGTGCCTCCTACTGATCCGTTAGAACAATATTTGCTAGACCATGAAAATGATATGTTTATGAAAGAAAGAAGGGAAATGGATGAAGTATTCCTTAAACAGGAACCTATTTTGAAACATAACCTTCCCGTTGAAATTCTTGGGGATCCCCCTCCACCCAAGGGTGATCCCGTGTTTGAACTTAAACCTTTACCTGATAATCTTAAGTATGCTTATCTTGATGAAAAGAAAATATATCATGTTATTATTAGTTCTAACCTTTCAGAGCAAGAAGAAGAAAGATTATTGAAACTCTGAAGAAGCACCGAGCTGCTATTGGGTATACTCTGGATGATCTTAAGGGCGTTAGTCCCACGTTATGCCAACACAAAATTAAATTGGAGGACGGTGCCAAACCAGTTAGAGATCCTCAACAACGATTAAATCCTAAGATGAAAGAAGTGGTAAGAAAGGACATACTAAAGCTCCTTGAGGCAGGTATAATTTATCCCGTTGCTGATAGTGATTGGGTGAGCCCAGTCCATTGTGTTCCTAAAAAGGGAGGTATTACCGTTGTTCCTAATGATAAAGATGAATTGATCCCGCGGAGAATTATTACAGGTTATAGGATGGTAATTGATTTCCGTAAATTAAATAAAGCTACTAAGAAAGATCATTACCCTTTACCTTTTATTGATCAAATGCTAGAAAGACTATCCAAACACACACACTTTTGCTTTCTAGATGGTTATTCTGGTTTCTCTCAAATACCTGTGTCAGCGGGAGATCAAGCAAAAACTACTTTTACTTGCCCTTTCGGTACTTTCGCTTATATACACATGCCTTTTGGTTTATGTAATGCACATGCTACCTTTCAAAGATGTATGATGGCTATATTCTCTGATTTTTGTGAAAAGATTTGTGAGGTATTCATGGATGACTTCTCTGTTTATGGATCCTCCTTTGATAATTGTTTGAGCAACCTTGATCGAGTTTTGCAGAGATGCAAAGACACTAGTCTCGTTCTGAATTGGGATAAGTGACACTTTATGGTTAATGAAGGCATTGTCTTGGGGCATAAGATTTCCGAGAGAGGTATTGAAGTTGATAAAGCTAAAGTTGATGCTATTGAAAAGATGCCATGTCCCAAGGACATAAAAGGTATAAGAAGTTTCCTTGGTTATGCTGGTTTTTATAGGAGGTTCATTAAGGACTTTCTAAGATCTCTAGGCCTCTAACTAATTTATTGCAAAAAGATATTTCTTTTGTCTTTGATGATGATTGTGTAGAAGCATTTGAAATACTTAAGAAAGCTTTGATCACTACACCTGTTGTTCAGCCACCTGATTGGAATTTACCTTTTGAAATTATGTGTGATGCTAGTGATTATGTTGTAGGTGCTGTTCTAGGGCAAACATAAGAAATTGAATGTTATCCAGTATGCTAGTCAGACTCTTGATACTGCCCAAAGAAATTATGCTACTACTGAAAAAGAATTCTTAGCAGTTGTGTTTGCATGTGATAAGTTTAGACCCTATATTGTTGATTCCAAAGTTACTATTCACACTGATCATGTTGTTATTAAATATCTTATGGAAAAGAAAGATGCTAAGCCTAGACTCATTAGATGGGTTCTCCTGCTCCAAGAGTTTGATTTGCATATTATTGATAGAAAGGGAGCTGAGAACCCCGTTGCAGATAACTTGTCTAGGTTAGAGAATGTTCTTGATGACCCACTGCCTATTGATGATAGTTTTCCTGATGAACAATTAGCGGTCATTAATGCTTCTTGTACTGCTCCATGGTATGCTGATTATGCTAATTATATTGTTGCTAAATTTATACCACCTAGTTTCACATACCAGCAAAAGAAAAAGTTCTTTTATGATTTAAGACATTACTTTTGGGATGGCCCACACCTTTATAAAGAAGGAGTAGATGGTGTTATTAGACATTGTGTACCTGAGCATGAATAGGAATAGATCCTACACAAGTGTCACTCTGAATCATATGGAGGACACCATGCTGGAGATAGAACTGCACATAAGGTACTACAATCTGGTTTTTATTGGCCTACTCTCTTCAAAGATGCTCGTAAGTTTGTCTTATCTTGTGATGAATGCCAAAGAATTGGTAATATTAGTAGACATCAAGAAATGCCTATGAATTATTCTCTTGTTATTGAACCATTTGATGTTTGGGGCTTTGATTATATGGGACATTTTCCTTCCTCTAATGGTTATACACATATTTTAGTTGCTGTTGATTACGTTACTAAGTGGGTAGAAGCTATTCCAACTAGTAGTGCTAATAATAACACTTCTATTAAAATGCTTAAAGAAGTTATTTTTCCGAGGTTTGGAGTCCCTAGATATCTTATGACTAATGGTGGTTCACATTTTATTCATGGTGCTTTCCGTAAGATGCTTGCTAAGTACGATGTCAATCATAGAATCGCATCTCCTTATCATCCGTAGTCTAGTGGTCAAGTAGAGTTGAGCAATAGAGAGCTCAAATTAATTTTGCAAAAGACTGTTAATAGATCTAGAAAGAATTGGTCCAAAAAACTTAATGATGCATTATGGGCCTATAGAACTGCATACAAAAATCCTAAGGGTATGTCTTCATATAAGATGGTTTATGGAAAAGCATGTCATTTACCTCTTGAACTTGAACACAAAGCATATTGGGCTATTAAAGAGCTCAATTATGACTTCCAACTTGCCGGAGAGAAGAGGTTGTTTGATATTAGCTCACTTGATGAATGGAGAGCCCAAGCTTATGAGAATGCCAAGCTATTCAAAGAAAAAGTTAAACGTTGGCATGGTAAAAGGATACAAAAGCGTGAGTTTAACGTAGGAGATTATGTGTTATTATTCAACTCTCGTTTAAGATTTTTTGCAGGAAAGCTTCTCTCTAAATGGGAAGGTCCCTACGTTATTGAGGAGGTCTATCGTTCTGGTGCCATAAAGATCAATAACTTCGAAGGCACAAGTCTGAGGGTGGTAAACGGTCAGAGAATTAAACATTATATTTCAGGTAATCCTATTAATGTTGAAACTAATATTATTGAAACCGTAAACCCGGAGGAATACATAAGGGACACTTTCCAGAATGTTCCATACTCTGAAAAGGAATAGGTATGTGGTACAGTAAGTGAACCGACTCCAGAACAACTCCAATGGCAATTTTTATCAGTTTTAGCTTATTTAAGAATTTTAGGAAGAAAGAAGAAGTCCGAAAGGGACACGAGGCCCCCACGAGAGTGGAGGGCGCGCCCACCCTTACTGGGCGCGCCCCCCTGTCTCGTGGGCACCTTGTGTGCCTCCTGGACTCCGTTTTCTTGCACATTACGTATTTTGGTCGGTAAAAATTCGTTATATATACTCCCAAAGGTTTTGACCATCGTATCACGCAAATATCCTCTGTTTTTGTTTCGAGTTGTTCCTGCCTCAGGTTTAAGCAACATGTCATCTCAAGATTCGGAGGGAGAAATCTATGTGGCTAATTACCTTGCAGACTCGAAGGTCTACGGGGACTTGGACCATAGTGGCTGGACCACGGAAGAAGAACAAGACTATGAGCTTAAGGGGAAGGATGAAACAAGCGCTGACGAGGATGAAGTTCCACTACCTCAACCGGGGGATATGCATGTGGAGTATAAAAAGTCGACTCTACCCGATAGAGCAAACAAGCCAAAGATCGAGTTTATCCCTTTTTGTCTCTTGCAGGAAAATAAGCAAGAATTATGCAAAAGAGTATTAAGTATTGAGTGGGAGATCGAAGACCTAAAAGAGCAAAATATTGTACTCAAGCGTAAATTGAGGAAGAAGTCACTTACATCATCAACAACTCCTACTTCACCACCTCCGAGGACTTAATCACATGGGTTGGGCACTCCCCTTGGCAACTTCCAAGCTTGGGGGAGGTGCCTCGGTATCATATCACCATCACACTCCTATCTTTACCATTTTATTTAGTTCGATCCTTTTAGTGTTATCTTGATCTAGTAATTTGAAGTTTTGATATCAAGTAGTTTTGAGTTTTGCTTTGTGATCTCTTTTTGTAATCGAGTCCGTGAGCTATCTATAATAAAGATTAGTGTTGAGTCAAGGGCATTGCTACGTTGCTATGATCTTGAGAAAGTAGAAAGAATTCAAGAGTTCTTATTGATCTTATGGTTAGTGATAACTTCACATATAGAAAGTATGAGGCATGAAAATTGTTGAGAGTTGATAAACATAGTTTTGGTCATCGTTGCAATTAATAGGAAGTGATAAGGAAAGATAGGTTCACATATAAATACACTATCTTGGACATCTTTTATGATTGTGAGCACTCATTAAGTATGACCTGCTAAAAGAGTTGACATTGGACAAGGAAGACAACGTAATGGTTTATGTTTTCTCACATCTCAGTTAAAGTATATTGTCATTAACCTTCCAAACATGTTGAGCTTGCCTTTCCCCCTCATGCTAGCCAAATTCCTAGCACCAAGTAGAGATACTACTTTTGCTTCCATATTCTTTTAAACCCAGTTTTGCCATGAGAGTCCACCATATCTACCTATGGATTGAGTAAGATCCTTCAAGTAAGTTGTCATCGGTGCAAGCAATAAAAATTGCTCCTTAAATATGCATGGCTTATTAGTGCGGAGAAAATAAGCTTTATACAACCTTGTTATGGAAGCAATAAAAGCGACGGACTGCATAATAAAGGTCCATACACAAGTGGCAATATAAAGTGACGTTCTTTCGTACTAAGATTTTGTGTATCCAACCCTAAAAGCGCATGACAACCTCTGCTTCCCTTTGCGAGGGGCCTATCTTTTACTTGATGCTCTTACCTTTTGTTTTTATTTTATACTTGAGTCAAGGTGATCTTCACCTTTCCCTTTTTCATTTTATCCTTTGGCAAGCTCCTTGTGTTAGAAAGATCATGATATATATATATCCAATTGGATGTTCGTTAGCATAGACTATTATTGTTGACATCACCGGAAGGTGAATGCATTGGGAGGCAGCACAATAAGCCCCTATCTTTCTCAGTGTCTGGCGGAAACTCCATAACCACAAGTATTGTGTGAGTGTTAGCAATTATAGAAGACTATATGATAGTTGAGTATGTCAACTTGCTGAAAAGCTCTATTGTTGACTCTTTCTGATGTTATGATAAATTGCGATTGCTACAATGACTAAGATTATAGTTTGTTAGTTCTCAATGAAGTTTTTGAACCATACTTGATATTGTGAATGGATTTTTACTTGAGCATAAGAAATCATATGATGGAATCTATATATGTTGCTGTTATAAGAATGATCATGATGCCCTCATGTTGGTATTTTATTTTTATCGACACCTCTATCTCTAAACATCTGGACAAATTTTTCGATATCGGCTTCCGCTTGAGGACAAGCGAGGTCTAAGCTTGGGGGAGTTGATACGTCCATTTTGCATCATGCTTTTATATCAATATTTATTGCATTATGGGCTGTTATTACACATTATATCTCCATACTTATGGCTATTCTCTCTTATTTTACAAGGTTTACTATGAAGAGGGGGAATGCCGGCAGCTGAAATTCTGGCTGGAAAAGGAGCAAACATTGGAAACCTATTCTGCACTGCTCCAAAAGTCCTGAAACTCCATGAAACATATTTTTGGATTTATTAAGAATTATTGAGAGAAAGAAGTACATCAGGGGGTCCACACCATGGCCAGGAGGGTGGGGGCGCCCCCCCCCTACTAGGCGTGCCCCCAATCTCCTGGGCCCCCTGGTGGCCCTCTGGTGTCCATCTTCCGCTATATGAAGGCTTTTACCCTGGAAAAATTTGTGGGCAAGCTTACGGGACGAAACTCCGCCGCCACGAGGCGGAACCATGGCGGAACCAATCTAGAGCTCCGACAGAGCTGTTCTGCCGGGGACACTTCCCTCCGAGAGGGGGAAATCATCATCAACGTCATCACCAACGGCCCTCTCATCGGGAGGGGGTCAATCTCCATCAACATCTTCACCAACACCATCTCCTCTCAAACCCTAGTTCATCTCTTGTATCCAATCTTGTATCTAAAACCACAAATTGGTACCTGTGGGTTGCTAGTAGTGTTGATTACTCCTTGTAGTTGATACTTGTTGGTTTACTTGGTGGAAGATCATATGTTCAGATCCTTAATGCATATTATTACACCTCTGATTATGAACATGAATATGCTTTGTGAGTAGTTATGTTTGTTCCTGAGGACATGGGTGAAGTCTTGCTATTAGTAGTCATGTGAATTTTGTATTCGTTCGATATTTGCTGAGATGTATGTTGTCTTCTCCTCTAGTGGTGTCATGTGAACGTAGACTACATGACACTTCACCATTATTTGGGCCTATAGGAAGGCATAGGGAAGTAATAAGTAGATGATGGGTTGCTAGAGTGACAGAAGCTTAAACCCTAGTTTATGCGTTGCTTCGTTAGGGGCTGATTTGGATCCATATGTTTCATGCTATGGTTAGGTTTACCTTAATACTTTTGTTGTAGTTGCGGATGCTTCCAATAGGGGTTGATCATAAGTGGGATGCTTGTCCAACTAAGGGCAGTACCCAAGCACCGGTCCACCCACATATCAAATTATCAAAGTACCGAACGTGAATCATATGAACGTGATGAAAACTAGCTTGACGATAATTCCCATGTGTCCTCGGGAGCTCCTTTTCCATTATTAGAAATTGTCCAGGCTTATCCTTTCCTACATAAAGGATTGGTCCACCTTGATACACTTTATTTACTTTGTTTACTTGTTATTCGTCACTATTTACCTTATCACAAAACTATCTATTACCTATAATTTCAGTGCTTGCAGAAAACCTTACCGAAAACCGCTTATCATTTCCTTCTGCTCCTCGTTGGGTTTGACACTGTTACTTATTGAAAGGACTACGATGGATCCCCTACACTTGTGGGTCATCATCTCCCTGGAAACGCTTTCTTTAAAGCCATTAAGCTAGGCATATAGTGCTCAAGTAATGGATCCACCCGGATCCCAAGGTATATCAAAGCCAATTTTAATTAACAATGATTTGTGATTTAGTGGTGAGAACAAAGTAACATATATTATGTAACAACGAAGTCTAACTCTCTTCCTATGCATCTGCATGTCATAAAAGAACAATTCATGCACACATAGTAAAGGCGAATGCATAGTATAAACAGTTTCTTGCAATTTTATCATATTGGAAACATAGAGAGGTGGAGATATAGTTCCTCTCTCATAATAATTGCAAGTAGGAGCAGCAAGCACATGCATATTATATCTATCAAAATCATCATGTGTAGTAGTAAAACGCAACCCATCAATATAATCCTTAATAAGGGCATACTTCTCCGATATAGTGTAGTAGGGAGAATTCAAAAAGATAATAGGACTATCATGAGTGGGTGCAATAGCAACAATTTCATGTTTAACATAAGGAACTATAGAAAGTTCATCTCCATAAGCCTAATTCATATTGGCATCTTGGCCACAAGCATAGCAAGCATCATCAAAAAGGGATATTTCAATATAATCAACGGGATCATAACAATCATCATAGCAATCATCCTTCGGTAAGCACGAAGGGGAAATAAAAAAGGTATGAGTTGAAGAGTTACTCTCATTAGAAGGTGGGCACGGTAGCTAATCCGCTCTTCCTCCTTTTGTTCTTCGCTCTCCTCGTCATCTTTTTCATCCAATGAGCTCACAGTTTCATTGATTTCTTCTTCCATAGACTCCCGCAAAATGTTAGTCTCTTCTTGGACAGCGGAGGAGTCCTTAATATATGGTTTAAGATAGGCATTAGAAGCATAATTATCATAACAATATTTAAGTATGGCAAAAATTTCATATTTGTAAAGAGTAGCGCCATAGTTTCAATCAATGAAGCAATTTCATAAGCACCCTTAAAAGCAACAAATTCTTCAATTTGTTGAACATCATAGTATTTATAAACACCCTTAGCATACGAAGATACGATTCCATTATCACTAAACTCACATTGGTAGGGAAGGTGTTTCTTAGGGTTTTCAGAACAACAAGTAACATCATATATTTCACATAAATTCCAAGCATAGCATTGCAAACGATGAATTTGACCCAGTAAAAGTTTCCCTTTTTCAGATATTTGGTGTCGTACATAACAAGCATGTTCATCTAAAGATTTGCCCTAAACTAGGCTAGTTGGGGTTTCAGCACGAGAACATAGGGATGGAAGATCCAAGTAAAAAGCTTCAGGAGTGTGATAGATTTTGAGTGGTTCTTCAACCATTGGTTTAGTAGGTACAACTAATTTTTTTGGTATTTTGCGTTTCCTACCCATAACTAAAGATAGAGAACAACTAAGAAAAGCAAATAAAAATTACTTAGTGATAAAGCAAACAAGCACACACGAGAATATTCACCCCACGCAATGACTCCCTGGTGATGGCGCCAGAAAAAGGTCTTGATAACCCACAAGTATAGGGGATCAATTGTAGCCTCTTTCGATAAGTAAGAGTGTCGAACCCAATGAGGAGCTAAAGGTAGAACAAATATTCCCTCAAGTTCTATCGACCACTGATACAACTCTACGCACGCTTAGCGTTCGCTTTACCTAGAACAAGTATGAAACTAGAAGTACTTTGTAGGTGTTGTTGGATAGGTTTGAAAGATAATAAAGAGCACATAAATAAAAACTAGGGGCTGTTTAGGTAAACAAGCAATAAAGTAAATATAGTGAGTGCGGAAAAGTGGTGGTAGGAGTTGTGAAATTGTCCCTAAGCAATTGACTACGTTACTAGACCGATAGCAAGTTTTATGTGGGAGAGGGATAAGCTAACATGCTTTCTCTTCTTGGATCATATGCACTTATGATTGGAACTCTAGCAAGCATCCGCAACTACTAAAGATCATTAAGGTAAAACCCAACCATAGCATTAACATATCAAGTCCCCTTTATCCCATATGCCACAACTCCCTTACTCGGGTTTATGCTTCTGTCACTCAAGCAACCCACTATAAGCGAATCATGAACGTATTGCAACACCCTACAGCGGGAATCCCTCATGCTTGCGCGACACATAGGGCACAATAGGACAGCAACATAACCACAAGCAAATTAAACCAATCATAGCAATTCACCAATTACCGATAGGACAACGAAAATCTACTCAGACATCATAGGATGGCAACACATCATTGGATAATAATATGAAGTATAAAGCACCATGTTCAAGTAGAGGGTACAGTGGGTTGCAGGAGAGTGGACCGCTGAATATAGATGGGGGAAGGTGATGGAGATGTTGGTGAAGATGGCGGCAGTGTTGGTGTAGATCACGGTGATGATGATGGCCCCCGACGGCGTTCCGGCGCCACCGGAAGCAAGGGGGAGAGAGCCCCCCTTCTTCTTCTTCTTCCATGACCTCCTCCCTAGATGGGAGAAGGGTTTCGCCTCTGGTCCATGGACTCCATGGTGTGGGAGGGGCAAGAGCCCCTCCGAGATTGGATCTATCTCTCTGTATCTCTCTGTTTTTGCGCTCTAGATTCTGCCCTTTTACTGTTTCTTTTATAACCGGAGATCCGTAACTCTGATTGCATTGAAACCTTCGCCATGATTTTTTTCTGAAAATTAGCTTTCTTGCGGCCAAAGAAGAGCAGTAACCGCCTTACGGGGTGCCCACGAGGGTCAAGGGCGCGCCTGCCCCCATGGGGCGCGCCCCCTGCCTCGTGGCCCCCTCGGGCACCGTCTCGTGTTGATTCTTCTTCCCAAATGTCACAAATATTCTGAAAATATTCTTCGTCTGTTTTTATCCTGTTTGGACTCCGTTTGATATGGGGTTTCTGCAAAACATAAAACATGCAACAAACAGGAACTGGCACTTGGCACTGGATCAATATGTTAGTCCCAACAATAATATAAAATGTTGCCAAAAGTATATGAAAGTTGTAGAATATTGGCATGGTACAATCAAAAATTATAGATACGATGGAGACGTATCATAGCCACAGATGTATTTTTATATGTCTGTGCCTTCCCAGCCTAGACAAACCCTGCCTTGCGGTAGTACCGCAAGGGCGAGCGGTAGTACCGCTCCGGTAGTTCTACCGCTCTCTGCTTCAATGCAACAGAGCTGGTCTAGCTCCTGCCGCACCAGCGGTAGTACCTTAGTGCCCCGCGGTAGTACTGCAGGCCCTTGCGGTAGTACACTTGTCTGGTGCGATAGTACCGCTCATCACAGGCTGGGTAAGTGGATAACGGATGGATTTGTCCTATCACTATATAAGGGGAGTCTTCTTCTCCGAGTTGACTACCTCCTCTATCCCTGAGCTCAATTGTTGCTCTAAGCTCCATTTTCGCCCGATCTCTCTCCCTAGCCAATCAAACTTGTTGATTCTCTAGGGATTGGTTGAGAAGGCCCTGATCTACACTTCCACCAAGAGAAATTTGATTCCCCCACTAATCCCTTGCGGATCTTGTTACTCTTGGGTGTTTGAGCACCCTAGACGGTTGAGGTCACCGCGGAGCCATATTCCATTGTGATGAAGCTTCATGGTGTCGTTGGGAGCCTCCAATTAAGTTGTGGAGATTTCCCCAACCTTGTTTGTAAAGGTTCGGTCGCCGCCTCCAAGGGCACCAATAGTGGAATCACGGCATCTCGCATTGTGTGAGGGCGTGAGGAGAATATGGTGGCCCTAGTGGCTTCTTGGGGAGCATTCTGCGTCCACACTGCTCCAACGGAGACGTACTTCCTCTCAAAGGGAAGGAACTTCGGTAACACATCCTCGTCTTCACCGGCTCCACTCTTGGTTATCTCGTACCTTTACTCGTGCAAGCTTACTTTGTGTTGCATTCCTTTCTTGCTTGTGTACTTGTTGTTGCTGCATCATATAGGTTGCTCACCTAGTTGCATATCTAGACAACCTACTTTGATGCAAAGTTTAAATTGGTAAAGAAAAGCTAAAAATTGTTAGTTGCCTATTCACCCCTACCTCTAGTCAACTATATCGATCCTTTCAATTGGTATCAGAGCCTCATCTCTTTATTAAGGACTTTGCCATCCGAAGAGTATGGTTAACACCGTAGACGGTGAGGAGGAGCACCCCGGTGTGATTCCGTCCTCATTTACGGCCGATGGGGGAACCTTGGTCTCACTTGAGGAGTTCAATGTGGCTTTTGACACATTGAAAACCTCCATGATGGCCGAGGTCGAAGGCATGCTTAAGAACTTTCTTGATGGACTTAAATTATCCACCGCACCGTTGGAAGTGGTTGATCCCACTAACAAGGTGACGGATGCTAACTCTGACAAGGGGGAAGCTACTAGTGATAAAGTTCCTTTGTCTAGTGGTAAAAGTGGAAACGGCATCTATTCCCATGTTGAACCACCTCTTACTTATGGAGGACCGGTTCCCTCCACTCATTTAAATCATGCGGGTCCTCCTAAGATTGTGAAAAATGAGGATTTTAACTCTTGGGTCTATTGCTTTAAACTCCACTTAAATCATGTTAACACTAATATTTGGAGAATCATTGAGCAAGGTTTCTATCCGCATGACCCAAGCAACTTCACCCCTAGAGAAGTCGTGGATCATCAATTCAACGAGAATGTCTCTTCATCATCCAAGATGCAATTCCATCCGAAGATATTGCACATCTCCGACCTATCACCGTGGCCAAGGAAGCATGGCACCATGTCGTTTCCCTTTACAAGGGAAGTGCAAGCATTCAACGCTCCAACTATGAAGTGGTGCAAGATGAAGCCGATCAGTTTGCAATGAATGAAGATGAAGAACCTCGTGAGCTTTACCAAAGATTAACCACTCTCGTGGTCTCACTCCGATATCATGGGAGCAAGGATATGGATGCCAATTGGATCAAGCGCAAGTTCCTCAAGGCCATGATGCCTTACCACAAGGCCATGTCCTCCGTCATCCGTCAAAGGCCGGACTTCCACACCTTGTCCTCAAGTGAAGTGTTGGATGAGTTTGTGGCAATGAGGATCTTGGACAAGACAGCCGACAATGCGGTGTTGCATTCTCAAAGAGCAAAGAAGCCCAACCTTGCCTTGAAGGCCAAGGCTAATGTGGAAGAAGAGGACGAAGAGGAAGAAGAGGAGAGAAACCCCGAAGTTACGAAATATGCTTATCATGAGCACATGGCTCTCGCTTCAAGGCAATTTTGGAGCAAGAAGAACACAAGGCCCAACTTCACCAAGAACAACTCAAGTGGCGCGAAGGGCAAGCAACGTGTTAGGACTTGGTATAATTGTGGCAATGTGAGCCACTTTGTTGCGGAGTGTCCATATGAGAAGAGGGAAGACAATGGTGGCAAGCTCATCTGAAAAGACAAGGCCAAGTCCTTCCCCGACAAGAGCAACTTCACCAAGAAGACTCCTCCCAAGGGGTTGGTGGCACAAGAAGAGTACAATGAGGAGGATGATGATGATGATGATGATGAAAGTGAGTCGGTTGCTATGGCCTCCGTTGCCATTGCGACGACTCCACGAGTGTCCCTATTCGATTCACCCAATGAGAACATCACCGCCAAGTGCCTCATGGATAAAGCCACCAACAAGGTAACCCCCAACATCAAAACTACCATCATTACTAATCCTTCTTTGACGGATTGCATTGATGAAAGTGAGGTGTCTAATGTGGAGGAAAATGAATTTGAGTCCTTTATGAGTAAGATCAAGGGTAAATCCAAGAAGCACTTTGTTGCTCTCTTGGAACAACTTGGTGAAGCCAATGACATGATTGAGGCTCACAAAGAAACCATCTCTAAGATGGAGGAGCATAGTCGTGATTATGACGATGAGATATCGAATCTCTCTAAAGCGCTTGAGGATGAGCGCGGTCATCGTTTGGCTCTTGAGGAGTCACACAATGATGACCATGCTAAATTGAAGAAAGATCTTGATCATGCTCTTGTTGTATATCGTGTGCAAAATTATGAGAAGGCCAAACTTGAGGTTGATCTTGCTAGACTCAAGGAGGAGTTTGATATACTCGACAAGGCTCACAAAGCCTTGAAGGGTGCTCATGCTAGCCTCAAAGAGTCTCATGATCAACTCCAAGTGAAGCTAACTAAGGAAAAAGCCACTTTTCCTCATATGATCTTAATTTATAATGCAAATGCTACTAACCCATGGTGTGAGCATGTGCGTCTTGTGGAGGAGAATGCAAAGTTGAAGGAGCAACTTGAGAAAGGCCTTGTGTCTTGCATACAAGGTGAGAAGAACCTCAATGACCTTTTGAGCAATCAAAAGGAAGTTGTGGCCAAGGAGGGAATTGGGTTCGCACCCAAGTCCAAGAACAAGAAGAAGAATGAAAAGGCCAAACGACCTCCTCCTCTCAAGCAGACTTTTGTGAAGGAGGGAGAGGGTGCTTCCAAGGAGAAGAAGAACAATGTTAAGGATGGTGATGTCAAGAACAGAATGCCACTCCTTCCAACAAAGCCGGCGACTTTAACCCTTCTTATGTGTTGTGTCGTGCTAGTGATGGGCATGTTTATGCTAAATTTGTTGGTTCTCCTTATGAGTACATTGAATGGTCTATTTGGGTTCTTAAGACCCTTGTTACTAACGTCAAAGGACCCATTACAAAATGGGTACCTAAAACCAAGCATTGATCTCTTGTAGGTCTTTGCTTCCGATGGGGGATCATGGTTGCTCGATAGTGGAGCCACTAATCATATGATCGGAAGCAAGGACTTGGTGGTGGACGTGCACAAGATTCCATCTATGCCCACCAATGTCGAGTGGGGCGATGCCTCGTCTTCTAAGGTATTGGGACTTGGCAAGGTTGTCATTTCTCATGATCTCACGATCGAGAAAGTCATACTTGTTGAGTCCCTTGCATACAATTTACTTTCCATTAGTCAACTTGCACTCATGGGCTTTGCCACTTTCCTTCAAATTGATACCGTGGCCCTCTTGTGGAGCAAGACTCTTAAAGTAGCCTTTGTTGGGCATGTCGAGAATGGTCTCTATGTGATTAACTTTTCATAGAGACCCACTAAGACCGCGACATGCCTAATGGCTAAAGTTGATCTGGTATGGCTTTGGCATCTCCGTTTAGCCCATTTAAATATGATTGCAAAGTCTTCTCAAGGGGGACCATGTTCGTGGACTAACAAATGTTAGTTTTGCCAAAGATCGTGCTTGAAGTGCTTGTATTGAAGGGAAGCTACATGAGAAGGCTCACCCTACCACGACTATCATCTACTCGAAGAGGCCCTTAGAGCTCCTTCACTTGGATCTCTTTGGACCTCCATCCTTTGATAGTCTAGGGGGTAGAAAGTATTGCTTGGTGATTGTGGATGATTATTCAAGATACACTTGGGTGTACTTCTTCAAGAGGAAGAGTGAGACCCAACAAACCGTCATTGACTTTGCAAATGAATCTCAACGCCAACACAATGCAAAGATCTCGACGATAAGAAGTGACAACGACTCCGAGTTCAAGAACTACACCTTGGATGCGTTTCTTAGTGATGAGGGGATCAAGCATCAATATTCCGCACCTTACACCCCTCACCAAAATGGTGTAGCAGAGAGGAAGAACTGGGCGTTGATGGATGCAGCAAGGACCATGATGGCGGATTTCAAGTCTCCTTACAAGTTTTGGGCCGAAGCCATCAACACCGCGTGTCATGCATCCAATAGGCTCTATCTCCGCAAGGGCTTGAACAAAACTCCATATGAGATACTCACCGGTAACAAGACCAACCTCAAGTACTTTCGGGTGTTCGGGTGTAAGTGTTTCATTCTCAAGAAAGGTGTTCATTTGTCTAAATTTGAGGCTAGAGCTCATGAGGGCATATTTGTTGGTTATGCTACAAACTCCCACGCTTACCGTGTCCTCAATAAGTCCACGAGACTTATTGAGGAGACGTGTAGCATGGAGTTTGATGAGAATAACGGCTCCCATGTGGAGCAAAGTGGTACTTGTGATGTAGGTGATGAAATTCCTCCCCAAGCCATAAGAAGAATGGGTGTTGGTTTTATCCTACCCATTGAGGAACCCCTTGTGGCCGAAGGAGAAGGACAATGTTCAAATCAAGTGGAATCATCACCAACCCAAGACCCACATGCTTCTGAAGAACAAAGTGAAGGTCCTAACCCGAATGAACAAGATCAAGGGCAAGATCAACCTCAAGATGGTGTTGAAGCACCAAGTGATGCCCAAGGTCAAGTTCTCTCTTCTAAGCGAGTTCAAGATCAAGAGCAAGCTCAAGATCAAGAACAAGCTCAAGACGACGCTCAAGATGATCAAGTTACCGCTCCTCAACTCATTCCTGAGGAGGAGTTGGAGCGTCGTGCCACCAAGATTGCATCCAAGCTCACTACCAAGGGTCATCTCATGACGAATGTGCTTGGAAGCATAAGAAAGGGGGTAAGCACTCGTAGACAATTAGAAAAATGTTGTGAGCATCATGCGTTTGTTTCTTGTGTTGAACCCCAAAAGGTCTATGAGGCACTCGAGGATCCGGATTGGCTTAATGCCATGCATGAAGAACTCAACAACTTAGAGCACAACAAGGTGAGGAGATTGGTGCAAAAGCCAATGGGGAATCATAATGTCATTGGAACCAAGTGGATATTCAAGAACAAGCAAGATGCTCATGGGATTATCATTCGCAACAAGGCTCGGTTGGTAGCACAAGGCTACTCCCAAGTCGAGGGTATCGACTACGGTGAAACCTTTGATCTCGTTGCTTGCCTTGAATCCGTTTGTTTGTTGGTTGCTTATGCTTTTCATCATAACCTTAAGTTGCAACAAATGGATGTGAATAGTGCTTTTCTTAATGGTCCTATTAATGAGTTGGTGTATGCCAAACAACCCCCCCCCCAGTTTCGAGGATCCCTATTTCCCCGATCATGTGTACCAACTCGATAAGGCACTCTATGGCCTTAAACAAGCCCCACATGCGTGGTAATGAAGGAAATATGCCCTAGATGCAATAATAAAGATATTATTTATTTCCTTATTTCATGATAAATGTTTATTATTCATGCTAGAATTGTATTAACCAGAAACATGATACATGTGTGAATACATAGACAAATTGAGTGTCACTAGTATGCCTCTACTTGACTAGCTCGTTTATCAAAGATGGTTATGTTTCCTAACCATGGACAAAAGAGTTGTCATTTGATTAATGGGATCACATCATTGAGATAATGATGTGATTGACTTGACCCATTCCATTAGCTTAGCACTTGATCGTTTAGTATGTTGATGTTGCTTTCTTCATGACTTATACATGTTCCTATGACTATGAGATTATGCAACTCCCGTTTACCAGAGGAACACTTTGTGTTCTACCAAACGTCACAATGTAACTGGGTGATTATAAAGGTGCTCTATAGGTGTCTCCGGAGGTACTTGTTGGGTTTGCATATTTCGAGATTAGGATTTGTCACTCCAATTATCAGAGAGGTATCTCTGGGCCCTCTCGGTAATACACATCACTATAAGCCTTGCAAGCAATGTGACTAATGAGTTAGTTGCAAGATGATGTATTACAAAACGAGTAAAGACACTTGCCGGTAACGAGATTGAACTAGGTATTGAGATACCAACGATCAAATCTTGGGCAAGTAACATATCGATGACAAAGGGAACAACGTATGTTGTTATGCGGTTTGACCAATAAAGATCTCCGTAGAATATGTAGGAGCCAATATGAGCATCCAGGTTTCGCTATTGGTTATTGACCGGAAACAGTTCTCGATCATGTCTACATTGTTCTCGAACCCGTAGGGTCCGCACACTTAAGGTTTCGAGGACAGTTATATTATGAGTTTATGAGTTTTGATGTACCGAAGTTTGTTTGGAGTCCCGAATGTGATTACAGACATGACGAGGAGTCCTGAAATGGTCGAGACATAAAGATTGATATATTGGAAGCCTATATTTGGATATCGGAAGAGTTCCGTGTGAAATCGGGATTTTACCGGAGTACCAAGGGGTTACCGGAACCCCCAGGGGCTTAATGGGCCATAGTGGGCCTTAGTGGAGAAGAGGAGAGGCGGCCAGGGCAGGGCCGCGCCCCCCTCCCCCCTAGTCCGAATAGGACAAGGAGAGGGGGGCGGCGCTCCCCCCCCCCTTTCCTTCCCCTCTCTCCCTCCTCTTTCCCCCTTCTCCAAGTCCAACAAGGAAGGAGGGAGTCCTACTCCTGGTGGGAGTAGGACTCCCCATGGCGCGCCTCCTCCCTAGCCGGCCGCCCCCTCCCCCCTGGATCCTTTATATACGGGGGCAGGGGCCACCTCTAGACACAACAATTGATCATTGATCTCTTAGCCGTGTGCGGCGCCCCCCTCCAACATAGTCCTCTTGATAATATTGTAGTCGTGCTTAGGCGAAGCCCTGCGATGGTAGAACATCAAGATCATCACCACGCCATCGTGCTGACGGAACTCTCCCTCGACACTCGGTGCTTGATCGGTCGGGCCGTGAAGACGTACGACTACATCAACCGCGTTGTGCTAACGCTTCCGCTTTCGGTCTATGAGGGTACGCGGACACACTCTCCCCTCTCGTTGCTATGCATCACCATGATCTTGCGTGTGCGTAGGAATATTTTTTGAAATTACTACGTTCCCCAACAGTGGCATCCGAGCCTAGGTTTTATGCATTGATGTTATATGCACGAGTAGAACACATGTGAGTTGTGGGCGATACAAGTCATACTGCTTACCAGCATGTCATACTTTGGTTTGGCGGTATTGTTGGATGAAGCGGCCCGGACCTACATTACGCGTACGCTTACGCAAGACTGGTTTTGCCGACGTGCTTTGCACACAGGTGGCTGGCGGGTGTTAGTTTCTCCAACTTTAGTTGAACCGAGTGTGGCTACGCCCGGTCCTTGAGAAGGTTAAAAGAACACTAACTTGATGAACTATCATTGTGGTTTTGATGCGTAGGTAAGAACGGTTCTTGCTCAGCCCGTAGCAGCCATGTAAAACTTGCAACAACAAAGTAGAGGATGTCTAACTTGTTTTTGCAGGGCATGTTGTGATGTGATATGGTCAAGACGTGATGCTATATTTTATTGTATGAGATGATCATGTTTTGTAACCGAGTTATCGGCAACTGGCGGGAGCCATATGGTTGTCGCTTTATTGTATGCAATGCAATCACCCTGTAATTGCTTTACTTTATCACTAAGCGCTAGTGATAGTCGTAGAAGCAATAGGTGGTGAAACAACAACGATGCTACGATGGGGATCAAGGTGTCGCGCCGGTGACGATGGTGATCATGACGGTGCTTCGGAGATGGAGATTACAAGCACAAGATGATGATGAACATATCATATCACTTATATTGATTGCATGTGATGTTTATCCTTTATGCATCTTATCTTGCTTTGATTGACGGAAGCATTATAATATGATCTCTCACTAAATTTCAAGATAAAAGTGTTCTCCCTGAGTATGCTCCGTTGCCAAAGTTCGTCGTGCCCAGACACCACGTGATGATCGGGTGTGATAAGCTCTACGTCCATCTACAATGGGTGCAAGCCAGTTTTGCACACACAGAATACTCAGGTTAAACTTGACGAGCCTAGCATATGCAGATATGGCCTCGGAACACTGAGACCGAAAGGTCGAGCGTGAATCATATAGTAGATATGATCAACATAATGATGTTCAACCATTGAAAACTACTCCATTTCACGTGATGATCGGTTATGGTTTAGTTGATTTGGATCACATGATCACTTAGATGATTAGAGGGATGTCTATCTAACTGGGAATTCTTATGTAATATGATTAATTGAACTTGAATTTATCATGAACTTAGTACCTGATAGTATTTTGCATGTCTGTGTTGATTGTAGATAGATGGCTCGTGCTGTTGTTCCGTTGAATTTTAATGCGTTCCTTGATAAAGCTAAGTTGAAAGATGATGGTAGCAATTACACGGACTGGGTCCGTAACTTCAGGATTATCCTCATTGCTGCACAGAAGAATTACGTCCTGGAAGCACCGCTGGGTGCCAGGCCTGCTACAGATGCAACTGCGGACGTTGTGAACGTTTGGCAGAACAAAGCTGATGACTACTCGATAGTTCAGTGTGCCATGCTTTACGGCTTAGAACCGGGACTTCAACTATGTTTTGAACGTCATGGAGCATATGAGATGTTCCAAGAGTTGAAGTTAATATTTCAAGCAAATGCCCGGATTGAGAGATATGAAGTCTCCAATAAATTCTACAGCTGCAAGATGGAGGAGAATAGTTATGTCAGTGAGCATATACTCAAAATGTCTGGGTATAACAATCAGTTGATTCAACTGGGAGTTAATCTTCTGTATGATTGCGTCATTCATAGAATTCTCCAATCACTGCCACCAAGCTACAAGAGCTTTGTGATGAACTATAATATGCAAGGGATGAACAAGACTATTCTCGAGCTCTTCGCAATGCTAAAGGCTGCAGAGGTAGAAATCAAAAAGGAGCATCAAGTGTTGATGGTCAACAAGACCACCAGTTTCAATAAAAAGGGTAAAGGGAAGAAGAAGGGGAACTTCAAGAAGAACAGCAAACAAGTTGCTGCTCAAGAGAAGAAACCCAAGTCTAGACCTAAGCCTGAGACAGAGTGCTTCTACTACAAACAGACTGGTCAATGGAAGCGGAACTGCCCCAAGTATTTGGCGGATAAGAAGGATGGCAAGGTAAACAAAGGTATATGTGATATACATGTTATTGATGTGTACCTTACCAGAGCTCGCAGTAGCACGTGGGTATTTGATACTGGTTCTGTTGCTAATATTTGCAACTCAAAACAGGGACTACGGATTAAGCAGACACTGGCTAAGGACGAGGTGACGATGCGTGTGGGAAATGGTTCCAAAGTCGATGTGATCGCCGTCGGCATGCTACCTCTACATCTACCTTCGGGATTAGTTTTAGACCTGAATAATTGTTATTTGGTGCCAGTGTTGAGCATGAACATTATATCTGGATCTTGTTTGATGCGAGACGATTATTCATTTAAATCTGAGAATAATGGTTGTTCTATTTATATGAGTAATATCTTTTATGGTCATGCACCCTTGAAGAGTGGTCTATTTTTGATGAATCTCGATAGTAGTGATACACATATTCATAATGTTGAAGCCAAAAGATGCAGAGTTAATAATGATAGTGCAACTTATTTGGGGCACTACCGTTTAGGTCATATTGGTGTAAAGCACATGAAGAAACTCCATACTGATGGACTTTTGGAATTACTTGATTATGAATCACTTGGTACTTGCGAACCATGCCTCATGGGCAAGATGACTAAAACGCCATTCTCCGGAACTATGGAGTGAGCAACAGATCTGTTGGAAATCATACATACTGATGTATGTGGTCCAATGAATATTGAAGCTCGCGGCGGGTATCGTTATTTTCTCACCTTCACAGATGATTTAAGCAGATATGGGTATATCTACTTAATGAAACATAAGTCTGAAACATTTGAAAAATTCAAAGAATTTCAGAGTGAAGTTGAAAATCATCGTAACAAGAAAATAAAGTTTCTACGATCTGATCGTGGAGGAGAATATTTGAGTTATGAGTTTGGTTTACATTTGAAACAATGCGGAATAGTTTCACAACTCACGCCACCCGGAACACCACAACGTAATGGTGTGTCCGAATGTCGTAATCGCACTTTACTAGATATGGTGCGATCTATGATGTCTCTTACTGATTTACCACTATCGTTTTGGGGTTATGCTTTAGAGACGGCTGCATTCATGTTAAATAGGGCACCATCAAAATCCGTTGAGATGATGCCTTATGAACTATGGTTTGGCAAGAAACCAAAGTTGTCATTTCTTAAAGTTTGGGGTTGCAATGCTTATGTGAAAAAACTTCAACCAGATAAGCTCGAACCCAAATTGGAGAAATGTGTCTTCATAAGATACCCAAAGGAAACTGTTGGGTACACCTTCTATCACAGATCCGAAGGCAAGACATTCGTTGCCAAGAATGGATCCTTTCTAGAGAAGGAGTTTCTCTCGAAAGAAGTGAGTGGGAGGAAAGTAGAACTTGATGAGGTAACTGTACCTGCTCCCTTATTGGAAAATAATTCATCACTGAAATCAGTTCATGTGACAACTACACCAATTAGTGAGGAAGCTAATGATATTGATCATGATACTTCAGATCAAGTTACTACCGAACCTCGTAGGTCAACCAGAATAAGATCCGCACCAGAGTGGTACGGCAATCCTATTTTGGAGGTCATGTTACTTGACCATGACGAACCTACGAACTATGAGGAAGTGATGATGAGCCCAGATTCCACAAAATGGCTTGAGGCCACGAAATCTGAGATGGGATCCATATATGAGAACAAAGTATGGACTTTGGATGACTTGCCCGATGATCGGCAAGACATTGAGAATAAATGATCTTCAAGAAGAAGACTGACGCTGATGGTAATGTAACTGTCTACAAAGCTCGACTTGTTACAAAAGGTTTTCGACAAGTTCAAGGGGTTGACTAAGATGAGACTTCCTCACCCGTAGCGATGCTTAAGTCTGTCCGAATCATGTTAGCAATTGCCGCATTTTATGATTATGAAATATGGCAAATGGATGTCAAAACTCTGTTCCTGAATGGATATCTGGAAGAAGAGTTGTATATGATGCAACCAGAAGGTTTTGTTGATCCAAAAGATGCTAACAAAGTGTGCAAGCTCCAGCGATCCATTTATGGACTGGTGCAAGCCTCTCGGAGTTGGAATAAACGCTTTGATAGTGTGATCAAAGCATATGGTTTTATACAGACTTTTGGAGAAGCCTACATTTACAAGAAAGTGAGTGGGAGCTCTGTAGCATTTCTGATATTATATGTAGACGACATATTGTTAATTGGAAATGATATAGAATTTCTGGATAGCATAAAAGGATACTTGAAAAAAAAGTTTTTCAATGAAAGACCTCGGTGAAGCTTCTTACATATTGGGCATCAAGATCTATAGAGATAGATCAAGACGCTTAGTTGGACTTTCACAAAGCACATACCTTGATAAAGTTTTGAAGAAGTTCAAAATGGATCAGGCAAAGAAAGGATTCTTGCCTATATTACAAGGTGTGAAGTTGAGTCAAACTCAATGCCCGACCACAGCAGAAGATAGAGAGAAAATGAAAGATGTTCCCTATGCTTCAGCCATAGGCTCTATCATGTATGCAATGTTGTGTACCAGACCTGACGTATGCTTAGCAATAAGTTTGGTAGGGAGGTAACAAAGTAATCCAGGAGTGGATCACAGGACAGGGGACAAGAACATCCTGAAATACCTGAATAGGACTAAGGATATGTTTCTTGTTTATGGAGGTGACAAAGAGCTAGTCGTAAATGGTTACGTCGATGCAAGCTTTCACACTGATCCGGACGATTCTAAATCGCAAACCAGATATGTGTTTATATTGAACGGTGGAGCTATAAGTTGATGCAGTTCTAAACAAAGCGTCGTAGCCGGATCTACATACGAAGTGGAGTACATAACTGCTTCGGAAGCAACAAATGAAGGAGTCTGGATGAAGGAGTTCATTTCCGATCTAGGTGTCATACCTAGTGCATCGGGACCAATGAAGATCTTCTGTGACAATACTGGTGCAATTGCTTTGGCAAAGGAATCCAGATTTCACAAGAGGACCAAGCACATCAAGAGACGCTTCAATTCCATCCAGGACCAAGTCCAGGTGGGAGACATAGAGATTTGCAAGATACATACGGATCTGAATGTTGCAAAGTCGTTGACTAAGCCTCTTCCACGAGCAAAACATGATCAGCACCAAGGCTCCATGGGTGTTAGAATCATTACTGTGTAATCTAGATTATTGACTCTAGTGCAAGTGGGAGACTGAAGGAAATATGCCCTAGAGGCAATAATAAAGTTATTATTTATTTCCTTATTTCATGATAAATGTTTATTATTCATGCTAGAATTGTATTAACCGGAAACATGATACATGTGTGAATACATAGACAAACTGAGTGTCACTAGTATGCCTCTACTCGACTAGCTCGTTTATCAAAGATGGCTATGTTTCCTAGCCATGGACAAAAGAGTTGTCATTTGATTAACGGGATCACATCATTGAGAGAATGATGTGATTGACTTGACCCATTCCGTTAGCTTAGCACTTGATCGTTTAGTATGTTGTTGTTGCTTTCTTCATGACTTATACATGTTCCTATGACTATGAGATTATGCAACTCCCGTTTATCGGAGAAACACTTTGTGTGCTACCAAATGTCACAACGTAACTGGGTGATTATAAAGGTGCTCTACAGGTGTCTCAGAAGGTACTTGTTGGGTTGGCATATTTCAAGATTAGGATTTGTCACTCCGATTGTCGGAGAGGTATCTCTGGGCCCTCTCGGTAATACACATCACTATAAGCCTTGCAAGCAATGTGACTAATGAGTTAGTTGCAAGATGATGTATTACATAATGAGTAAAGAGACTTGCCGGTAACGAGATTGAACTAGGTATTGAGATACCGACAATCAAATCTCGGGCAAGTAACATACCGATGACAAAGGGAACAATGTATGTTGTTATGCGGTTTGACCGATAAAGATCTTCATAGAATATGTAGGAGCCAATATGAGCATGCAGGTTCCGCTATTGGTTATTGACCGGAACAGTTCTCGGTCATGCCTACATTGTTCTCAAACCCATAGAGTCCGCATGATTAAGGTTTCGATGACAGTTATATTATGAGTTTATGAGTTTTGATGTACCAAAGTTTGTTCGGAGTCCTGAATGTGATTACGGACATGACGAGGAGTCTCGAAATGGTCGAGACATAAAGATTGATATATTGGAAGCCTATATTTGGATATCGGAAGAGTTCCGGGTGAAATCGGGATTTTACCGGAGTACCGAGGGGTTACCGGAACCCCCCGGGGGCTTAATGGGCCATAGTGGGCCTTAGTGGAGAAGAGGAGAGGCGGCCAGGGCAGGGCCGCGCGCCCCTCCCCCTAGTCCTAATAGGACAAGGAGAGGGGGGTGGAGCCCCCCCCCCTTTCCTTCCTCTCTCTCCCTCCTCTTTCCCCCTTCTCCAAGTCCAACAAGGAAGGCGGGAGTCCTACTCCCGGTGGGAGTAGGACTCCCCATGGCGTGCCTCCTCCCTGGCCGGCCGCCCCCTCCCCCTGGCTCCTTTAAATACGGGGGCAGGGGGGCACCTCTAGACACAACAATTGATCATTGATCTCTTAACCGTGTGCGGTGCCCCCTCCACCATAGTCCTCCTTGATAATATTGTAGCGGTGCTTAGGCGAAGCCCTGCGACGCTAGAACATCAAGATCATCACCACGCCGTTATGCTGACAGAACTCTCCCTCGACACTCGGCTGGATCGGAGGTCGAGGGACGTCATCGAGCTGAACGTGCGCTAGAACTCGGAGGTGTCGTAGTTTCGGTGCTTGATCGGCCGGGCCGTGAAGACGTATGACTACATCAACCGCGTTGTGCTAATGCTTCCGCTTTCGGTCTACGAGGGTATGTGGACACACTCTCCCCTCTCGTTTCTATGCATCACCATGATATTGCGTGTGCGTAGGAAATTTTTTGAAATTACTATGTTCCCCAACAGGTATGACCACCTTACCGAGTTGTTGCAATATCGTGGGTTTGAAATTCGGAAAATCTACCCCACTCTTTTTACTAAGAAGGTCAAAGGGGAGTTGTTTGTATGCTAACTATATGTTAATGATATTATCTTTGGTTCCCCTAACAAAGCTTTCAATGAAGAATTTGCCGCTCTCATGACCTCAAAGTTCAAGATGTCCATGATGGGAGAGTTGAAGTTCTTTCTCGGGTTCGAATAATACACTCAAGACATGCTCAAGATATTCAAGCTAAGTGATGTCAAGCCGGCTTCCACTCCAATGCCCGTAAAATGCCGGCTTGACATAGACCCCAATGGTAAAGCGGTGGATCAAAAGTTATATCGCTCCATGATTGGCTCCTTGCTTTACCTTTGTGCATCTAGACTGGATATCATGTTGAGTGTGGGAATTTGTGCACGGTTTCAAGCCGCGCCTAAGGAAAGCCACTTTGTGGCGGTCAAGTGAATCTTTCTATATTTGGCTCATACCCCAAACTTTGTCTTATGGAGGCTATTCGGACTCTGATTGGGCAGGAGACAAAGTGGATAGCAAGTCAACTTCCGGACGGTGCCAATTCCTTGGTTGCTCTTTGGTGAGTTGGTCTTCTAAGAAGCAAAGTTGTGTGTCTCTCTCGTCCACCGAAGCAGAGTATGTGGCCGCCGGTAGTTGTTGTGCACAACTTTTATGGATGAGGCAAACTTTAAAGGATTATGGTTTCATTTGTGACAAGGTGCCTCTTTGGTGTGACAATGAAAGTGCCATCAAGATTTCTCTCAACCCGGTGCAACACTTCAAGACGAAGCATATTGAGATTCGGTATCACTTCATCCGGGATCATATTAGGCGAGGGGAGATCGATATCAACTATGTAAACACTCATGATAACCTTGCAGATATCTTCACGAAGCCCTTGGATGAAGCAAGATTTCGCGAGTTAAGGCATGACCTAAATATCATTGATTCGAGCAATGTGGCTTGAATCCTTGCACACCACACCATACTCATCTTGATGTCTTGTTTAGGTGTAGGCATGGACATAGGGGGAGTGTTGTTCTCTCAATGAACTCTCCCTCCCTCCATTATGCATAAATTGATCAACTCTTTCACATTAGCCATTTTTTATGGCACTTGTGCTTCAAATACGAGTTTTGGTCATGGTCCCAAGGATAATTCTTCGTGGTGCCATACCAATTGACTCAAACATAGGTGGCTTTGTCCACCGCCCTCTCTTCTAGAGAAGTTTTGGTTAGTGTTTGTTCCTTTTTTCCGCCCTCCCTTCTAGAGAGGTTTTGGTTAGTGTTCGTTCCTTTTTGCCTTTTTCCCTCTTTTTGAGTCGTGTTTGTGTTTGAGTTGCCCTGTGTGTGTGTGCGTCTGCGTGTCCGTCGCTTGAAGGCTGCTGTGCAAAGGCCGTGTTTTTCTCTTTGTCGAAACATGCACTTTCTTGGGTCTAGGGTACTGCCGTGACTAGCCACGGTACTACCGCAGGAGATGAGCATGGTACTACCGCAACTAGCATGATAGTAATTCTTTACTGCCGCTGGAGGAGCGGTGCTACCGCCCTGCGTGTGGTACTTCGGCCCGGGCGGTACTAACGCGATGACCCGCGGTACTACCGCGCCGTTGCAAGCGGTGTGGGTCAAGAGCGGGCAAGGCGGGTTCCAACTCCCCCATACCCATTCAACTCCCTTTCCCCACTCTATCTCTCTCTCTCTCTCCTGCCCAAGAACGGCGCCAAAGGACCTCGCCGGATCACTGTCTCCGGCCCCTCTCGTCACATTCCGACCGATGGGATCGTTCCAACCCCGCCCTCTTACCATGGAACAAGGTTTCTCCCCAAATCCCTCTCTCTTTGCCTCGTTGTTTTGTCTCTAGGTCTTGGGGAGATGCTTGTTGTTCTTGAGATTTTCGGTCAAAACTTGCAAGAGTAGGATGTAGGAGAGTAGTTGTGTAATAGAGATGCTATTTGGTACGTTGCCACACGGTATTTTTGATCAACCGTCACTGGTGCGCGTTGGTCCTAAACAAACGGTTTTTAACCCCTTTCCGCGACGACATTTGGAACCGTCACCAAGTGAGTGTGGGCGATAGGGGGGTCCTTCCCACATGACCCAGAAACCGTCGGGGATATGCCCTCCTAGCACACACGTTTGGCAAAATGAGGTCGTGTGTGACCGGCGAGCACTCAAATACGGAAATACGTACAGTAGAGCTAAAAACAAATACAATTATACGACAAAATTGTTTCCGGTCGCAAGTACATCCCACATAGTCAGTCCCTGCTAAACGTTTTCGTTCATATGAACATCCCACACAGTCGCTCCAAGGAAAACATTTCTGTTCACAGGTACATCACACAGAATTTTTCCCGTTAAATCGTTTGTGATAGCGTTGCCATTGCACACGATATTAATAATTTTGTCGTTTGCGTTATTGAATGCATCACACATGGTGCGTGGAAGAAACTATGTGGCAAAGGTTGTCCATCACACACACTTTTTATGTGATAAACGTTTGCGCAAGGTGGCCTAACGCAAACAGTTTTCAAGAGAAGTCGTGTGTGCAGTGGAAATTAATTGCACACGTAGTGGATCCTAGAAACGTTTCTGATCTCCACGTATATCGCAGACGTTTCGCTTTCGCAAACCGTGTGCACTGTAATCCCTATTTAATCCATAATTAATCCAATTAATCCCTAATTTAAAAATCACATGTTATGAATTTGAAAGTAGGCAATCACTTATTTCATATCCAACCATGTTTATTACAAATATAGGTTCAACCACGAATCCATAATTCAATGCACAGGTACATATACTGAAGAACTACAGAAGCACCAATTAAAGAATGATGAACCACAATTGTACGAAAGACTATAAAGAGAGAGGCAAAAGACATTCTGGTTGCTGGAGAAGGTGAATCAGAATGCCCATATTATGCCCTCCTCCATGCGTAAGGCGCGCACGACTCTAGTCCACCCCCTTGTGATGGCTGCCCGTCCATCCTTCACTATCTTCATTAGGACTTCACGATGCTCATTGTAGTCTGGATGAAATACTTTAACCTTCATTGTGTGTCCACCAATCATATACTTTGCGAGGTAATCTTGAGTGAAATGCTTCGGGAACCACTGGGAATGAAAAAGATTTAGACATTGTTGTATAACAACTCATTATGGGCAGTAAAAAGAGAAGGCTACAGAGTTTTTAGTTACCATCCTATAGCTCACTGTTGTGTTGGATAGAGCACTAACAAATAATTTGCTTGCCACCATTCATATCTTTTTGCTAATAATCCTTATCAGTTTTCTCACTTGATGCTTGTTCATCAATATCTCATTGCCCCATACGCAAAAAGGGTCGATGCGTGGATCCTTGCCAAGGGCATATCTACAAGCAACAAGTCAATGTTAGAAGCTAACTAGTGCCCAGGCCTGGATCTATGTGCACTACATTATGGAACGACATGGGAGTATAAGCCTAGGGATGAAGCTGAAGGAAATATGCCCTAGAGGCAATAATAAATTTATTATTTATTTCCTTATTTCATGATACATGTTTATTATTCATGCTAGAATCGTATTAACCAGAAACTTAGTACATGTGTGAATACATAGACAAACAAAGTGTCACTAGTATGCCTCTACTTGACTAGCTCGTTGAATCAAAGATGGTTAAGTTTCCTAGCCATAGACATGAGTTGTCATTTGATTAACGGGATCACATCATTAGATAATGATGTGATTGACTTGACCCATTCTTTTAGCTTACCACTTGACCGTTTAGTATGTTTCTATTGCTTTCTTCATGACTTATACATGTTCCTATGACTATGAGATTATGCAACTCTCGTTTACCGGAGGAACACTTTGTGTGCTACCAAACGTCACAATGTAACTGGGTTATTATAAAGGTGCTCTACAGGTGTCTCCGAAGGTACTTGTTGAGTTGGCGTATTTCAAGATTAGGATTTGTCACTCCGATTGTCGGAGAGGTATCTCTGGGCCCTCTCGGTAATGCACATCAGTATAAGCCTTGCAAGCAATGTGACTAATGAGTTAGTTGCAGGATGAATCATTACATAACAAGTAAAGAGACTTGCCGGTAACGAGATTGAACTAGGTATTGAGATACCACGATCGAATCTCGGGCAAGTAACATACCGATGACAAAAGGAACAACGTATGTAGTTATGCGGTTTGACCAATAAAGATCTTCGTAGAATATGTGGGAACCAATATGAGCATCCAGGTTCCGCTATTGGTTATTGATCGGAAACGAGTCTTGGTCATGTCTACATAGTTCTCGAACCCGTAGGGTCCGCATGCTTAAAGTTTGGTGACGATCAGTATTATGAGTTTTTGTGTTTTGATGTACCGAAGGTAGTTCGGAGTCTCGGATATGATCATGGACATGACGAGGAGTCTCTAAATGGTCGAGACATAAAGATCGATATATTGGATGACTATGTTCGAACACCGGAATGGTTTCGGAGGGTTTTGGGCATATACCGGAGTACCGGGGGGTTACCGGAACCCCTGGGGGGGTATTGGGCCTCATGGGCCCATGTGGAGGAACAGGAGAGGCGGCCAGCTAGGGGCGCGCTGCCCCCCTAGCCCAAACCGAATTGGACTAGGGGGTCGGGCCCCCCTTTCCTTCCTCTTCTCCTCCCCTTCCTTCCCTCTCCTACTTGGACTAGGAAAGGAGGGAGTCATACTCTCGGTGGGAGTAGGACTCCTTCCTGGCGCGCCTCCTCCTGGCCAGTCGCCCCCTCCCCCTTGATCCTTTATATACGGGGGCAGGTGCGCACCTCTAGACACAACAAATGATCTCTTGATCTCTTAGCCGTGTGCGGTGCCCCCCTCCACCAGATTCCACCTCGGTAATATCGTAGCGGTGCTTAGGCGAAGCCCTGCGTTGGTAGCATCATCAACACCGTCAACACACCGTCGTGCTGGCCGAACTCTCCTGCAAAGCTCTGCTGGATCGGAGTTCGTGGGACGCCATCGAGCTGAACGTGTGCTGAACTCGGAGGTGCCGTACGTTCGGTACTTGATCGGTCGGATCGTGAAGACGTACGACTACATCAACCGCGTTGTGCTGACGATTCCGCTTTCGGTCTATGAGGGTACATGGACTACACTCTCCCCTCTTGTTGCTATGCATCACCATGATCTTGCGTGTGCGTAGGAATTTTTTTGAAATTACTGCGTTCCCCAACAGTGGCATTCGAGCCAGGTTTTATGCGTAGATGTTATATGCACGAGTAGAACACAAGTTAGTTGTGGGCAATACAAGTCATACTACTTACCAGCATGTCATACTTTGGTTCGGCGGTATTGTTGGATGAAGCGGCCCGGACCGACATTACGCGTACGCTTACACGAGACTGGTTCTACCAACGTGCTTTGCACATAGGTGGCTGGCGGGTATCAGTTTCTCCAACTTTAGTTGAACCTAGTGTGGCTATGCCCAGTCCTTGAGAAGGTTAAAACAGCACTAACTTGACGAACTATCGTTGTGGTTTTGATGCGTAGGTAAGAACGGTTTTTGCTCAGCCCGTAGCAGCCATGTAAAACTTGCAACAACAAAGTAGAGGACGTCTAACTTGTTTTTGCAGGGCATGTTGTGATGTGATATGGTCAAGACATGATGCTAAATTTTATTGTATGAGATGATCATGTTTTGTAACAAAGTTATCGGCAACTGGCAAGAGCCATATGGTTGTCGCTTTATTGTATGCAATGCAATCACCCTGTAATTGCTTTACTTTACCACTAAGCGGTAGCGATAGTCGTTAAAGCAATAGGTGGCGAAATGACAACAATGCTACAATGAAGATCAAGGTGTCGCACCCGTGACGATGGTGATCATGATGGTGCTTCGGAGATGGTGATCACAATCACAAGATGATGATGGCCATATCATATCACTTATATTGATTGCATGTGATGTTTATCCTTTATGCATCTTATTTTGCTTTGATTGACGGTAGCATTATAAGATGATCTCTCATTCAATTTCAAGGTATAAGTGTTCTCCCTGAGTATGCACCGTTGCGAAAGTTCTTCTTGCTGAGACACCACGTGATGATCGGGTGTGATAGGTTCTACGTTCAAATACAACAGGTGCAAAATAGTTGCACACGTGGAATACTCAGGTTAAACTTGACGAGCCTAGCATATACAGATATGGCCTCGGAACACTGAAGACCGAAAGGTCGAGCGTGAATCATATAGTAGATATGATCAACATAGTGATGTTCACCATTGAAAACTACTCCATCTCACGTGATGATCGGACATGGTTTAGTTGATTTGGATCATGTGATCACTTAGATGATTAGAGGGATGTCTATCTAAGTGGAAGTTCTTAAGTAATATGATTAATTGAACTTTAATTTATCATGAACTTAGTCCTGATAGTATTTTGCAAATAATGTTGTAGATCAATAGCTCGCTTTGTTGCTTCCCTATGTTTTATATGTGTTCCTAGAGAAAACTAAGTTTAAAGCTGATAGTAGCAATGATGCGGATTGGATCCGTGATCTGAGGATTATCCTCATTGCTGCATAGAAGAATTATGTCCTTGATGCACCGCTAGGTGACAGACCTATTGCAGGAGTAGATGCAGATGTTATGAACATTTGTCTAGATCAATATGATGACTAGTTGATAGTTTAGTGCACCATGCTTAACGGCTTAGAATTGGGACTTCAAAGATGTTTTGAACGTCATGGACCATATGAGATGTTCCAGGAGTTGAAGTTAATATTTCAAGCAAATACTCGAGTTGAGAGATATGAAGTCTCCAACAAGTTCTATAGCTAAAAGATGGAGGAGAATAGCTCAAGCAGTGAGCATGTGCTCAGATTGTCTGGGTACTACAATCGCTTGAATCAAGTGGGAGTTAATCTTCCAGATAAGATAGTGATTGACAGAGTTCTCTAGTCACTGTCACCAAGTTACTGGAACTTCGTGATGAACTATAGTGTGAAAGGGATGACGAAAACGATTCCCGAGCTCTTCGTGATGTTGAAATCGACGAAGGTAGAAATCAAGAAAGAGCATCAAGTGTTGATGATTGACAAGACCACTAATTTCAAGAAAAGGGCAAAGGGAAAGAAAGGAAACTTCAAGCAGAATGGCAAGCAAGTTGTCACTCCCGTGAAGAAGCCCAAAGCTATACCAAAGCCTGAAACTGAGTGCTTCTACTGCAAAGCAAATGGTCACTGGAAGCGGAAATGCCCTGAATATTTGGTGGATAAGAAGGATGGCAAAGTGAACAAGAGTATATTTGATATACAAGTTATTGATGTGTACCTTACTAGTGTTTACAATAGCCCCTGGGTATTTGATACTAGTTCGTTTGCTAAGATTAGTAAATTGAAATAGGAGTTACAGAATAAATAGAGACTAGTTGAGAGTGAAGTGACGATGTGTGTTGGAAGTGATTCCAAGATTGATATGATCATCATCGCATACTCCCTATACTTTTGAGATTAGTGTTGAACCTAAATAAATGTTATTTAGTGTTTGCGTTGAGCATAAATATGATTAGATCATGCTTATTGCGATAGGATTATTCATCTAAGACAGAGAATAAACTGTTATTCTGGTTATATGAATAAAACCTTCTATGGTCATACACCCAATGTTGATGGTTTATTGAATCTTGGTCGTAGTGATACACATATTCATAATATTGATGCCAAAAGATGCAAAGTTGATAATGATAGTGCAACTTATATGTGTCACTGTCGTTTGGGTCATATCGGTGTAAAGCGCATGAAGAAACTCCATAAAGATGGACTTTTGGAATCACTTGGTTATGAATCATTTGATGTTTGTGAACCGTGCCTTTTGGGCAAGATGACTAAAACTCTGTTCTTCGGAACAATGGAACAAGAAACAAACTTGTTGGAAATAATACATACTGATGTATGCAGACCAATGAGTATGAAGGCTCATCGCGGGTATCGTTATTTTCTGACCTTCACAGATGATTTGAGCAGATATGGGTATATCTACTTGATGAAACATAAGTCTGAAACAGTTGAAAGGTTCAAAGAATTTTAGAGTGAAGTGGAAAATCATCGTAACAAGAAAATAGAGTTTCTGCGATCTGATCATGGAGATGAATATTTGAGTTACGAGTTTGGCCTTCAGTTAAAACAATGTGGAATATTTTCACAAACTCATGCCACCTGGAACACCACAGCGTAACGGTGTGTCCGAACGTCATAACCGCACTTTATTTGATATGGTGCGATCAATGATGTCTCTTACCGATTTACCGATATCATTTTGGGGTTATGCATTAGAGATAGCTACATTCACTTTAAATAGGGCACCATCAAAATCCATTGAGCCGATGCCTTATGAAATGTGGTTTGGCAAGAAACCAAAGTTGTCGTTTCTTTAAGTTTGGGGCTGCGATGCTTATGTGAAAAAGTTTCAACCTGATAAGCTCGAACCCAAATCGGAGAAGTGTGTATTCATAGAATACCCAAAGGAAACTGTTGGGTACACCTTCTATCACAGATCCGGAGGCAAGATATTTGTTGCTAAATGGATCTTTTCTAGAGAAGGAGTTTCTCTCGAAAGAAGTGAGTGGGAGAAAAGTAAAGCTTGATAAGGTAATTGTACCTTCTCCCAAATTGGAGATTAGTTCATCACAGAAATCAGTTCCAGTGATTGCTACACCAATTAGTGAGGAAGATAATGATAATGATCATGAAACTTCAAATCAAGTTACTACAGAACCTCGTAGGTCTTCCAGAGTACGGTCTGCACTAGTGTGGTACGGTAATCCTATTCTAGAAGTCATGTTACTAGACCATGATGAATCTACAAACTATGAGGAAGCGATGATGAGCCCAGATTCTGCAAAATGGCTTGAGGCCATGAAATCTGAGATGGGATCCATGTATGAGAACAAAGTGTGGACTTTGGTGGACTTGCCCGAAGATTGGCAAGCCATATAAAATAATGGATCTTCAAGAGAAAGACAGACGCTGATAGTAGTGTTACTATCTACAAAGCCCGACTTATCGCAAAAAGTTTTTCGACAAGTTCAAGGTGTTGAATACGATGAGATGTTCTCACTCGTATCGATGCTTAAGTTTGTCCGAATCATGTTAGCAATTGCCATATTTTATGAAATCTAGCAAATGGATGTAAAAGCTGCTTTCCTTAATGGATTTATTAAAGAAGAGTTGTATATGATGCAACCAGAAGGTTTTGTCAATCCTAAAAGTGCTAACAAAATGTGCACCAGCGATCCATCTATGGACTGGTGCAAGCATCTCGGAGTTGGAATATACACTTTGATGAGTTGACCAAAGCATATGGTTTTATCCAGACTTTTGGAGAAGCCTGTATTTACAAGAAAGTGAGTGGGAGCTCTGTAGCATTTCTAAAACTATATGTAGATGACATATTGTTGATTGGATATGATATAGAAATTCTGGATAGCATAAAAGGATACTTGAATAAGAGTTTTTCAAAGAAAGACCTCGGTGAAGGTGCTTACGTATTGAGCATAAAGATCTATTTTGATAGATCAAGACGCTTGATAAGTTTTTTTCAATGAGTACATACCTTGACAAGATTTTGAAGTAGTTCAAAATGGAACAGTCAAAGAAAAAGTTCTTGCCTGTGTTGCAAAGGTGTGAAATTGAGTAAGACTCAAATCCCGACAACGGCAGAAAATAGAAAGAGAATGAAATTCATTCCCTATGCCTCAGTCATAGGTTCTATAAAGTATGCCATGCTATAGACTAGACCTATTGTATACCCTGCCCTAAGTTTGGCAAGGGAGTACAATAGTGATCTAGGAGTAGATCACAAGACATTGGTCAAAATTATCCTTAGTGGAATAAGGATATGTTTCTCGATTATGGAGGTGACAAAAGGTTCATCGTAAAGGGTTATGTCGATGCAAGTTTTGACACTGATCCAGATGACTCTAAGTCTTAGTCTGGATACATATTGAAAGTGGGAGCAATTAGCTAGTGTAGCTCCGTGCAGAGCATTGAAGACATAGAATATTTGCAAAATACATACGGCTCTGAATGTGACAGACCCGTTGACTAAACTTCTCTCACAAGCAAAACATGATCACACCTTAGTACTCTTTGGGTGTTAATCGCATACCGATGTAAACTAGATTATTGACTCTACTAAACCCTTTGGGTGTTGGTCACATGGGGATGTGAACTATTGGTGTTAAATCACATGATGATGTGAACTAGATTATTGACTCTAGTGCAAGTGCGAGAATGAAGGAAATATGCCCTAGAGGCAATAATAAAGTTATTATTTATTTCCTTATTTCATGATAAATGTTTATTATTCATGCTAGAATTGTATTAACCGGAAACTTAGTACATGTGTGAATACATAGACAAACAAAGTGTCACTAGTATGCCTCTACTTGACTAGCTCGTTGAATCAAAGATGGTTAAGTTTCCTAGCCATAGACATGAGTTGTTGCAATGTCTTGAGCTTGCGTTGGTTTTCCTTGAAGAGGAAACGGTGATGCAGCAATAGTAGCATAAGTATTTCCCTTAGTTTTTGAGAACCAAGGTATCAATCCAGTAGGAGGCTCCTCACAAGTCCCACGAACCTACACAAACAAACAAAGAACTCGCAACCAACGCGATAAAGGGGTTGTCAATCCCTTCACGGCCACTTGTGAAAGTGAGATCCGATAGAGATAATATCATAAGATAAATATATTTTTGGTATTTTATAATATAGATGCAGAAAGTAAAGATACAAATAAAAGTAGATTGGAAGCAAATATGATAAGAGATAGACCCGGGGGCCATAGGTTTCACTAGAGACTTCTCTCAAGATAGCATAAGTATTACGGTGGGTGAACAAATTACTGTCGAGCAATTGATAGAAAAGCGAATAGTTATGAGATTATCTAGGCATGATCATGTATATAGGCATCACGTCCGTGACAAGTAGACCGACTCCTGCCTACATCTACTACTATTACTCCACACATCGACCGCTATCCAGCATGCATCTAGAGTATTAAGTTCATAAGAACAGAGTAACGCATTAAGCAAGATGACATGATGTAGAGGGATAAACTCAAGCAATATGATATAAACCCCATCTTTTTATCCTCGATGGCAACAATACAATATGTGTCTTGCAACCCTTTCTGTCACTGGGTAAGAACAGCACAAGATTGAACCCAAAGCTAAGCACTTCTCCCATGGCATGAAAGATCAATCTAGTAGGCCAAACCAAACCGATAATTCGAAGAGACTTGCAAAGAGAACTCAATCATACATAAAAGAATTCAGAGAAGATTCAAATATTATTCATAGATAAACTTGATCATAAACCCACAATTCATCGGATCTCGATAAACACACCGCAAAAAGAGATTACATCGAATAGATCTCCACAAGAGAGGGGGAGAACGTTGTATTGAGATCCAAAAAGAGAGAAGAAGCCATCTAGCTAATAACTAGGGACCCGAAGGTCTGTGGTAAACTACTCACAACTCATCGGAAGGGCTATGGTGTTGATGTAGAAGCCCTCCGTGGTGGATTCCCCCTCCGGCAGAACGTCGGCGATGGCTCCAAGATGGGATCTCGCGGATACAGAAGGTTACGGTGGCGGAAATATTTCTTTGGTGGCTCCCTGGATGTTTTCGGGGTATGTAGGCTTATATAGGAGGAAGAAGTACGTCGGTGGCCACCCGAGGGGCCCACGAGACAGGGGGCGCGCCCTACCCTCTCGTGGCCGCCTCGGCTGCTTCTTGACTTGCACTCCAAGTCCTCTGGATCACGTTCATTCCAAAAATCACGCTTCCGAAGGTTTCATTCTGTTTGGACTCAGTTTGATATTCCTTTTCTTCGAAATACTGAAATAGGCAAAAAAAACAGCAATACGGGCTGGGCCTCCGGTTAGTAGGTTAGTCCCAAAAAATGATAATAGTGTGTAAAATAAAGCCCATAAACATCCAAAACAGGTAATATAATAGCATGGAACAATCAAAAATTATAGATACGTTGGAGACATATCAGTTATCATTTGATTAACGGGATCACATCATTAGAGAATGATGTGATTGACTTGACCCATTCTGTTAGCTTAGCACTTGATCGTTTAGTATGTTGCTACTGCTTTCTTCATGACTTATACATGTTCCTATGACTATGAGATTATGCAACTCCCATTTACCGGAGGAACACTTTTGTGCTACCAAACGTCACAACATAACTGGGTGATTATAAAGGTGCTCTACAGGTGTCTCCGAAGGTACTTGTTGAGTTGGCGTATTTCGAGATTAGGATTTGTCACTCCGATTGTCGGAGAGGTATCTCTGGGCCCTCTCGGTAATGCACATCACTATAAGCCTTGCAAGCAATGTGACTAATGAGTTAGTTTCGGGATGAAGCATTACATAACGAGTAAAGAGACTTGCCGATAACGAGATTGAACTAGGTATTGAGATACCGACGATCGAATCTCGGGCAAGTAACATACGGATGACAAAAGGAACAATTTATGTAGTTATGCGGTTTGACCGATAAAGATCTTCCTAGAATATGTGGGAACCAATATGAGCATCCAGGTTCTGCTATTGGTTATTGACCGGAAACGAGTCTCGGTCATGTCTACATAGTTCTCGAACCCGTAGGGTCTGCACGCTTAAAGTTTGGTGACGATCAGTATTATGAGTTTTTGTGTTATGATGTACCGAAGGTAGTTCGGAGTCCTGGATATGATCGCGGACATGACGAGGAGTCTTGAAATGGTCGAGACATAAAGATCGATATATTGTATGACTATGTTCGGACACCGGAATGGTTTCAGAGGGTTTCGGGCATATACCGGAGTACCGGGGGGGTTACCGGAACCCCCCGGGGGGTTATTGGGCGTCATGGGCCCATGTGGAGGAAGAGGAGAGGCGGATAGCTAGGGGCACACGGCCCCCCTAGCCCAAACCGAATTGGACTAGCCCCCCCCCTTTCCTTCCTCTTCTCCTCCCCTTCCTTCCCCTCTCCTACTTGGACTAGGAAAGGAGGGAGTCATACTCCCGGTGGGAGTAGGACTCCTCCCTGGCATGCCTCCTCCTGGCCGGCCGCCCCCTCCCCCTTGATCCTTTATATACGGGGGCAGGGGGCACCTCTAGACACAACAATTGATCTCTTGATCTCTTAGCCGTGTGCGGTGCCCCCCCCCCCACCAGATTCCACCTCGGTAATATCGTAGCGATGCTTAGGCAAAGCCCTGCGTCGGTAGCATCATCAACACCGTCAACACGCCGTCGTGCTGGCGGAACTCTCCCGCAAAGCTCTGCTGGATCGAAGTTCGTGGGACGTCATCGAGCTGAACGTGTGCTGAACTCGTAGGTGTCGTACGTTCGGTACTTGATCGGTCGGATCGTGAAGACGTACGACTACATCAACCGTGTTGTGCTAACGCTTCCGCTTTTGGTCTACGAGGATACATGAACTACACTCTCCCCTCTCGTTGCTATGCATCACCATGATCTTGCGTGTGCGTAGGAATTTTTTTTGAAATTACTACGTTCCCCAACAGAAGCTAACCTCGGCGGAAATTGGTGGCCACTCCCGTTGTTGTCCTGCATAAGTAGTGGAAAGGCATGATAAGTACAGCAATCTTAACATCAAACAAATATAGCAAAGGTAAACAGCATCATCTCCAAATGATAGCTTGAATGTGTTGGTTTCAGCATGTTGTTAAAGCAGATATAAAATGGAAGGCAATGTTACCGACGGCGGGCTTAACAAGCATCAAATATTGCAATTCAAACTGGTATTGTTGAAAATGAATAGAATGTAGGTAATGCTTAAACATCACACTGGATAAATGTGTAAAACTGAAATAAAGGGCATGTGTTAACTACACCAGGAATAACTGGAACCAAATATAGCCGTTCAAACTGGTATTGAAGTAGTCGAGCGGCACAGTTCTGACTTGCAAATAATGAACCACACATTGTGAATGACTGAAATAAACAAGGCATAAATGACTAGTATAACAACCAAATATAGCCATTAAAAACTGGACAGAGTCTCACTGCAACCAACCTAACAAGCAAATACAGATAAACAGGGCATATGCTTGAAAAATTGGACAAACGCTCAATGCAACCAACCTAACAAGCGGATAAAGATAAACAAGACATCTGCTTGATAACTAGAGAAATGCTAAAAAAGCAACCTAACAACCAAATACAGATAAACAAGGCATCTGCTTGATAACTGGACAAATGCTAAAAAAGCAACCTAACAACCAAATACAGATAAACAAGGCATCTGCTTGATAACTGGACAAATACTCACTGCAACCAAACTAAGAACCAAATACAGATAAACAAGGCATCTGCTTGATAACTGAAAAAATGCTTGCTCCAACCAACCTAACAACCAAATATAGATAAACAAGGCATCTACTCTCTATAAACAACCAAATATAGCCATTCGTGAAACTAAAGTGGACAATTCATACTTAAACATCACATAGACCTATTGAACAATACATTTTTGCATAACTGAAATAATTAAACATGGCTCAGTTAAAGCACCGCACGGCAAATGCTACTACAACAAAGGGTACGGGTTGGCAAGCTAGAAAAGGTAATATTTGTTGATAGAATGTTGCATCACATTTCATGGACAGGATCCTTCCAGTTGGAAGAGCACAGACATATGGTGCGCTCTCTGATGTCACAGATGGGTTGTTTCACCTTGGAAGAACCTTCACGGGTGACCTCCTCGTGATCGTGGTGGTGTTCGATGAGATCTGACTTGGCAATTGAGGATCCCAAGCCGCCGCCGTAGAACATGTCCTTCAGAAGTGACAAAATGGGCTCAATGGCGTATAGAGCTTGCAAATCCTTGACCGCTTGGCGGAGGAGATCAGTGGCAGGGTCGTCAAAGAGATCGATGACGGTTGAACCAGAGGGATTGGGGATGGACCACTTAACCTGTGACATGGCCCGCGTGAAGTCGTCGATGTGGACGAGCTTGATGTCGTAACCAGCTTTTCCGAGATACAGTAATACGCTAGCTCGCTGACATGAAGCCTTCGACATGGCAACATAGTCAACGTCTTTGCTGGCTTCCGCGGTGACGTGTTTCTCTGGAATTGACAGGTCAGGGCAAATGGCTGCCACCTCACCAATGTCCACCGGAGAGGCCATGATAAACCTCTTCTTGGCTGAACTCTCGTCGGGCTCCCCGGGATACGTGGTCGAGCTTAGGCCGCGACATTCTGGAGCAGGGGATGTGGATCTGGCGGGGAGGGACACCGCATGCCTCATCTAAAAACTCAGGGGAGTGGGGCGACAGTATGGGAATCACTGGATAACATGAACTTTATTATCTAAGCTAGGATGAACAGGCAGATCGGCAGGGTTGGCGGCGGCGCCAGCAGCGGCCGCGAGCTAGGGTTCGAAGGGGGGAGGGGCGGGTGGGGGACTGTGGAGGGGGGTGGTGATTGAGGATACGTCGCGGCTACTGAAAATTTTAGTAATGGTGGGTGGAGATGGTGGTGGACGAGGGAGGGAGACGGTTCAAATTCCTCGGCTGCTAAAATTTTACTATAAGGTCGGTGCTGGAGGAGTGTGGGCAATGGTTGAAGTACGACGGCTACTAAAATATGGGTAAAGGAATTGATGGGGGGCGGGAGTGCCCAAGATCGCGCACGGTCCAATAACAATATGCGTGTATGATAATAAGGAAAAGTGGCGCGGATCCGCCGATTTTTGCAACGCTCAAGGTGGGTAGTTTGTTTTTTATATTTCTAGCTAGCTGGTCTATCACACATGGTTCGTCCTAATTTCCAAATAAACTTACCCGCCTTTAGCTTCAACGGGTGGTGGTTTTAGAGCGCACTTGCATCCCACATGGTTAAGCCAGTACCTCCACCCTTTGCTCGCGCTTGCGCCGTCGTGGTGATTTCAGTGCACTTGCATCGCACACGGTTGAGCCAGTACCTCCATGCTACCTCTTGAGCACTATGTTGGATTTTCCCGAAGAGGAGAGGATGATGCACTAAAGTAGCGTAAGTATTTCCCTCAGTTTTTGAGAACCAAGGTATCAATCCAGTATGAGATCACACACAAGTCCCTCGTACCTACACAAAACGATAGAAACTCGCAACCAACGCTTAGGGGTTGTCAATCCCTTCACGGTCACTTACGAGAGTGAGATCTGATAGAGATAATATTTTTGGTATTTTTGATAGATAGATGCAAAGTAAAAAGTAAAAGGCAAAGTAAAGCAAAGCAAGTAAATAAAATAAAGGAGATTGATATGATGAGAATAGACCCGGGGGCCATATGTTTCACTAGTGGCTTCTCTCAAGAGCATAAGTATTCTACGATGGGTGGACAAATTACTGTTGAGCAATTGATAGAAAAGCGAATAATTATGAGATTATCTAGGTATGATCATGTATATAGGCATCACGTCCAAAACAAGTAGATCGAAACAATTCTGCATCTACTACTATTACTCCACTCATCGACCGCTATCCAGCATGCATCTAGAGTATTAAGTAAAACAGAGTAACGCTTTAAGCAAGATGACATGATGTAGAGGGATAAATTCATGCAATATGATAAAACCCCCATCTTGTTATCCTCGATGGCAACAATACAATACGTGCCTTGCAACTCTCTCTGTCACTGAGTAAGGACACCGCAAGATTGAACCCAAAGCTAAGCACTTCTCCCATTGCAAGAACTACCAATCTAGTTGGCCAAACCATAAAGATAATTCAAAGAGACTTGCAAAGATAACTCAATCATACAAAAAGAATTCAGAGAAGAATCAAATATTGTTCATAGATAAGATGGATCATAAACCCACAATTCATCGGTCTCAACAAACACACCGCAAAAAAGAAGATTACATCGAATAGATCTCCACAAGAGAGAGGGAGAACATTGTATTGAGATCCAAAAAGAGAGAAGAAGCCATCTAGCTAATAACTATGGACCCGAAGGTCTCAAGTCAACTACTCACACTTCATCGAAGAGGCTATGGTGTTGATGTAGAAGCTCTCCGTGGTAGATGCCCTCTCCGGCGGAGCTCCGGAACAGGCCCCAAGATGGGATCTCGCGGATACAGAAGGTTGCGGCGATGGAATTAGGTTTTTGGCTCCGTATCTGATCTGACGGGGGTACGTAGGTATATATAGGAGGAAGGAGTACGTCGGTGGAGCTCCGAGGGGCCCACGAGGTAGGGGGCGCGCCCAGGGGGGCGCTCTCCACCCTCGTGGCCTCCTCGAAAACTTCTTGGAGTAGGGTCCAAGTCTCCTGGATCATGTTCGGTTGGAAAATCACGTTCCCGAAGGTTTTATTCCATTTGGACTCCGTTTGATATTCTATTTCTTCGAAACACTGAAATAGGCAAAAAAAATAGCAATTCTGGGCTGGGCCTCCGGTTAATAGGTTAGTCCCAAAAATAATATAAAAGTGGAAAATTATAGATACGTTGGAGACGTATCAAGCATCCCCAAGCTTAATTCCTGCTCGTCCTCGAGTAGGTAAATGATAAAAAAGAATTTTTGATGCGGAGTGATACTTTGGCATAATTTCAATGTAAATCTTCTTAATTGTGACATGAATATTCAGATCCGAAAGATTCAAGACAAAAGTTCATATTAACATAAAAGTAATAATACTTCAAGCATACTAATCAAAGCAATCATGTCTTCTCAAAATAGCATGGTTAAAGAAAGTTATCCCTACAAAATCATATAGTCTGGCTATGCTCTATCTTCATCACACAAAGTATTTAATCATGCACAACCCCAATGACGAGCCAAGAAATTGTTTCATACTTTAGCAATCTTAAACTTTTTCAACTTTCACGCAATACATGAGCGTGAGCCATGGACATAGCACTATAGGTGGAATAGAATGGTGGTTGTGGAGAAGACAAAAAGGAGAAGATAGTCTCACATCAACTAGGCGTATCAACGGGCTATGGAGATGCCCATCAATAGATATCAATGTGAGTGAGTAGGGATTGCCATGCAACGGATGCACTAGAGCTATAAGTATATGAAAGCTCAACAAAAGAAACTAAGTGGGTGTGCATCCAACTTGCTTGCTCACGAAGACCTATGGCACTTTGAGGAAGCCCATCATTGGAATATACAAGCCAAGTTCCATAATGAAAAAATCCCACTAGTATATGAAAGTGACAACATATGAGACTCTTTATCATGAAGATCATGGTGCTTATTTTGAAGCACAAGTGTGGAAAAAGCATAGTAGCATTGTCTCTTCTCTCTTTTTCTCTCATTTTTTTATATTTTTTTTGGTGGGCTTCTTTGGCCTCCCTTTTTTTCTTTTTTTTGTTTGGGCTTCTTTGGCCTCTTTTATTTTTCATAAAGTCCGGAGTCTCATCCCGACTTATGGGGGAATCATAGTCCCCATCATACTTTCCTCACTAGGACAATGCTCTAATAATGATGATCATCACACTTTTATTTTTTCTTACAACTCGATACTAGAACAAAGTATGACTCTATATGAATGCCTCCGGTGGTGTACCGGGATATGCAATGAATCAAGAGTGACATGTATGAAAGAATTATGAACGGTGGCTTTGCCACAAATACAATGTCAACTACATGTTCATGCAAAAAAGCAATATGACAAAAGTAATGTGTGTCATATGAGCGGAACGGTGGGGAGTTGCATGGCAATATATCTTGGAATGGCTATGGAAATGCCATGATAGGTAGGTATGGTGGCTGTTTTGAGGAAGGTATATGGTGGGTGTATGATACCGACGAGAAGTGCGCGGTATTAGAGAGGCCCGCAATGGAGGAAGGGTGAGAGTGCGTATAATCCATGGACTCAACATTAATCAAAAGAACTCATGCACTTATTGCAAAAATTTAGAAGTCATCAAAAACCAAAGTATTAAACGCATACTCCTAGGGGGATAGATTGGTAGGAAAAGACCATCGCTCGTCCCCGACTGCCACTCATAAGGAAGACAATCAATAAATAAAATTGTGCTCCGACTTCATCACAAGCGGTTCACCATACGTGCATGCTACGGGAATCACAAACTTCAATGGAAGCATTCTTTAAATTCATAATTACCCCGACTAGCATTGCTTTAATATTATCACCTTCATATCTCAAAACAATTATCAAGCATCAAACTTATCTTAGTATTCAATGCACTCAAAATAAAGTTTCACAAATCTTGAATACCAAGTATATTAATTTTAAGTAAATTACCATGCTATTAACAACTCTCAAAATAATCTAAGTGAAGCATGAGAGATCAATAGTTTCTTTAAAACAAATCCACCACCGTGCTCTAAAAGATCTAAGTGAAGCACTAGAGCAAAAATTATTATGCTCAAAAGATATAAGTGAAGCACTATGAGCAAAACTATCAAGCTCAAAAGATATAAGTGAAGCACTATGAGCAAAACTATCAAGCTCAAAAGATATAAGTGAAGCACGTAGAGTATTCTAGCAAATTCCATATCATGTATGGCTCTCTCAAAAGATGTGTTCAGCAAGGATAATTGTGGCAAACTAACAAGCAAAGACACAAATAATACAAGACGCTCCAAGCAAAACACATGACATGTAGTGAATAAAAATATAGCTCCAAGTAAATTACCGATGGAAGTAGACGAAAGAGGGGATGCCTTGCGGGGCATCCCCAAGCTTTGACTTTTTGGTGTCCTTGGATTATCTTGGGGGTGCCATGGGTATCCCCAATCTTAGGCTCTTGCCACTCTTTGTTCCATAATCCATCAAAAGAATTCACCCAAAACATGAAAACTTCACAACACAAAACTCAATAGAAATCTCGTGAGCTCCGTTAGTGAAAGAAAACAAAAGACTACTTCAAGGTACTGTAATGAACTCATTCTTTATTTATATTGGTGTTAAACCTACTGTATTCCAACTTCCTTATGGTTTATAAACTAATTTTATTAGCCATAGATGCATTGAAATAAGCAAACAACACACGAAAAACAGAATCCGTCAAAAATAGAACAGTCTGTAGCAATCTGTAACTAACGCAAACTTCTGGAACTCTAAATTTTTTTACCAAAATAGTACGCACTAGACAATTTGTTTATTGAACAGCAGCAAAAAGAATCGATGCAAAAGCTCGTTCCTGTGATTTATTGAATTTTTTCTCGTGAGTGCAAAGTTTCTGTTTTTCAGCAGAATCAAATCAACTATCATCATAGCTTATCCTATAGGTTCTACTTGGCACAAACACTAATTAAAACACAAAACCACATCTAAACAGAAAATAAAAACAAAATTTAACACTAAACAAGAACAAAAACAAAGAACACAAAATAAAATTGGGTTGCCTCCCAACAAGCGCTATCGTTTAACGCCCCTAGCTAGGCATAAAAGCGAAGATAGATCTATGTTTTGCCATCTTTGGTAGGCAATCCATAGGTGGCCCTCATGATATATTCATATGGTAGTTTTATTTTTTTTATAGGGAAGTGTTCCATACCCTTTCTCAAGGGAAATTGGAATCTAATATTCCCTTCCTTCATATCAATAATCGCACCAATCGTTTTAAGGAAAGGTCTACCAAGAATAATAGGACATGAAGGATTGCAATCTATATCAAGAACGATAAAATCTACGGGCACATAATTCCTATTGGCAACAATAAGAACATCATTAATTATTCCCGTAGATTTTTTAATAGTGGAATCCGCAAGATGCAAATTTAGAGAGCAATCATCAAAGTCACGGAAATCTAGCAAATCACATAAAGTTTTGGGGATAGTGGAGACACTAACACCCAAATCACACAAGGCATGAAACTCATAATCTTTAATTTTAATTTTAATAGTAGGTTCCCACTTATCATAGAGTTTTCTAGGGATAGAAACTTTCAACTCAAGCTTTTCTTCATAAGATTGCATCAAGGCATCAACAATGTGTTCGGTAAAGGCCTTATTTTGACTATAAGCATGAGGAGAATCTAGCACGCATTGCAACAAGGAAATACAACCAATCAAAGAGCAATTTTCATAATTAAATTCCTTGAGATCCAAAATAGTGGGTTTAGCAACATCAAGATTTTTATTTATTTCAATCCCACTTTCATCAATTTCGTCATCAAGATCTAGAAACTCCGAATTCTTAGAACGCCTTCTAGGTAAAGGAAGATCATATTCAGTTTCATCAAGATTCATATTGCAAAACAAAGATTTAATGGGGGACACATCAAGATCTTCATCTTGATTTTCATAGGAATCGGAAGAACACGCTTTAATAAAGGCATCTTTGGAAGCACGCATCCTAGCGGTTATTTCCTTGCACTCATCAATGGAAATTCTCATAGCTTTGAGAGACTCATTGATATCATGCTTAGGAGGAATAGATCTAAGCTTTAAAGAATCAATTTCAAGAGAAATTCTATCAACGTTCCTAGCCAAATCATCAACTTTAAGCAATTTTTCTTCAAGCAAGGCATTAAAATTCTTTTGTGAATTCATAAACTCTTTAACACTACTCTCAAATTCAGAGGGCATCTTATTAAAATTTCCATAAGGGTTGTTGTAGGAATTTCAATAATTATTAGAAGGATTACTAGGATAAGGCCTAGGATTAAAATTCCCTCTAGACGCGTTATTTCCAAAACTATTCCTACCAACAAAATTCACATCCGTAGATTCAATCAAAGTAGATAAAGGCATATCATTGGGATCAAGAGAAGTATTTTTAGTAGCAAACATCTTCATAAGTTCATCCATCTTTTCACTCAAAACATTGATTTCTTCTATAGCATGCACTTTTTTACTAGAAGTTCTTTCGGTATGCCATTGAGAATAATTAGCCATAATATTATCAAGCAATTTGGTAGCATCTCCTAACGTAATTTCCATAAAAGTACCTCCCGCGGCCGAATCTAAAAGATTTCTAGAAGCAAAATTCAATCTAGCATAAAAGTTTTGTATGATCATCCATAAATTCAAACCATGAGTAGGGCAATTGCGAAGCATCAATTTCATTCTTTCCCAAGATTGGGCAACATGCTCATGATCAAGTTGTTTAAAATTCATGATATCATTCCTAAGAGTGATGATCTTAGCGGGAGGAAAATACTTAGAGATAAAAGCATCTTTGCACTTGTTCCAAGAATCAATACTATTTTTAGGAAAATATGAAAACCAAACTTTAGCACGATCTCTAAGTGAAAACGGAAATAACTTCAATTTGACAATATTTTTATCCGTATCTTTCTTCTTTTGCATATCACACAAATCAACAAAATTGTTTAGATGAGTAGCGGCATCTTCACTAGGAAGGCCGTCGAATTGATCTTTCATAACAAGATTCAGCAAAGCAGTATTGTTTCACAAGACTCATCATTATTAAGAGGAGCAATCGAAGTACTAAGGAAATCATTATTATTGGTATTTGAGAAATCACACAATTTGGTATTATCTTGTGCCATGGCAACAAGTAATCCAACACACAAGCAAAGGCAAACGAGAAAAAGGCAAAAGAGAAAGAAAGGAGGAGATTGGGAAAGAGAGGGCGAATAAAACGGCAAGGGTGAAGTGGGGGAGAGGAAAACGAGAGGCAAATAATGTAATGTGAGAGATAGGGATTGTGATGGGTACTTGGTATAGTTGACTTTTGCGCGAACTCCTCGGCAACGGCGCCAGAAATTCTTCTTGCTACCTCTTGAGCACTGCGTTGGATTTCCCCGAAGAGGAGAGGATGATGCAGTAAAGTAGCGTAAGTATTTCCCTCAGTTTTTGAGAACCAAGGTATCAATCCAATAGGAGATCACACACAAGTCCCTCGTACCTACACAAAACGATAGAAACTCGCAACCAACGCTTAGGGGTTGTCAATCCCTTCACGGTCACTTACGAGAGTGAGATCTGATAGAGATGATATTTTTGGTATTTTTGATAGATAGATGCAAAGTAAAAAGTAAAAGGCAAAGTAAAGCAAAGCAAGTAAATAAAATAAAGGAGATTGATATGATGAGAATAGACCCGGGGGCCATATGTTTCACTAGTGGCTTCTCTCAAGAGCATAAGTATTCTACGGTGGGTGAACAAATTACTGTTGAGCAATTGATAGAAAAGCGGATAATTATGAGATTATCTAGGTATGATCATGTATATAGGCATCACGTCCAAAACAAGTAGATCGAAACGATTCTGCATCTACTACTATTACTCCACTCATCGACCGCTATCCAGCATGCATCTAGGGTATTAAGTAAAACAGAGTAACGCTTTAAGTAAGATGACATGATGTATAGGGATAAATTCATGCAATATGATAAAAAAAACCATCTTGTTATCCTCGATGGCAACAATACAATACGTGCCTTGCAACTCTTTCTGTCACTGAGTAAGGACACCGCAAGATTGAACCCAAAGCTAAGCACTTCTCCCATTGCAAGAACTACCAATCTAGTTGGCCAAACCATAAAGATAATTCGAAGAGACTTGCAAAGATAACTCAATCATACATAAAAGAATTCAGAGAAGAATCAAATATTGTTCATAGATAAGCTGGATCATAAACCCACAATTCATCGGTCTCAACAAACACACCACAAAAAAGAAGATTACATCGAATAGATCTCCACAAGAGAGGGGGAGAACATTGTATTGAGATCCAAAAAGAGAGAAGAAGCCATCTAGCGAATAACTATGGACCCGAAGGTCTCAAGTAAACTACTCACACTTCATCGGAGAGGCTATGGTGTTGATGTAGAAGCTCTCCGTGGTAGATGCCCTCTTCGGCGGAGCTCCGGAACAGGCACCAAGATGGGATCTCGCGGATACAGAAGGTTGCGGCGGTGGAATTAGGTTTTTGGCTCCGTATCTGATCTGACGGGGGTATGTAGGTATATATAGGAGGAAGGAGTACGTCGGTGAAGCTCCGAGGGGCCCATGAGGTAGGGGGCGCGCCCAGGGAGGGCGCCCTCCACCCTCGTGGCCTCCTCGGAAACTTCTTGGAGTAGGGTCCAAGTCTCCTGGATCACGTTCGGTTGGAAAATCACGTTCCCGAAGGTTTTATTCCGTTTGGACTCCGTTTGATATTCTGTTTCTTCGAAACACTGAAATAGGCAAAAAACAACAATTATGGGTTGGGCCTCCGGTTAATAGGTTAGTCCCAAAAATAATATAAAAGTGGAAAATAAAGCCCAATATAGTCCAAAACAGTAGACAAAGTAGCATGGAGTAATCAAAAATTATAGATACGTTGGAGATGTATCACTCCACCCTTTTCTCGCGCGTGCACGGTCGTGGTGATTTTAGCGCACTTGCATCACACACGGTTGAGCCAATACATCCACCCTCTGCTCGCGCTTGCACGGTCGTGGTGATTTCAGCGCACTTGCATCGCACACGGTTGAGCCAGTACCTCCACCTTAATTTGCTCGCGCTTGCGCGGTAGTGGTGATTCACATCGCACTTGTATCGCACACGGTTTAGATATTATACCCCGTGTCTGTTGAGGATCATCAGAGTCTTTGCAACAAAAAATAAAGTTAGGGAGGGTCAAAAGACAGCCACACTAGCATGTGGCCCAAATATATATGAGTGAAAAGGGTGGTATGTGATGTTCAAAATTCCAATGCACAACCTTGACCCCGCGGGCCCACGGTTGGGCACGTCATTGAAGATCGATGAGAGGGGCCAGAAGTCAAGAACCACCTGGAAGTGGCCAAATATATGTAGGAATATTGGGGATGTTTAAAACTTTAAATACACAATGCATAACTTTGGTGGCACCTGCCTCGCAAACCCGAAAGCACCCTAACAACCACCTAGCTAGCATATATATAATGACATAATGTCGTACCTAGCTTGGATGCTTGGCCCACCACCTCCCACTTCGTGTCAGCGGGGCGGATGCACGTAATGATCGATACTTTGGTCATACATGCATGTCGCCATGACCTACCATAAGACGAACCAATGAATCTTTCGTTTGGTCAAATGACAGTTGTTGTTGTCGATAAACCGCTTGGGCCAATAGATTTAACCATCATAAACATTGCACGAGAGGGACCACAAAACCAGCACCTCTTGCATGCGGCCCAAAATGATGTATTTTGGGAAGGGGTGATGTGTGTTTTGAATATAGAATAGTGTACGATTTAGATGTGGTGCCTACCTCTCGATACAGACAACAACCATGAAGGCAAGGTAGTTAAGGACGAGATGCGTACGAGGGTTTGATGTAGGTCGAACCCAGCAATCCGAGCATCTGGGAGGGAATCCTGACAGCGCATGACCTCGAGCTTTGGTTGACCGAATTTGACGGTGACCGTCCCTAACATGAACTAGGAGGAATCCATTCATGGCCAACACATACCCCTCATTATCGGTCAAAGGGATGATATATATATATACTCGGGGAGCCCACAGATATCTGTGTCAACACAAAAAACCGCACAAGGGAGACGTGGTTGATCAAAAGACCCCATATACACTGCATGCGGCCCAAAAATATGTATGGGTACGATGGTGTATGATGTGTTTAAATCCCAAATGCACAACTTTGATGGGCCATGCCAAGTACATTACAAACCGAACACCGTACCCGACTCCAAGCCTGCTTCAATACCTATGATGTCAGTTTCCCAACTTCGAGGCGGTA
>NC_041393.1:402858246-402860786 GCF_002162155.2 Triticum dicoccoides
ATACATCTATACACCTATACAGTGTGCGAATAACTATGAAAGTTGCTCGTTGGATGAAGCCAATCCGACGGTATAGATATGGCAAATCCGAGCACTACTGGCCGTTGGATATCATCTACATTCCACCAGATTCTGCCACATGTACAATATAGAAGACTCCATGGTTGAACTTAAGCATAATGCACAAACCTCAAAACACAAGCACTTCTCCTTTGTTCTCTAGAATCTTCCATATCTTAATTGCCCAAACCTTTTTTTTCTAAATGAATTGTCATTTTTTGTTTTTACCTTTACAATGCACAATTCCATGAATCTTAAAATAGTTTTTTTACAGAACTAATTGATTTTGGATGAGATGAACTATAAGAATTAAATGAACATCTACATCATGCATATCTGGGAGAAGAGGCGGGAAACCGATGAGAGGAGTGGCGAGAAACGGTAGCCTGTTTTGAATGGAAACTGCTACGTCTTGAGCTAGCGTTGGTTTTCCCCGAAGAGGAGAGGGTGATGCAGCAAGTGTAGCATAAGTATTTCCCTCAGTTTTGAGAACCAAGGTATCAATCCAGTAGGAGGCTCCTCAAAAGTCCCACGCACCTACACAAACAAACTAAGAACTCGCAACCAACGCAATAAAGGGGTTGTCAATCCATTCATGACCACTTGCGAAAGTGAGATCTGATAGAGATAGTATGATAAGATAAATATATTTTTTGTATTTTATAATATAGATGCAAAAAGTAAAGATGCAAATAAAAGTAGATTGAAAGCAAATATGATAAGAGATAGACCCGGGGGCCATAGGTTTCACTAGAGGCTTCTCTCAAGATAGCATAAGTATTACGGTGGGTGAACAAATTACTGTCGAGCAATTGATAGAAAAGCGCATAGTTATGAGATTATCTAGGCATGATCATGTATATAGGCATCACGTCCATAACAAGTAGACCGACTCCTGCCTGCATCTACTACTATTACTCCACACATCGACCGACTCCTGCCTGCATCTAGAGTATTAAGTTCATAAGAACAGAGTAACGTATTAAGCAAGATGACATGATGTAGAGGGATAAACTCATGCAATATGATATAAACCCCATCTTGTTATCCTCGATTGCAACAATACAATACGTGTCTTGCAACCCTTTCTGTCACTGGGTAAGAACACCGCAAGATTGAACCCAAAGCTAAGCACTTCTCCCATGGCAAGAAAGATCAATCTAGTAGGCCAAACCAAACCGATAATTCAAAGAGACTTGCAAAGATAACTCAATCATACATAAAATAATTCAGAGAAGATTCAACTATTATCCATAGATAAATCTGATCATAAACCCACAATTCATCGGATCTCGACAAACACACCGCAAAAAGAGATTACATCGAATAGATCTCCACAAGAGAGGGGGAGAACATTGTATTGAGATCCAAAAAGAGAGAAGAAGCCATCTAGCTAATAACTATGGACCCGTAGGTCTGTGGTAAACTACTTACAACTCATCGGAGGGGCAAGGATGTTGATGTAGAAGCCCTTCGTGGTTGATTCCCCCTCCGGCAGAGTGCCGACGAAGGCTCCAAGATGGGATCTCGCGGATACAGAAGGTTACTGTAACGCCCCAGATATACTTTCCATATTTGTATCCAACTCTTGCCGTCTCCGGCGCTAAGTTATATTTGTTTCTCGGGTTCGGGTCTTTGTCTCCGTGTGTTGTTTTTCTTTTTCGTGCATCTCTTTTCATGTCATCACGTGCATTGCATTTGCATACATGTTCATCTCATGCATTCGAGCATTTTCCCCGTTGTCCGTTTTGCATTCCGGCGCTTCGTTCTCCTCCGGTGGTCATTTCTAGTCTTCTTTCGTGTGTGGGGTTTAAACATTTCCGGATTGGACCGAGACTTGCCAAGCGGCCTTGGTTTACTACCGGTAGACCACCTGTCAAGTTTCGTATCATTTGGACTTCGTTTGATACTCCAACGGTTAACCGAGGGACCGAAAAGGCCTCGTGTGTGTTGCAGCCCAACACCCCCCAAATTTGGCACAAAACCCACCAAACTCTGCTCCATGTCCTAGAGCGTTCGATCACGATCGTGTGGGCGAAAACCGCACCTCATTTGGACTCTCCTAGCTCCCTCTATGCCTATTTATACCCCCTCCATTCGGATCTCTTCTTCCCCCGTCCGAAACCCTAGTTTTAAAAAGAAAAAAACAGATCTCCACCGACGGACGTGTCCGCCCCCGGCCGGACAACGTCCGCCCGCCGCCGCCATCCAACCCGCCGCCGCCACGTGTCCCCGCGGGACCAGTTCGCCGCCGCCACCGACGCGGGCCCGAGGCCCAGCGCCGGCCCCCGCGGCCCATCCAGGCGCCCCGCCGCCTTCGCCGCCTCCCCGCCGCCTTCTTCTCCAGCGACGGCCGCCGCTGCCGCGCGCCATAGCCGGCCGGCCACCGCGCTCCTCGCCGACTCCGGCCGGTGGTCGCCACCCCCGCTCGCCGTCCCCGCCGCCGAGTCCCTCGCCGCCCGGACCACCGCCGCCTTCGC
>NC_041393.1:402860818-402870673 GCF_002162155.2 Triticum dicoccoides
CCAGCGCCGGCCCCCGCGGCCCATCCAGGCGCCCCGCCACCTTCGCCGCCTCCCCGCCGCCTTCTTCTCCAGCGACGGCCGCCGCCGCCGCGCGCCATAGCCGGCCGGCCACCGCGCTCCTCGCCGACTCCGGCCGATGGTCGCCGCCCCCGCTCGCCGTCCCCGCCGCCGAGTCCCTCGCCGCCCGGACCACCGCCGCCTTCGCCGCCTCCTCGCCGCCCCCTCGTCGCCGGCCGAAGCCCCGGCCGCAGCCCCTCTCCCTGGCGAGCCCCGCGCCTCTCCGGTGATCCTCGGTGTCCGTGCCCCGGCGAGCCCAGATCCAGATCCGCGCGTGAACAGTAAACCCTAGGGGTTGACTTTCCCTCTCCCCCTTATTTTTTTGCAATCTTTGACTGCTTGTATCTCCGCAACCGTAGCTCCATTTTGGGCATATGATATATCAAAATCTTCGTTTCGACATGTGCATCATTTCATTCCATTGCATCATTTGCATTTGAGGTCATCTTGTTGCCCAAAATTCTGTTAGAAGGAGGCTTCATGAGTTAAATTGCAGATCCGTTAGTTCATCATGCACTTTTGTCATTTTTGCCATGTTTAATTCGTGCATGATATGCCTGTGCCCCTTTGGGATGTATTGTTAAGCATTTTGTCTTCTTTCCAGAGGTGCCATCCATGTATTTTTAGGATGTGTGTGTTGTCTTGTGCAAGCTTGCGAAGAGAAGTACCTGAGATTGCAGATTTCAGGGACTTAGTGATTTTCACTAAGTCTGGGATATTTTAGTTCATGATGCTATATGTCCAGCTTGTTTCCTAGTGATCCGTGCCTCTTTTAAGGATGATCAGTAAGGGAGTTTTGATATTTATGTTATGCTCTATCCATCCATGTCTTTGGTTACATATGTGGAGTGCTCTAGCTTGACTCAATCGAGCTCAACTTTTGCTTCGTTGTTAATCTGGGCAGATCGTCAACTTGTTTGCGATTTTGCCGATGCTACCGTTAGTGTTCCATGCATGCTATGCCTTCATTCTTGCCATGTGTAGCTAGCACATTGTGCCTTCTTGCTGGTTATATGCTTTCCTTGCCATGACTTGCACCGTAGTGAGTGCATCGAGCTCGTTTACATGCCTTCGTGAGTTATATTTCAGCGTGTCTCAGTTTTCTCTAAGTCTGAAAACTGATTGTGTTCGAGCTATGTTTGTGCGCTCGGTAGAGTATTTTGTGAACCCTTTTGGCCCCAGGTCACTTTGGGTGTTTTGTTAAGCTTGTTGAGTAGCTCCATGCCATGTTCTTACTTGTCATGTTCAGGTTTTCTATCATGTTGTTTTGCTGCTCCGAAGAGAGCATCGTGATCTGAAATTTCAGACTAGTGTTAATTTCACTAAGTCTGGAATCTGTTTTGCATTTGCGTTTTAGCCATGCTTGTTTGAACCTCTTAATGGATGAATTTGCCTATGGCTCATTGCTAGTGTTTTGTCAACCATCTTGTGTACTTCACTGCCATGTATTTTGTTTTCATGTTTGGTGGCTGTAGCATGTTCATTTCGTTGCATTTAGATGCCTACTTGCTGTAAATCGCATACCGGTGTCATATCTTAAAACGCTCGCCATTTCCAAACCGTAGCTCCGATTCCAATGATCTTTATATCGTTTTCAAGCGATTTCATCCCCTCTATCCAGTGGCACACTTGGTTTACCAAGTTGATGCCAGGTTCATGCATTTCCTGTCATATCTTGCATTTTGCATCCCGCATCGCATCCCGCATAGCATATCGTCATTTCATCTTATTGCTTGGTCTTGCCCGTGGTTGATTGTATCCTTGTTGCTTGTTTGTCTTGTTGGGTAGAGCCGGGAGACGAGTTCGCTACCGAGGAGCCCGTTGAGTTTGCTTGTGAGGATCCAGTCAACTCTGACAACTGTGCAGGCAAGATGATCATACCCTCGAAATCACTACTATCTTTGCTATGCTAGTTTGCTCGCTCTTTTGCTTTGCCACTGCTATGATGCCTACCTTTTGCTTGTCAGCCTCCCAATTGCCATGCTGAACCTCTAACCCACCATTGTCCTAGCAAACCGTTGATTGGCTATGTTACCGCTTTGCTCAGCCCTTCTTATAGCGTTGTTAGCTGCAGGTGAAGATTGGAGCCGTTCCTTGTTGGAACATTTATTTACTTGTTGGGATATCATTATATTGCTATGTTATCTTAATGCATCTATATACTTGGTAAAGGGTGAAAGGCTCGGCCTCTCGCCTAGTGATTTGTTCCACTCTTGCCGCCCTAGTTTCCGTCATACCGGTGTTATGTTCCCGGATTGTGCGTCCCTTACGCGGTTGGGCTATAATGGGAACCCCTTGATAGTTCGCCTTGATTAAAGCTTTTCCAGCAATGCCCAACATTGGTTTTACCATTTGCCACCTAGCCTCTTTTTCCCTTGGGTTTCCGGAGCCCAAAGGTCATCTTTATTTTAGCCCCCCACGGGCCAGTGCTCCTCTGAGTGTTGGTCCGAACTAGAGCCCTGTGCAGCGCCCCCTCGGGGAAACTCAAGGTTTGGTTTTAGCTGTACGGATTGCTCATCTGAGTGTGCCCTGAGAAAGAGATATGTGCAGCTCCTATCGGGATTTGTCGGCACATTCGGGCGGTGTTGCTGGACTTGTTTTAACCTGTCGAATCATCTTGTTGTACCGAGATACCGAGTCTGATCGGTGTGTCTTGGGTGGAGGTCTATTCCTTCGTTGACCGTGAGAGCTTGTTATGGGCTAAGTTGGGACCCCCCTGCAGGGATTGATCTTTCGAAAGCCGTGCCCGCGGTTATGGGCAGATGGGAATTTGTTAATGTCCGGTTGTAGAGTACTTGAACTAAACTTAATTAAAATGAATCAACCGTGTGTGTTACCGTGATGGCCCCTTCTCGGCGGAGTCCGTGAAGTGGACACGGTGTTGGAGTTATGCTTGCGCAGGATGTTCCTTTAGCTTCTCGCTCGTGCTTCGCCTTCTCTTCTCGCTCTCTTTTGCGTATCAGTTAGCCACCACATATGCTAGTCGCTTGCTGCAGCTCCACATATTTTTGCCTTATCCATTCCTATGAGCTTAAATAGTTTTGATCGCGTGGGTGTGAGATTGCTGAGTCCCTGTGGCTCACAGATACTACAACTCCAGATGCAGGTCCAGGTGTTTCTGCTCCAGTTGACGATTACGAGCTCAAGTGGGAGTTCGACGAGGACTCTCAGCGATACTACGTGTCTTTTCCGGACGATCAGTAGTGGTGCCTAGTTGGGGTTATCGATTCAGGACCTTGTCGCAGGTTGGGGGTCTTTTCTATTTTGGCACCGTAGTCGGGCCATGAGTGATTTGTATGATGGATGTTATTTATGTACTCTGATGTGACGTGGCGAGTGTAAGCCAACTATGTTATCTCCCCCTTTTATTATATATTACATGGGATGTTGTAATGATTGCCTGACTTGCGACATTGCTTTCAATGCGGTTATGCCTCTAAGTCGTGCCTCGACACGTGGGAGATATAGCCGCATCGAGGGCGTTACAAGTTGGTAATCAGAGCCTTCCCCGACCTTAGGAGCCCCATTGCTTGATCGTTTTTAGCAGCCGAGTTGTGTCTAGAAAAATGTTTTGAGTCCTTAGAAATTATATATCGGAGAGCTTAGGAATTCTTTTTACTTCCCAGTCTCCTCATCGCTCTGGTAAGGCATCCTGACGTAGAGTTTTGACTCTTCTATTCTCAAATTTCACTAAAAAAAATTTTAGGGTCACGCGAGTATTTTGGTTTTGTTCCGATGGTTTTGTGACGAGAACATTGTTCTTGGTGCCTCCTGTCTTTAGGGGTTGTGGCAGTGTCCCGGGGAGTTGAGCTCCGAGGTGTTGTCGTCACAATTTTATCGTTGCAATTCTGGTATACTTGAGATATGTGCGCGACATCGGAAATCTCTTTTATGCAGTTCGTTGGTGAGATAACCTCGACGCCACCCAGTACTGGGGCGGGAGTTCGGGAGTATCGCCATAACTTGTATAACGGATGCTTTTCGAAGGTTGAGGTAGATGGTTTCCGAAGTTTTTCTGGTTATGTGTTGAAGGATGGATACAGCTGGATGTAGGATTTGCTAGTTTGGGTGAGATAGTGTGCTTCCCCTGTATCCCCAACACCTGATTGCATAACCGGAAAGGTTCGGGAGTTTCATAGGTGGGAATTCTAGTAGCTCTAGTTCTTCTTCCACGGATATTGGTTTGAGATTGGGATTTCTTACCGATTATTCGTTCTTGATCCGTACCTTGTTGATTTATTTCTCTACCTTAATTCTTCGTGGCTTCGCAATTTATGGATATGTGACCATTTGAAGAGGAATGCATTCGTTCATTTTGTTCGGATGTGAAGACTATATGTTGCAATTTTCATTCCATTGGATTCAGCTTCTATATTGTTGTCTATCAATGTGCTAATGGTGGTCAACCTCTTCAGGATGGCTCCTCCAACGCGCACGACTCCGAATCCTGATCCGCCTCCACCTCCGCCTCCTCCGGAAGCATGGCAAGCTGTGATGGCCGCTACTAATGCAAACACACAGTTGATCATGCAAATCCTCCAAGAGCGCAATCAAGGCAGTCAAGGGAATCAAGGCCATAATCAGCACCACTTTGCTACTCTGAACCAGTTCCTCGCAAATGGCCCAAAGACGTTCAGCGGTTGTGTTGAGGCTACCGATGCTGACGATTGGCTAGTGGATCTGGGCAAGCATTTTGAATGTAGCAACGTCAGGCCTGAAGATTTCGTCAAGTTCGCTTCTTTCCAGCTCAAAGATCAGGCTGCAGAGTGGTTCCAGCAGTACAAGGATTCCAGAGGTGGACGTCTGATTACTTGGGACGATTTCCGTCAAGATTTCCGCGCTCATCACATCCCTCAAAGTGTGGTTGAGAGTAAGCGTCAGGAATTCCGCAATCTGAAGCAAGGCTCTTTGTCTGTCTATGACTACAACAAGTTGTTCCAGAAGCTCGCCCGTTTTGCCAAGCAGGATGTTCCTGATGAGAAGAGCATGATCTATCAGTTCAGGGGTGGTCTTCGTGAGGAAATTCAGCTCGCTCTTGTCCTCTTTGAGCCGTTGAGATACGATGAGTTCTACAACATGGCACTGAAGCAAGAGGCTGCTCAGATGAGATGTGATGCTTCCAGGAAGCGTGCCAGAGATGTTACTCCGTCTTCCTCTACTCAAGTGGTCAAGCAGCAGAAGTATTGGCTTCCTCCTCCTCCGTTCCGTCAGCCGTATCAGCAGAAGAGCAAAGGTGACAGTGGTTTCTCCCACCCACCCAACCCAGGCTTTCAGAACAAGTCTTCGTCTCAAGCGCCAAGACCGAGTGCTCCGCATCACCGTCTGCTTTCAGAGGTCACGTGCAACAAGTGCCAACAGAAGGGTCACTATGCCAACAAGTGTACCAACCAGAGGCGTCTTCCTCCTCCTCCTCCTGTCAGATCGGCAAGTACAGCTGTGGTCAAGCACAATCCCAAGCATGCCAAGGTCAATATGGTGAATGCAGCTCAGGCAGAGGATTCTTCAGATGTGATCATGGGTAACCTTCCTGTTAATGATATTCCTGCAAAAGTTCTTTTTGACACTGGTGCATCGCATTGTTTCATCTCGAGACCTTTTGCTTCCAAGCATGATTTTGTTACTCAAATGTTGCCGAGACCGTTGTCTATCGACTCTCCGGCCAGCCTCTTGACATCTCGAGTGTGTGTTCCGGATGTTACAATCACTTTGGGCGACTGCAAGTTTCTCTCTTCTCCGGTGGTTCTTGGCAATTCTGACATTGATCTTATTCTTGGGATGGACTGGCTCTCTAAGCATAAAGCTCAGCTTGATTGTGCAGCCAGGCAGATTCAACTGACTCATTCGTCTGAGGATGTCATTGTCTTTGCCGCTCGGGATAATACCATCCGGTTGTTTTCTCTCAATGAGAAGGGTGAATTGGATGCCATCTCTCAAATTCCTGTCGTTTGTGAGTATCAAGACGTCTTTCCAGAAGAGCTTCCAGGGATGCCTCCAAACCGGCCGGTTGAATTTGTTATTGAACTTGAGCCCGGTACGGAACCTGTGTGCAAACGTCCCAACAAGCTCGGCCCCGAAGAGTTGAAGGAGTTGAAGAAACAACTCGATGAGCAAGAAAGATTGGGTCTCATCCGGCCTAGTACTTCTCCGTGGGGTTGTGGTGTTCTTTTTGTGAAGAAGAAGGATGGATCGAGTCGACTTTGTGTTGATTACCGTCCAGTAAACAAGAAGACCATCAAGAACAAATACCCACTTCCCAACATCAATGAGCTGTTCGAACAACTCAAGGGTGCTCAAGTATTCTCCAAGCTCGATCTCCGTATGGGTTATCATCAGATTCGTATTCGTGAGCAAGATATTCCCAAGACGGCGTTCAGAACAAGCTTTGGTTCATATGAATACACCGTCATGTCTTTTGGCCTCGCCAACGCTCCTCTGACGTTCTCTCGCATGATGAACTTCATCTTCAACCCCTACACCAATGAATTCATTTTGGTCTATCTCGACGACATTCAGGTTTTCTCGAAGAACAAGGAAGATCATGCCAAGCACTTGCGTTTGGTTCTTGACAAGCTCAGAGAACATCAGTTCTACGCTAAGTTCTCCAAGTGTGAATTTTGGCTCGATGAGGTTCTTTATCTTGGTCATATCATCTCTGCCAAGGGTATTTCCGTGAATCCTGAGAAGGTGTCCGCAATTGTGAATTGGGAACCTCCTCAGAACGTAAAGCAACTCCGCAGTTTCCTCGGTCTCGCAAGCTATTGCCGAAGATTCGTTGAAAACTTTTCTAAGATCGCCAAGCCTCTCTCAAATCTTCTTCAGAAGCACGTCAAGTACGTTTGGTCTCCGGAGTGTGATATTGCTTTCAACACTTTGAAAGAGAAATTGATCACTGCTCCAGTTCTGACTCCGCCTGATGAAACCAAGCCGTACGAGGTCTTTTGTGATGCCTCTTTCCAAGGTCTCGGTGCTGTACTGATGCAAGAGAAGAAAGTTGTTGCTTATACCTCTCGCCAGTTGAAACCTAATGAGAAGAACTACCCCACTCATGATCTCGAGTTGGCGGCAGTTGTGCACGCTTTATTGACTTGGAGACATCTTCTATTGGGAAGGAAAGTGGACATTTTCACTGATCACAAGAGTCTCAAGTACATCTTCACTCAGCCTAATCTCAACCTCAGGCAGACTCGATGGGTCGAAATGATTCAAGAGTACAATCCGAGTATCGAGTATACTCCAGGCAAGGCTAATGTGATTGCTGACGCGTTGAGCAGAAAAGCATATTGCAACAGTCTGATTCTCAAGCCTTATCAACCCGAGCTTTGTGAAGCTTTCCGCAAACTTAATCTGCAAGTTGTTCCACAAGGTTTCCTCGCCAACCTTCAAGTTTCTCCTACCTTGGAAGACCAGATTCGCCAAGCCCAACTTCTTGATAATATGGTGAAGAAGGTGAAGATTGGTATTGCAAAGAGTCAGGCCAAGTACAAGTGCTACCGACTTGATGACAAGGACACTCTCTTCTTCGAGGATCGAATTGTTGTGCCCAAAGGTGAACTTCGTAAGGTGATCATGAACGAGGCTCACAACTCTCTCCTCTCCATCCACCCTGGTAGTACGAAGATGTATCAGGACCTCAAGCAAGCTTATTGGTGGACTCGAATGAAGCGCGAGATCGCTCAATTCGTGAACGAGTGTGATGTCTGCAGAAGAGTGAAGGCAGAACACCAAAGGCCAGCTGGTCTCCTCCAACCTCTTGCCATTCCAGAATGGAAGTTTGACCACATTGAAATGGACTTCGTGACTGGGTTTCCAAAGTCCAAGCGTGGCAATGATGCTATATTTGTTGTCATCGACAAGCTCACCAAAGTGGCTCATTTTCTGCCTATCAAAGAGTCGATCACTGCAGCTCAATTGGCGGAACTCTATACCTCTCGCATTGTCTCTCTGCACGGTATTCCTCAAGTGATATCTTCAGACCGTGGCAGCATCTTTACCTCCAAGTTTTGGGATTCTTCTCAGAAGGCCATGGGCACCAGCATCCGCTTCAGCACAGCTTTCCATCCTCAAACGAGCGGTCAAGTCGAGCATGTCAACCAGATTCTTGAAGATATGCTCAGGGCTTGTGTGATTTCTTTCGGCATGAAGTGGGAGGACTGTCTTCCTTATGCTGAATTCTCATACAACAACAGCTTTCAAGCAAGTTCGGGCAAGGCCCCCTTTGAAATTCTATATGGCAGGAAGTGTCGTACCCCTCTCAACTGGTCTGAAACCGGTGAACGTCAGCTGCTGGGTAATGACTTAATCACAGAAGCAGAAGAAATGTGCAAAGTCATTCGTGATAACCTCAAAGCAGCCCAGTCCCGCCAGAAGAGCTACTATGATAGTAAGCACCGTGATCTGGCTTTCGAGATTGGAGATCACGTTTACCTCCGCGTCTCTCCTATGAAAGGTACTCGTCGCTTCGGTATCAAAGGGAAGCTTGCCCCTAGATATGTGGGACCTTTCAAGATTGTCAGCAAGAGAGGCGACCTCGCCTATCAACTTGAGCTTCCTTCAAACTTTGCAAATGTTCATGATGTGTTCCATGTCTCTCAGCTTCGAAAGTGCTTCAAGACTCCTGACCGCACTGTCAACTTCGAGGACATTGAGCTCCAAGAAGATCTCTCTTATCGTGAGCACCCAGTTGCTATTCTTGAAGAGACTGAACGCAAGACTCGCAACAAGTCAATTAAATTTCTCAAAGTCAAGTGGTCTCACCATTCCGACCGTGAAACTACCTGGGAACGCGAGGATCACCTCCGTTCTGAGTACCCGGAGTTCTTTCAGTCCTAGATCTCGGGACGAGATCTTTTCGTAGTGGTGGAGTGTTGTAACGCCCCAGATATACTTTCCATATTTGTATCCAACTCTTGCCGTCTCCGGCGCTAAGTTATATTTGTTTCTCGGGTTCGGGTCTTTGTCTCCGTGTGTTGTTTTTCTTTTTCGTGCATCTCTTTTCATGTCATCACGTGCATTGCATTTGCATACATGTTCATCTCATGCATTCGAGCATTTTCCCTGTTGTCCGTTTTGCATTCCGGCGCTTCGTTCTCCTCCGGTGGTCATTTCTAGTCTTCTTTCGTGTGTGGGGTTTAAACATTTCCGGATTGGACCGAGACTTGCCAAGCGGCCTTGGTTTACTACCGGTAGACCACCTGTCAAGTTTCGTATCATTTGGACTTCGTTTGATACTCCAACGGTTAACCGAGGGACCGAAAAGGCCTCGTGTGTGTTGCAGCCCAACACCCCCCAAATTTGGCCCAAAACCCACCAAACTCTGCTCCATGTCCTAGAGCGTTCGATCACGATCGTGTGGGCAAAAACCGCACCTCATTTGGACTCTCCTAGCTCCCTCTATGCCTATTTATACCCCCTCCATTCGGATCTCTTCTTCCCCCGTCCGAAACCCTAGTTTTAAAAAGAAAAAAACAGATCTCCACCGACGGACGTGTCCGCCCCCGGCCGGACAACGTCCGCCCGCCGCCGCCATCCAACCCGCCGCCGCCACGTGTCCCCGCGGGACCAGTTCGCCGCCGCCACCGACGCGGGCCCGAGGCCCAGCGCCGGCCCCCGCGGCCCATCCAGGCGCCCCGCCGCCTTCGCCGCCTCCCCGCCGCCTTCTTCTCCAGCGACGGCCGCCGCTGCCGCGCGCCATAGCCGGCCGGCCACCGCGCTCCTCGCCGACTCCGGCCGGTGGTCGCCACCCCCGCTCGCCGTCCCCGCCGCCGAGTCCCTCGCCGCCCGGACCACCGCCGCCTTCGC
>NC_041393.1:402871025-402899847 GCF_002162155.2 Triticum dicoccoides
CCAGCGCCGGCCCCCGCGGCCCATCCAGGCGCCCCGCCACCTTCGCCGCCTCCCCGCCGCCTTCTTCTCCAGCGACGGCCGCCGCCGCCGCGCGCCATAGCCGGCCGGCCACCGCGCTCCTCGCCGACTCCGGCCGATGGTCGCCGCCCCCGCTCGCCGTCCCCGCCGCCGAGTCCCTCGCCGCCCGGACCACCGCCGCCTTCGCCGCCTCCTCGCCGCCCCCTCGTCGCCGGCCGAAGCCCCGGCCGCAGCCCCTCTCCCTGGCGAGCCCCGCGCCTCTCCGGTGATCCTCGGTGTCCGTGCCCCGGCGAGCCCAGATCCAGATCCGCGCGTGAACAGTAAACCCTAGGGGTTGACTTTCCCTCTCCCCCTTATTTTTTTGCAATCTTTGACTGCTTGTATCTCCGCAACCGTAGCTCCGTTTTGGGCATATGATATATCAAAATCTTTGCTTCGACATGTACATCATTTCATTCCATTGCATCATTTGCATTTGAGGTCATCTTGTTGCCCAAAATGCTGTTAGAAGGAGGCTTCATGAGTTAAATTGCAGATCTGTTAGTTCATCATGCACTTTTGTCATTTTTGCCATGTTTAATTCGTGCATGATATGCCTGTGCCCCTTTGGGATGTATTGTTAAGCATTTTGTCTTCTTTCAAGAGGTGCTATCCATGTATTTTTAGGATGTGTGTGTTGTCTTGTGCAAGCTTGCGAAGAGAGGTACCTGAGATTGCAGATTTCAGGGACTTAGTGATTTTCACTAAGTCTGGGATATTTTAGTTCATGATGCTATATGTCCAGCTTGTTTCCTAGTGATCCGTGCCTGTTTTGAGGATGATCGGTAAGGGAGTTTTGATATTTATGTTATGCTCTATCCATCCATGTCTTTGGTTACATATGTGGAGTGCTCTAGGTTGACTCAATCGAGCTCAACTTTTGCTTCGTTGTTAATCTGGGCAGATCGTCAACTTGTTTGCGATTTTGCCGATGCTACCGTTAGTGTTCCATGCATGCTATGCCTTCGTTCTTGCCATGTGTAGCTAGCACATTGTGCCTTCTTGCTGGTTATATGCTTTCCTTGCCATGACTTGTACCGTAGTGAGTGCATCGAGCTCGTTTACATGCCTTCGTGAGTTATATTTCAGCGTGTCTCAGTTTTCACTAAGTCTGAAAACTGATTGTGTTCGAGCTATGTTTGTGAGCTCGGTAGAGTATTTTGTGAACCCTTTTGGCCCCAGGTCACTTTGGGTGTTTTGTTAAGCTTGTTGAGTAGCTCCATGCCATGTTCTTACTTGTCATGTTCAGGTTTTCTATCATGTTGTTTTGCTGCTCCGGAGAGAGCATCGTGATCTGAAATTTCAGACTAGTGTTAATTTCACTAAGTCTGGAATCTGTTTTGCATTTGCGTTTTAGCCATGCTTGTTTGAACCTCTTAATGGATGAATTTGCCTATGGCTCAGTGCTAGTGTTTTGTCAACCATCTTGTGTACTTCACTGCCATGTATTTTGTTTTCATGTTTGGTGGCTGTAGCATGTTCATTTCGTTGCATTTAGATGCCTACTTGCTGTAAATCGCATACCGGTGTCATATCTTAAAACGCTCGCCATTTCCAAACCGTAGCTCCGATTCCAATGATCTTTATATCGTTTTCAAGCGATTTCATCCCCTCTATCCAGTGGCACACTTGGTTTACCAAGTTGATGCCAGGTTCATGCATTTCCTGTCATATCTTGCATTTTGCATCCCGCATCGCATCCCGCATAGCATATCGTCATTTCATCTTATTGCTTGGTCTTGCCCGTGGTTGATTGTATCCTTGTTGCTTGTTTGTCTTGTTGGGTAGAGCCGGGAGACGAGTTCGCTACCGAGGAGCCCTTTGAGTTTGCTTGTGAGGATCCAGTCAACTCTGACAACTGTGCAGGCAAGATGATCATACCCTCGAAATCACTACTATCTTTGCTATGCTAGTTTGCTCGCTCTTTTGCTTTGCCACTGCTACGATGCCTACCTTTTGCTTGTCAGCCTCCCAATTGCCATGCTGAACCTCTAACCCACCATTGTCCTAGCAAACCGTTGATTGGCTATGTTACCGCTTTGCTCAGCCCTTCTTATAGCGTTGTTAGCTGCAGGTGAAGATTGGAGCCGTTCCTTGTTGGAACATTTATTTACTTGTTGGGATATCATTATATTGCTATGTTATCTTAATGCATCTATATACTTGGTAAAGGGTGGAAGGCTCGGCCTCTCGCCTAGTGATTTGTTCCACTCTTGCCGCCCTAGTTTCCGTCATACCGGTGTTATGTTCCCGGATTGTGCGTCCCTTACGCGGTTGGGCTATAATGGGAACCCCTTGATAGTTCGCCTTGATTAAAGCTTTTCCAGCAATGCCCAACATTGGTTTTACCATTTGCCACCTAGCCTCTTTTTCCCTTGGGTTTCCGGATCCCAAAGGTCATCTTTATTTTAGCCCCCCACGGGCCAGTGCTCCTCTGAGTGTTGGTCCGAACTAGAGCCCTGTGCAGCGCCCCCTCGGGGAAACTCGAGGTTTGGTTTTAGTTGTACGGATTGCTCATCTGAGTGTGCCCTGAGAAAGAGATATGTGCAGCTCCTATCGGGATTTGTCGGCACATTCGGGCGGTGTTGCTGGACTTGTTTTAACCTGTCGAATCATCTTGTTGTACCGAGATACCGAGTCTGATCGGTGTGTCTTGGGTGGAGGTCTATTCCTTCGTTGACCGTGAGAGCTTGTTATGGGCTAAGTTGGGACCCCCCTGCAGGGATTGATCTTTCGAAAGTCGTGCCCGCGGTTATGGGCAGATGGGAATTTGTTAATGTCCGGTTGTAGAGTACTTGAACTAAACTTAATTAAAATGAATCAACCGTGTGTGTTACCGTGATGGCCCCTTCTCGGCGGAGTCCGTGAAGTGGACACGGTGTTGGAGTTATGCTTGCGCAGGATGTTCCTTTAGCTTCTCGCTCGTGCTTCGCCTTCTCTTCTCGCTCTCTTTTGCGTATCAGTTAGCCACCACATATGCTAGTCGCTTGCTGCAGCTCCACATATTTTTGCCTTATCCATTCCTATGAGCTTAAATAGTTTTGATCGCGTGGGTGTGAGATTGCTGAGTCCCTGTGGCTCACAGATACTACAACTCCAGATGCAGGTCCAGGTGTTTCTGCTCCAGTTGACGATTACGAGCTCAAGTGGGAGTTCGATGAGGACTCTCAGCGATACTACGTGTCTTTTCCGGACGATCAGTAGTGGTGCCTAGTTGGGGTTATCGATTCAGGACCTTGTCGCAGGTTGGGGGTCTTTTCTATTTTGGCACCGTAGTCGGGCCATGAGTGATTTGTATGATGGATGTTATTTATGTACTCTGATGTGACGTGGCGAGTGTAAGCCAACTATGTTATCTCCCCCTTTTATTATATATTACATGGGATGTTGTAATGATTGCCTGACTTGCGACATTGCTTTCAATGCGGTTATGCCTCTAAGTCGTGCCTCGACACGTGGGAGATATAGCCGCATCGAGGGCGTTACAGTTACGGCGGTGGAAATTGTGTTTCGTGGTCCTCCTGGATGTTTTCGGGGTCCATAGGTATATATAGGAGGAAGAAGTACGTCGGTGGACGCCCTAGGGGCCCACGAGATAGGGGGCACGCCCTATAGGGGGTGGCGCGGCCTCCTATCTCGTGGCTTCCTCGGCAGCTTCTTGACTTGCACTCCAAGCTCTCAAGATCACGCTCGTTCCAAAAATCACGCTCCTGAAGGTTTCATTCCGTTTGGACTCCGTTTGATATTCCTTTTCTTCGAAATACTTAAATAAGCAAAAAAAGAGCAATATGGGTTGGGCCTCCTGTTAGTAGGTTAGTCCCAAATATGATATAAATGTGTAAAATAAAGCCCATAAACATCCAAAAGGGGTAATATAATAGCATGGAACAATCAAAAATTATAGATACATTGGAGACGTATCAAGCATCCCAAGCTTAATTCCTACTCGTCCTCGAGTAGGTAAATGATAAAAAAGAAAATTTTGATGTGGAATGCTACCTAGCATAATTCTCAATGTAATTTTCTTTATTGTGGCATGAATGTTCAGATCCAAATGGTTCAAAATAAAAGCTTATAAAACATAAAAATAATAATGCTTCAAAGCATACTAACAAATAATCATGTCCTATCAAAATAACATAGCCAAAGAAAGCTTATCCCTACAAAGTCATATAGTTAGGCCATGCTTCATTTTCATTACACAAAATACTCCCATCATGTACAACCCCGATGACGAGTCGAGCAATTGTTTCATACTTTTTAATGAGCTTCAGCTTTTTCATCTCTTACGCAATACATGAGCGCAAGCCATGGACATAGCACTATGGTGGTATATGATGGTTGTGAGGACAAAAAGGGAGAAGATAGTCTCACATCAACTAGGCGTATCAACGGGCTATGGAGAGGCCCTTCAATAGATATCAATGTGAGTGAGTAGGGATTGCCATGCAATGGATGCACTAGAGCTATAAATATAGGAAAGCTCAACAAAAGAAACTAAGTGGGTGTGCATTCAACTTGCTTGCTCCCGAAGACCTATGGCACTTTGAGGAAGCCCATCATTGGAATATAAAAGCCAAGTTCTATAATGAAAAATTCCAACTAGTATATGAAAGTGACAACATATGAGACTCTCTATCATGAAGATCATGGTGCTATTTTGAAGCACAAGTGTGGAAAAAGAGATAGTAGCAATTGCCCCTTCTCTCTTTTTCTCTCTTTTTATTTTTCTCTTTTTTTCTTCTTTTTTTTCTTTCTCTTTTTTTCTTTTTTTTCTTTCTTTTTTTTCTCTTTGGTGGGCTTCTTTGGCCTCTTTTATTTTTATAAAGTCTGAAGCCTCATCCCGACTTGTGGGGGAATCATAGTCTTCATCATCCTTTCCTCACTAGGACAATGCTCTAATAATGAAGATCATCACACTTATATGGATTTACAACTCAAGAATTACAACTCAAAGCTAGAACAAGATATGACTCTATATGAATGCCTCCGGCGGTGTACCGGGATATGCAATGAATCAAGAGCGACATGTATGAAGATTATGAAGGTGGCTTTGCCACAAATACGATGTCAACTACATGATCATGCAAAAGAGCAATATGACAATGATGAAACGTGTCATACTAAATGGAACGGTGGAAAGTTGCAAGGTAATATATCTCGGAATGGCTATGGAAATGCCATAAAAGGTTGGTATGGTGGCTGTTTTGAGGAAGGTAAATAAAGGGTTCATGCTACCGGTGAAAGTTGTGCGGTAATAAGAAAAGCTAGCAAAGTGGAAGGATAAGTGTGCATATGTCCATGGACTCGCATTAGTCAAAAAAGAACTCATATACTTATTGCAAAAGTCTACTTAGCCCTCGAAGCAAAGTACTACTACGCATGCCCCAAGAGAGATAGATTGGAAGGAAAAATTCCATCGCGCGTACCCGACTGCCACTCATAAGGAAGACACTCAAAAGAGCACCTCATGCAACAAATTTGTCACACAACTTTTACCAAACATGCATGCTACGGGACTTGCCAACTTCAACAAAAGTATTTCTCAATTTCATAATTACCCACTAGCATGACCCTAACATTACTACCTTTATATCTCAAAACAATTATCAAGCATCAAGTTGATCATAGCATCCAATTCTTTTTCTATGATAGTTTTTATTATACCCAACTTGGATGCTCATCATTCTAGGACCAACTTTGTAACCAAAACAAATACCATGCTGTTCTAAGATACTCTCAAAATAATATAAGTGAAGCATGAGAGACTAGCAATTTGTATAAAATTAAGACACCACCGTGCTCTAAAAGATATAAGTGAAGCACTAGAGCAAAAACTATCAAGCTCAAAAAAAATAAGTGAAGCACGTAGAGTATTCTAGCAAATTCTAATCAAATAGGCTTCTCCAAAAATGTGTGTACGGCAAGGATGATTGTGGTAAACTAAAAAGCAAAGACTAATATAATACACGACGCTCCAAGCAAAACACATATCATGTAGCGAATAAAAATATAGCTCCAAGTAAAGTTACCAATGAACGAAGACGAAAGAGGGGATGCCTTCCCGGGGCATCCCCAAGCTTAGGCTTTTGGCTATTCTTGAATATCTTGGGGTGCCTTGGGCATCCCCAAGCTTAGGCTCTTGCCACCCTTTATTCCATAGCCCATAAAAGCTTTACCCAAAACTTGAAAACTTCACAACACAAAACTCAACAGGAAATCTTATAAGCTCTGTTAGTGAAACAAAACAAAATCACCACATAAGGTACTGCAATGAACTCAGTCTTTATTTATTTTGGTGTTAAACCTACTATATTCCAACAACTTTATGGTTTATAAACTAATTTACTAGCCATAGATGCATTGAAATAAGCAAACAACACACGAAAAACAGAATCTGTCAAAAACAGAATAGTCTGTAGCAATCTGTAACTAACGCAAACTTCTGGAACTCTAAAAATCCTACCAAAATAGGACGTACTGGAAAATTTGTTTATTGATAAGCAGCAAAACGAATCAATGCAAAATCACGTTTCTGTGATTTATTGAATTTTTTCTCGTGAGCGCAAAGTTTCTGTTTTTCAGTAGAATCAAATCAACTATCATCGTAGTTTATCCTATAGGTTCTACTTGGCACAAACACTAAATAAAAGATAAAAACACATCTAAACAGAAAGTAGATGCAAGATTTATTAAATAACAGCAAGGAAAAATATTGGGTTATCTCCCAACAAGCGCTTTTCTTTAAAGCCTTTTTAGCTAGGCATTGAGATTTCAATGATGCTCACATGAAAGACAAGAATTGAAGCACAAAGAGAGCATCATAGAACATATGAAAAACACACTTAAGTCTAACATACGTCCTATGCATAGGCATCTTGTAAGCAAACAAATTATCAAGGCAATCAAAAACTAGCATATGCAAGGAAGAACAAAGATATGATAGCAATCTCAACATGAAGAGAGGTAATTTAGTAACATGAAAACTTCTACAACCATAATTTACTTTCGCATAATAATTACATGTAGGATCATAAGAAAATTCAACAAAATAGCTATCACATAACATATTCTCAACACGATCCACATGCATGTAAAGTTGGCACTCTTCCAAAATAGTGGGACTATCATTAACTAAAGTCATGACCTCTCCAAACCCACTTTTATCAAAAATATCATAAGATTGAACATTCTCCAAATATGTGGGGTCTAAAGTTGACACTCTTCCAAATCCACTTTCAATATTATTACAAACACTATTATCAATCTCATATTCATCATGGGGCTTAAATAAATTTTCAAAATCATAAGAAGAATCACTCCAATCATGATCATTGCAACAAGTAGTAGACATAGCAAAACTAGCATCCCCAAGCTTAGGGTTTTGCATATTATTAGCATAATTGACATCAAGAGAATTTATAGTAAAATCATTGCAATCATGCTTTTTATTCAAAGATCTATCATGAATCACTTCATAAAGTATTTCATCACAATTTTCAGATTCACTGATTTCAAGCAAAACTTCATAAAGATAATCTAGTGCACAAAACTCATTAGCAATTGGTTCATCATAATTGGATCTCTTAAAAAGATTAGCAAGCGGATGAGGATCCATATATCTTAGGTTCTCTATTTAGCAATAATAAGCATCTAATCCAACCAAACGAGCAAATGAAAGGGCAAGCAAAAGAGGGAAGAGAAGATTGGGAAAGAGAGGGCGAATAAAACGACAAGGGTGAAGTGGGGGAGAGGAAAACGAGAGGCAAATGGCAAATAATGTAAATGCGAGGGAGATGAGTTTGTGATGGGTACTTGGTATGTTTTGACTTGAGTGAAGACCTCCCCGGCAACGGCGCCAAAAATCCTTCTTGCTACGTCTTGAGCTAGCGTTGGTTTTCCCCGAAGAGGAGAGGGTGATGTAGCAAGTGTAGCGTAAGTATTTACCTCAGTTTTGAGAACCAAGGTATCAATCCAGTAGGAGGCTCCTCAAAAGTCCCACGCACCTACACAAACAAACTGAGAACTCGCAACCAATGCAATAAAGGGGTTGTCAATCCCTTCACGGCCACTTGCGAAAGTGAGATCTGATAGAGATAGTATGATAAGATAAATATATTTTTCGTATTTTATAATATAGATGCAAAAAGTAAAGATGTAAATAAAAGTAGATTGAAAGCAAATATGATAAGAGATAGACCCGGGGGCCATAGGTTTCACTAGAGGCTTCTCTCAAGATAGCATAAGTATTACGGTGGATGAACAAATTACTGTCGAGCAATTGATAGAAAAGCGCATAGTTATGAGATTATCTAGGCATGATCATGTATATAGGCATCACGTCCATAACAAGTAGACCGACTCCTGCCTGCATCTACTACTATTACTCCACACATCGACCGACTCCTGCCTGCATCTAGAGTATTAAGTTTATAAGAATAGAGTAACGCATTAAGCAAGATGACATGATGTAGAGGGATAAACTCATGCAATATGATATAAACCCCATCTTGTTATCCTCGATGGCAACAATACAATATGTGTCTTGCAACCCTTTCTGTCACTGAGTAAGAACACCACAAGATTGAACCCAAAGCTAACCACTTCTCCCATGGCAAGAAAGATCAATCTAGTAGGCCAAACCAAACTGATAATTCGAAGAGACTTGCAAAGATAACTCAATCATACATAAACAAATTCAGAGAAGATTCAATTATTATCCATAGATAAATCTAATCATAAACCCACAATTCAACGGATCTCGTCAAGCACACCACAAAAAGAGATTACATCGAATAGATCTCCACAAGAGAGGGGGAGAACATTGTATTGAGATCCAAAAAGAGAGAAGAAGCCATCTAGCTAATAACTATGGACCCGTAGGTTTGTGGTAAACTACTTACAACTCATCGGAGGGGCAAGGATGTTGATGTAGAAGCCCTCCGTCGTTGATTCCCCCTCCGGCAGAGTGCCGGCGAAGGCTCCAAGATGGGATCTCGTGGATACATAAGGTTACGGTAGTGGAAATTGTGTTTTGTGGTGCTCCTGGATGTTTTCGGGGTCCGTAGGTATATATAGGAGGAAGAAGTACGTCGGTGGACGCCCGAGGGGCCCACGAGACAGGGGGCGCGCCCTACAGGGGGTGTGTGGCCTCCTATCTCGTGGCTTCCTCGGCAGCTTCTTGACTTGCACTCCAAGCTCTCCGGATCACGTTCGTTCCAAAAATCACGCTCCCGAAAGTTTCATTCCGTTTGGACTCCGTTTGATATTCCTTTTCTTCGAAATACTGAAATAGGCAAAAAAAACAGCAATATGGGCTGGGCCTCCGGTTAGTAGGTTAGTCCCAAAAATGATATAAATGTGTAAAATAAAGCCCATAAGCATCCAAAAGGGGTAATATAATAGCATGGAACAATCAAAAATTATAGATACGTTGGAGACGTATCAGAAACCTAGTAGAGAAGGAAGCGTGAGCTACACGATGCATGCGCACAGTGCTTACCCATGTACTGCTTGTGCTGTCGAAAGGGCTCAGGGTTGCCGTTTGATCTGCGAGCATCCAATGGTGCACACGTACGATCCGTGGGGTTTTGGTTCTGGCCAGTCAGAACGCAGGACTCAGATCACGTGCAGCGAGGGGGGGGATATCATGTGGAAACCGGTGAAAACCACGAGAAAAAAGATGTTTTGAAGTTTCAAAAAAATTCGGGATGTTAAGAGGATGATGTTTTATTGGCACACAAAATTTCAAGTTGAAACACATTAAGATATGTGAGCTATGAAAAACACAAAATCAGTGTTGAATAGTGCCGAATAGTAATGTCACTATTCAGGGCGGAATTTGTTTTTTTTTCACATCTCACATATCGTGATGTTTTTCAACTTGAAATTTTGTGTCGCAGTAAAACATCACCTTCTTAACATCCCACATTTTTTCCAGATTTTTATGAAACTTTAAAATATGGTTTCCACGAAGTTTTCATTGAATATCGGCTTTCGTGAGTGAACCGTGTGCTATTTGAAAACATTTCGTGAGAAGAATCTCGGTTTTTAGATCCCTGTAAATCCAAAACTAAGCTGAAATTCGTGAAACCTGCCATGGTGTCACGACATCGCACTTATATGTCAAGGAATTTTCTTCGTCCATTGTGGCGCAAGTTTTATTACAAGCCTCTTACAAATCGGAGCTTCTCTCAAAGAAGCCTCGTGGTTCTGATAGGGAAACATGTCCCCCTTGTGGGCGAAACGTAATCACTGCCTCTTTTCACCTTGTATTTTCTTCTACGGGCAACATGGAACGACAGGATATCCGTGCTGAAATTTAAACTTACTCAGGGTTCGTTTGGCCTTTTTATACACTAATTGAGTTTCCTAGGCATTTAATGTCCATAATTCAAATCTGAACTACAAATACATGCTCCAGTTCACCAAAATGGCTAGAAAAATTATACATGTGTCCTTGGGTGCATGTTTAGGTCCCATGCCAGGAATGGGAACGAATTACAACTATACTGTTGTCATGGCTCGTACTCAAACATTTCGATTCTCGATTTTTAAGGCCCCATAAATCCTAAACTCACTAGAAAGTCATCAAAGGTGGCATGGTGTCACGTCATGGCACATATATGTCGTGGTAAAAACATTGTCCAATTTGGGCCAAGCTTTATTACAAACCTCTTACAAAAACTGGAGCTTCTCTCAAAGAAGCCTCATGGTTCTGATAGGTAAACGTGTTCCCGTTGTGGGTGAAACGTAATCACTGCCTCTTTTTGCCTTGTATTTTCTTCCACGAGCAACATGGAACCACAGGATATCCGTGCTGAAATTTAAACTTATTCAGGGTTCGTTTGGCCTTTTTATACACTAATTGAGTTTCCTAGGCATTTAATGTCCATAATTCAAATCTGAACTACAAATACATGCTCCAGTTCACCAAAATGGCTAGAAAAATTATACATATGTCCTTGGGTGCTTGTTTAGGTCTCGTGCCAGGAATGGGAACGAATTACAACCGTACCGGTGTCCTGGCTCTTCCTCAAACATTTCGAATCTCGGTTTTTAAGTCCCCATAAATCCTAAACTCACCAGAAAGTCATCAGAGGTGGCATGGTGTCATGTCATGGCATATATATGTCATGGTAAAAACATTGCCAATTTGGGCCAAGCTTTATTACAAACCTCTTACAAACAGGAGCCTGTCGCAAGAACCCTCGTGGTTTCGATAGGGAAACGTGTCCCCTTGTGGGCCAAACAATAATCACTCCCTCTTCTAGCCTCGTATTTTCTTCTACACGTGACACGGAACAACTGGAGATTCGCGCTGAACTTTGAAATTATTCAGGGTTCGTTTGACCTTTTTATCCATTAATTGAGTTTTCTAGGCATTTAATGTCAATCATTCAAATCTGATACAAATACATGCTCCAGTGCACCAAAATGGCTAGAAAAAACGTACATGTTTCCTTGGGGTGCATGTTTAGGTCCCATGGAACGAATGGGAACAAATTCAACCGTCTCGCCGTCCTGGCCTAGCCACAAACATTGCGAATCTCAGTTTTTAAATGTCTGTAAATCCAAAACTCACCAGGAAATCATGAAACTTGGCATGGTGTCACTACATGGTATATATAATTGTCCAATTTGGGTGAAGCTATTTTACAAGCCTTTTACAAACCGGGGCCTGTCACAACCCTCATGGTTCCGGTAGGGAAACATGCCCCTCTTGTGGGCGAAACGATAATCGATGCCTCTTCTCGCCTTGAACTTTGTTTTCTGCATCCAACATAGAATAACAGGAGTATCGGGCTGAAATTTGAAACTGTCCAGGGATTGTTTGGCCATTGTACATATATTACTAATTACTAAGTTTTCTATGCATTTAATGTAGTCCATAATTCAAATTTGAACTATGCCCCAGTGAAGCAAAATGGGTGGGAAATCATACATGTGTCATTGGGTGCATGTTTAGGTCTCGTTTAAGGAATGATAATGAATTACAAACTTGTCGTCTTCCTGAAACAATGAGAATCTCGGTTTTTAAATCCCAGTAAATAAAAATCGTCCAGTTTGAGAAGAGGCGCATATATTAGTAGCCAACGAAGTCCTTTTTGAAACAAAAAGCTGAGAAGTTAATATCGCAAACGGTTGTATTATATTTACCGTGTCAAAATTTAACCATACTCGGTGGTGTGCGTGCAGCTGTTTGATTAGACGGGATGAGCGCGAGAAGTCCGCCGCGCAGGTTCGACGGGACGTGTGCGAGCAGTCCGCCGTGCAGGCTCGATGAGACGCGTGCATCCTGTCCATCGAGCCTGCGAGCAGCAAGGCCGCCCATGCTCACCGGGAAGTGAGCTCTTTGACCTCCATGCACCAGCCGCCGCCTGCCTCGCTCACAACTTCTCCATTAATGAGTTAATTAAAGCACCTGGACGGAGGGTGTTTGCTTGTGATCCCATGGCAACATTTGCTTTGTTCGTGTTTTTGACTCGTATTCCGCCCTAATTTAAATTGCCACATAGGGCAACGGATAATATGACCACAAATAAAATGGCAATGGACAATACAACGACAAATTTACAATGGCACAGATAATAATTGTCTTACATATTGCGGATAATTTAAAATGCCACATGCGGCAAAGCCCGGAAGACACGGGGGGCAAGAGAAGAAGGAAATTGCAGACAATGATATGGGTCACTACTGTCTCTACTCGTCGATGGATTGCCGGGCGGCGAAATCCTCCAGCTCCTTCTTCAATTCCTCATGACTTTGCTTGAAAGCAGCCACGGATTCCTCCACCTCCTGCTCGCGCTCGATCCGGAGCTTCCTCAAGCCACCCATCAGTTCCTCAACAACCGCTTTTAGCGTCATCTCTGAGGCACTGCTCTGCTCATGCAGCATCTTCCAGCCGGCGGCCTCCTCCTCCTTCTCGGTGACCAACTTGAGGGGCTTCGCATTGTCATCCATGAGTTGCTCAACGAGGCCGGTCGCCTTGTCAACCAAGGCATCGCTGTTCTTGAGCAGCTTCATCAAGCCGTCGACCAGCTCCTGCTGCGTAGTGACGCTAGCGAGAATGTCGTCGTCAGGACTTCAGGAACGCTGGCTAGTCGTGATGGCCAATGCTGTAAATGCGCTTGTGAGAGACCTCGCGTGCCCGTGAGAGCTCGTTTGAGGGCTCCGCGGCGCGCCGGGACATCTCTGCTATGGCTGCGGCTTCGCGGTGGGACCTCTCTAGTGCTTCCGCGGCCTTGGTCTTTGCTGCCTGGTTATATGTCAACCCTAAACTCCTCCTACCGGTCTTGCCGGAACGACTTGACAGAAAAACAAGTTTTGTGGGTGATGAGGAGAGGAACTGTGAAGTAATTTTCGAGTGGGTAGTTTTTATAGCCCGGTGCTAAGTGTGAACACATATTAGTTTAATAGGTGTAAACAGATTTGCAATTACTTATTGCATTGTAATCAGCAATGTGACGAGAAACAAGGTCAAAATTAATTGATGGCAGAAGGTTGACCACGTGGTTGCTCACCGTTGAGGCGGCCGCGGCGCACTCCGCTCTGGCGTCCCTACGCGCGCTCTGCTCGCCGTTGAGGCAAAGTTACAATGGCAGCTGTTAATAATTCTTAATAATTGTCTTACATATTCAGGATAATTTAAAATGCCAAATGCGGCAAGGCCCGGAACACTCACGACCTACATATGCATACAATTATATAAAATATAAGCTAAAAGGCTGAGTTGGCGGCCTTCCGACGATGGTCTTCTCGGACCCCATGATCAGCATAGCACCCTTGCGGTCGTTCACTCCGAGTGTCCCGACCTGCCTCCGCCTACGGAGCTGCTGGCGCTGCGAGGCTCTTGGGGCTGCTGGGCCTCTTCTAGAAGAGCTTGACAGCGTGCAATCGCGCGCATGACAACTCCGCGGAACTGCTCCATTTCCATGTCTCTGGCCTGGTAGAAAATTCTGTCGATTACCTGCATCCTCAAGATATCACGTTGGCGATGTTCTACTTCATCGGGGATGTCAACTCCGCCAAGGATGCGCTCGAGCCTGGCCACCACATCATCGGGATCGAGGTTGACACGGCCGCCGCGGGCAATGATGAAGCCGTAGGCTGCCTTTATCTTGAATGAATTGCAGAGGTCCTCTGCCCATTCCTTGCGGGGCATTAGGCTCTCGATGAGCACCGGTGACGGCGGCTCTTCGGGTGGGTCGTCGATCATGCCGATGAGCAGCTCTAGATCTTTTGCACGGTGGATGGCAAACTGCTCATCACACCTCCTCTGCAATATGTCGATTATGCTCCCAAGGACTATGACGCCGATATCGCTGCCGATGGGCCATGGTGCCTGCACCGGCCGATGAAGCTCTTGCTCCCCGACCTGCTCCGGCTCGTTCTCCTCGCCGAAGATGTAATGCAGGTAGGCGTCGACGTCGAAGCTTTGGTCGTTGCCTGGCATGCTTGGAATAACTAATGGTAGATGGTTGAGGACTAGATCTTCGCAGAATGTCGCGGCGGTGCGTTCCCGCCTGGGTTATATGCAGCAAGCCATTAGCTGGTGGCGGGAAATCGATGAGGGAATAGATGTGGATTTTACAATTCATCCATGTGGAGCGCGGGAAGCATTCGCTGGAGCGCGGGAAGACTAAGTGGAGCACACACACAACCCGAATACCGTATCTGGTGCCACATGTTATTTATCACACAAGTGTTAACATAAGGAAAGGTATGTGTAACTTACTAATCATCGCACACGAGTACTCGCAGACGCATCATGTGCGATACTCCTAGCCACTGCAAGCAACTAGGTTGCATTTTTCAAAGTTGTTTGTACACACAGAATCGCACACGAACTAACTGTATTAACCGTCTGTGTTGTAATTTCTCATCGCAAACAGTTCATCTAAGTCGACTGTTTGCCACGTATCACACACATCTTGTTAAGTTAAACCATTTCTGTTGCGTTCGCTAATCGAAAACAGTTCGTCTGAGTGAACCATATGCCCTATATCACACACACCTTTATCTGGATAACTGTCTATGTTGCACTCCCTAATAGCAAACGGTTCATCGGAGCGAACTGTATGCCGTATATCACACACACATTGATATGACTTCCCATTTCTGTTGTTCTGCCTCATCGCAAATGGTACGAATGGGTTAACTGTGTGGCCTTAATCGCACACGCAACTAAAATCTGAACCGTGTTTGATGCATCCTCCATCGCAAATGTTTTGCACCTTTTTTGATGGTTTTTTTACACCACCGTTTGTGATTATGGCATCGCACATAGTTTCGTCGAAGGGTCTCTGATCGTAGTGTCGCGTTAGCAGCATCATGCAGTAGTGTGTAGTACTCCAATGTTGTGGGTGTTCCTAGATCTGTTCGTGCCGGATCTAATTCCGAGCGGTACTACCGCACCTCCCGTACAGTACTACCACTCTGGCTGCATCCGCTTCGTGCGGTACTACCGCTCCTCTGGAGAGGTACTACCGCTGAGGGCGCCGAAATAATTTTTTACTTCCGCTCTAGGCGCGGTACTACCGTGCCATCCCGGTGTGGTACTACCGCGGCTAGAGCAGCAGTAAAATTTTACTTCCGCTCAGTGGTGCGGTACTACCATTGACTTCAAAACTTCCTCGTGGCCACTATCCAATCTTATTTCTACGTGTTTCGTTTGTTTTTGTTGTGGCCATTGCATTGATCCTTCTCGTTTCTCTTGTGTGTTCTTGTGTTTTGTGTCATAGGTGGTGGCTCCGGTTCCAATGTCTGTCATTCGAATCCCAGCTGTGACACAGGCTCGAAGCACCTGCGCAACCAAGAGGAGGCTCCAGAGGGCTCCAATGCCCCCCAACACAGAACAAAGACCACCGCCACCAAGACTAGGGAACCATCAATGGGCATGGCTGAGATACCACTGGCTGAGTTTGTCACTCGCAGGAAGCTCAACCCCTATGTGAAACCCGTTGAGAATTTCAGAGGGAATGATTTTTTCTGGACCAAGCAGTAGAATCTTATCTTTTTGGATGTGGTCAAGGCCAAGCAGAACATATACGTGGACGTGCACTGAATTGATATGGATCATATGAGGAAGGATAAACACCGAGCATATTTTGGTGAGGCTTTGGACCTGGTGGAGCAATTTGGCATTGAGGACTTGATCACTTTCCACCTAGACTCTGACCCTGAGATTGTGGCCCAGTTCTTTGCTTCGGTCCACTTCCATACTGATGAGGAACGGACCATGACATGGATGACCAATGGACAGAGGATGACTGCTAAGTGGAAGGAGTTCATGGATCTGCTACAGGTTCGTGATGAGGGGCTCAACAAGCCCGTTGGTGTTTGCCCTCATGCCAACCCCGAGTCCGCCAGCAAAAACAAGCTTCAGCCCTACTTTGTTGAGAAGAAGCTTCCAGTGGCAAGAAGGCGTGGGTGCTGAACTCATTCCTTAATATCATGCACCAGATCTTCCACAACTCCCTCTTTTCGCATTGGTGACAAGGATAAGGTGCATGCTTATCTCGTGGATATGATGCTCATATGTGAGGAGGCGCATCTCGCTCAGACGCAACCACTTGATGTCTCACATATCATGTGGTGTGAGCTGTAGTTTGCGGTGTTCAACCGTAAGGTACCTATTTATGGACCTTACATGTTTCACTTGATCTCGAGGACTTGGGAGTGGCTCTATCCCAATGATGAGTTTGTTGCCCCCGGCTGGATTCGTCATGAGCCCATCAAGCTCCGCATCAAGGGACAGTGGGCTAACACCACTACCCGTGCTGAGGCAGAAGCTGCTAAGATGGACGTGGATGAGGAGGAGATTGAGGAGGAGGAAGCGGATGAGGACAACTCTGATGGATACTCGCCTTCATCTTCTGAGCCCTCTTGGGCTAAGAGGATGAAGAACAAGATGAAGGCTCTATTCTGCATGCAGGCGAAGGGACAGTACAGGTCTCAGGTTGCTCAGAATGAGATTCGCCGGTGCGACAAGAGGATCCTGAGGACGTTCGGCGAGCAGGTATCAAGCGGGTTCGAGAAGCACATCACCCCAAAGGCTAAATGGATGGTGAAGCAGGGCTACCAGTGGACTGAATCTGAGGAGGATACCATCCCCGCTGCCGAGACCGACAAGGAGCGTGACGAGTGATCGCTTCAGCTTGAGCTACCACATGTGTTGTAGGTGTCCTCTATGCCTTTTTGGTGTCTCAATGCCAAAGGGGGAGAGAGAGTAGGATTTGCGAGTCTTGTGTCGTGTTATTTCGCTTTGTCGCGTTGCTTTCGTTCTGTTGAACCTCGTTTGCTTTGGTTTGGTTTGTGCTCGTGAGACTAGATTCTCTATCATATGGTGTAAGACATATGCACTCTAGTGTATTTTATTGTCTTTCTTTCTTAGTAGCCCATGAGCCTATGCTATCTTGTGCCCGTTACTTTATGCTCATATTTATTATCTTGCCTCCTTGCTTAGTGTTAGTTATTTTGTTGCAAGATATGCCTCGTCTATAAAATATAGGGGGAGTGTTGATCCTAGTATGTGTGCGGTGCAGTCCAAAGCATTTCTCTAGAGAGCACACATCTAGGGGGGGGCCGTCTATATTTTATAGTTGTTGGGTTTGCCTATGCTTCATTTTATTTCCCTATGTGCAAATCCCGTATTGTCATAAATCCACCAAAAAGGGGGAGATTGTAAGGGCATATTTATTCCTTAGTTGTTTTGGTGATTGATGACAATGCATTTGTGGACTAATCGTGTGCATTGAGCATTCCACATATCTCATGTTTAGGCACAAGATGATTCGTTGCCCCTCGGAGTCCAGTGAAGATGGAGTTTTCCCTACGTTTCTTTTCGGTTGATTTGAGTCGTAGGAAAGTCGTACTATTAAGAGGGGGTCCGCTTTGGAAAGGTTTGCATGGAATCATCACGTACACGTCTGTTCCTTTTGCACCACCTTTCCTTTGGCTCTTTGGAGCATCCTCCGTTTGCCTGTGTCTCTGCAAAATGAACGACTCCTAGTGTTGGTTGTGCTGGGGCATGCGGTAGTACTGCTCATGCAAGCGGTAGTACCGCAGAGGCTCACGGTAGTACCAGTCACGGCCGTGGTAGTACTGCAGTCCCTTGCGGTAGTACCGCTCCCAGGGCGCGGTAGTACCGTGGCCTCGGGCCAGGCACAACAGCATGAGCGGAAGTAGGGGCGGATTACATCCGCGCCCTACGTGGTAGTGCCGCTCTAGGTTTGCGGTAGTACCGTGTCAGATTTTTGCACAGATCGAAACTCAGTGGAAGTAGCCTCGGATGTATTTTTATATGTCTATGCCTCCCAGCCTAGACAAACCCTGCCTTGCGGTAGTACCGCAAGGGTGAGCAGTAGTACCACTCCAGCGGTTCTACCGCTCTCTGCTTCAACGCAACAGGGCTGGTCTAGCTCCTGCCGCGCCAGCGATAGTACCGTAGTACCCCACGGTAGTACTGCATGCCCTTGCGGTAGTACCACTTGTCTGGTGCGATAGTACCGCTCGTCACAGGCTGGGTAAGTGGATAACAGTTGGATTTGTCCTATCACTATATAAGGGGAGTCTTCTTCTCCGAGTTGACTACCTCTTCTATCCCTAAGCTCCATTGTTACTCTAAGCTCCATTTTTGCCCGATCTCTCTCCCTCGCCAATCAAACTTGTTGATTCTCTAGGGATTGGTTGAGAAGGCCCCGATCTACACTTCCACCAAGAGAAATTTGTTTCCCCCCACTAATCCCTTGCGGATCTTGTTACTCTTGGGTGTTTGAGCACCCTAGACAGTTGAGGTCACTGCAGAGCCATATTCCATTGTGGTGAAGCTTCGTGGTGTCGCTGGGAGCCTCCAATTAAGTTGTGGAGATTGCCCCAACCTTGTTTGTAAAGGTTCGGTCGCCGCCTCCAAGGGCACCAATAGTGGAATCACGGCATCTCGCATTGTGTGAGGGTGTGATGAGAATACGGTGGCCCTAGTGGCTTCTTGGGGAGAATTGTGCCTCCACACCGCTCCAACGGAAACGCACTTCCTCTCAAAGGGAAGGAACTTCGGTAACACATCCTCGTCTTCACCGGCTCCATTCTTGGTTATCTCGTACCTTTACTCGTACAAGCTTACTTTGTGTTGCATTCCTTGCTTGCTTGTGTACTTGTTGTTGTTGCATCATATAGGTTGCTCACCTAGTTGCATATCTAGACAACCTACTTTGATGCAAAGTTTAAATTGGTAAAGAAAAGCTAAAAATTGTTAGTTGTCTATTCACCCCCCCCCCTCTAGTCAACTATATCGATCCTTTCACCCGTATTGATGAGAATCCCGCAATAAGGGGGCACGATCTCTACTTTGACAAGACGTGTCAATAGTGGTTGCATCTCGAAACATGAAGCGGGGGCCAAAAAACGGCTCGAAATAATAAAGAGGCCAGATGCAACATTTCACCGAAAGGGCCGTTGTTGGGTATACCTCATTAAGTATTGTATCCTTGTGGTTGAGGGTTGTGACTATTGTACAGAGACAGATATAGTTCTCTTGTCAGAAGACTGCTTTTTATGCGGAGAAGGAATCCACCTTGCAATTCCGACGACAATCTGCGTGCCGAACACATCATCATTGAAGACTGGTTCATGGGCTACTAAGGGAGTCCTGGACTAAGGGGTCCTCGGGTGTCCGGGCAATTTGATATGGGCCGGACTGATGGGCCGTGAAGATACAAGATAGAAGGCATGCCCCTGTGTCCGTATGGGACTCTCCTTGGCGTGGATGGCAAGCTTGGCGTCCGGATGTGTAGTTTCCTTTCTCTGTAAACCGAATTTGTACAACCCTAGGCCCCTTCGATGTCTATATAAACCGGGGGTTTAGTCCATAGAGGCCAAGATAACCATACATGCTAGACATCTAGGGTTTAGCCATTACGATCTCGAGGTAGATCAACTCTTGTAACCCCTATACTCATCAAAGTCAATCAAGCAGGAAGTAGGGTATTACCTCCATCAAGAGGGAATGAACATGGGTAAACATCATGTCCCCTTTGTCTCCTGTTACCTTCGATCCCCAGACGCACAGTTCGGGACCCCCTACCCGAGATCGGCCGGTTTTGACACCGACACCCACAACAAGCACATGGACGGGCGTTCGATTGGTATTGATGTTAGAATAAATCTGAGGCACTTCGTCGATCATCCAAGAACCAAGAAATCACACGAGTATGACACCAAGATTTCTTAACGAGGTTCACCGATATGGCTACATCCCCGGGGCCTCACTACGGGCGCTCCTCCCCGTGACACCGTCACAATACCGCACACCGGCCACTCGGGCGCTGGGCGTCGACTCCCCTGCGTACATGTGCTATTATGTTGGCATAGGTTACATCGTGTGTCTACCATCGCTATATATGAGAGGCCTAGGATACAGGTGTCCTACTAGGACACGACTCCATATCCTATCTAAACACAATACTACTCAGAGTCCAACTATAACCTACCTTGTACACAGTATTCGACACAACTCTAACAAACTCCACCTTGGTGAATATTCTCCACCACCTTGAGTTCGTCAATGCATCAAACTTCCATGTACATTGGACTTGAGCTTATTCCATGAGCACCGTTGCTACTCCAAAGACTCCATGTGACTCCACATGTAACTTGTAATCCCTTATTTTCTTGACCACAGACAACACTCGAGCAAAATTAAGTTCCTTATTACTCTAGTTTGTGCTCCCAACTTTCAGAGTATCCGTCCAATGCCATCACACACTGATCACTAACTTGCGTGAAAGTGAACAACTCACATATTGGGTGTCACACATAAGAGTTACCTGAACTCAACATCACCGCCCCTTTCTTGACCGCCTGTCTGAAACTTGAAGGAATTTCACCATTGCTTGTAGTCATCCCGAGTCAAATTCGCAGTTGTCTCACCACATGTATGACCACCAGAGCCATGGCATGTCTCCATGGCACGTGCTACCGCACGCCTCGCCGCTATTACCGCATTGAGCATCCGCTGTCCCGGTTGAGTCTCAAGGGTCGTGAACCCACACCACTCAACCCCCACTGCAGAGTTCCACCAATCATCACCGACCAATGACGAGTTTCACACTTCCATCAAACCACTGGGCTCTCCCAGCCAAATGGATTGATCCCCACCTCATATTATCTTGAGAAAATTCCTTGTGTTTGCGTACGCATCTAGCCGGAACAACCAATCTGGCTGGTAGTTGTGTAGCTGTGTACTTGCGTCTCACCGGTAAATCGATCTACATATCTCCTATCAGTTCATTGGAAAGCACTGTATTCCGTAGGGATGTGTATGACAAATGCAGCAAGACAGCTCATGACACGCGGTGAAACCAGACTCTAATCAATTCATCACATTGACGGATGACCTCAACATGGCGAGGGCCGGCCATGCGGACTCCATGGAGGCCAAAGAAGCGTGCTCAGTGTGGGTGGACGTACAATGCGAGCCCGACGTGGTGTTCCTTCGCGGCGCGTGCGACGCCGACGTGCACGACGCCTACTTCCACGCCTCTTGTGCGCGGGGCGAGGCGGTGCTCGAGGTTTGCTGGGCGTGCTGCTGCGCGCTGCCGTCCTCCACGTCAGGCCATTGCCTTGGGCGCGTTGACGGATCTTTGCATTGCTAGTCGTGCTGTTTTCGCCGTCCTCCACATTGCCATCAGCTCCGGCTCGCCAAGGCGTGTGCACACAAGATGCTCGACCAAATGCCAGATCGAGCCATGGAGGTGGGCACCAAGGGGAGCATCCTGGAGGACGATGAGGTCGACGGGCCTTGAGCTCACCAGGTGGCAGAAGCACATACGAGAGTAGAGAAGCTCAAGAAGGGGGCGTATTGGGTAGGCCATTGCTGGGCGCCGGGGCGCCGACCCAACTTTCGACCGGATTGCCCCCAACTGTTCTATGCGAAGTGTAACTGTCGTCAGATCTGAGTGGATCTCCTTCGTCATCCTCGCATACACCTCTGGTACGAGGAAATCCCCATGGGAAAACAAGGCCGCCACACTCGCCCCAGCCACCGTGCCCTCGTCCTCGGCCGCCTGCACTTGCCGGCCACCCTACGCAACCCCGTGCTCGCGCTCTGCTTCCCGCGCTTGCCGCCTTCTGTAGCCCCTGGTCTCAAAGTCTGACCATCACCGCCGCAGCAATTTCTGTCACCGGTCGTAGCAAATGCCAACTACGGTTGCAACAAAAATCATTGTCGCCTCCGTAGCAAAATTCAAAGACGAGGCAGTGCGTCTGCTCCGGCGCCGGTGGTTGCTGGTTGCATCACCCCATCCTCCCAATGTCATCTCCAACATCTACAGGTGGTGGTTCCAGCAAAAAAAACTCTTGCCAATTGTAGCAAAAAATCCTGCCGCCGGTCGTAGCAATGCACCGTCCAACACAGATCCAGTGAAAACAAGACGCCATCGCCGATAGCAGCAGCCATGTTTGTTGGTTCCAGCCTCCATAGATGCGGTTGCAGCAGAAACGACGACGTCGTTACCGTCGCAACATGGTTGCCGCCGGTGGTAGCTGCTGCTAATGCCGGTTGAAGCTCTTGTTTACCCCTTGAAGCTTTTTCGTGCCGGATGTAGCATTTTCAGCTATCGGTTGCAGCATTTTGCAGTTGCGCTATGGCTGCCCCAGCTTCCCTGTGTGGTGTTGAAGCTTTTTAACATACTGGATGTAGCTTTTTAGGATGCAGTTGTAGCAAAAATCGAGGACGATTGCAGCAAAAATCATCGTCCCCGCCATGACGGGTTGCAGCTCTGCCGTGAATGGACATAGCAAAAAAATTCGCCGGACGTAGCAAAAAAACCATGATGGTTGCAACAACAAAAAATCGTCGTCACCATCGCGAGGTCGCAACTCGGCCATGGATGAACGTACCAAAAATCCTCGCTGGTTGTAGCAAAATTTGACGGCGGTGGCAGCAAATTTCGTCGTCACCGTTTGGTTGCAACTCGCCGTTAGAGATAGCCATGAAGGAAATATGCCCTAGAGGCAATAATAAAGTTATTATTTATTTCCTTATATCATGATAAATGTTTATTATTCATGCTAGAATTGTATTAACCGGAAACATAATACATGTGTGAATACATAGACAAACATAGTGTCACTAGTATGCCTCTACTTGACTAGCTCGTTTATCAAAGATGGTTATGTTTCCTAGCCATGGACAAAAGAGTTGTCATTTGATTTACGGGATCACATCATTAGGAGAATGATGTGATTGACTTGACCCATTTCGTTAGCCTTAGCACTTGATCGTTTAGTATGTTGCTACTGCTTTCTTCATGACTTATACATGTTCCTGTGACTATGAGATTATGCAACTCCCGTTTACCGGAGGAACACTTTGTGTGCTACCAAACGTCACAACATAACTGGGTGATTATAAAGGAGATCTACAGGTGTCTCCGAAGGTACATGTTGGGTTGGCGTATTTCGAGATTAGGATTTGTCACTCCGATTGTCGGAGAGGTATCTCTGGGCCCACTCGGTAATGCACATCACTATAAGCCTTGCAAGCATTGCAACTAATGAGTTAGTTGCGGGATGATGTATTACGTAACGAGTAAAGAGACTTGCCGGTAACGAGATTGAACTAGGTATTAAGATACCGACGATCAAATCTCGGGCAAGTAACATACCGATGACAAAGGGAACAACGTATGTTGTTATGCGGGTTGACCGATAAAGATCTTCGTAGAATATGTGGGAGCCAATATGAGCATTCAGGTTCCGCTATTGGTTATTGACCGGAGACATGTCTCGGTCATGTCTACATTGTTCTCGAACCCGTAGGGTCCGCACGCTTAAGGTTTCGATGACAGTTATATTATGAGTTTATGAGTTTTGATGTACCGAAGGAGTTCGGAGTCCCGGATGAGATCGGGGACATGATGAGGAGTCTCTAAATGGTCGAGACGTAAAGTTCGATATATTGGACGACTATATTCGGACTTCGGAAAGGTTCCGAGTGATTCGGGTATTTTTCGGAGTACCGGAGAGTTACGGGAATTCGCCGGGGAGTATATGGGCCTTATTGGGCCATACGGGAATAGAGGAGAGAGGCCAAAAGGAAGGAGGCCTGCGCCCCCCCTCTGGTCCGAATTGGACAAGGGGCGCAGCCCCCTTTTCCTTCTTCCTCTCCCCCTCTTTCCACTTCTCCTACTCTAACAAGGAAGGAGGGAGTCCTACTCCCGGTGGGAGTAGGACTCCCCTTGGCGCGCCCCCTCCTAGGCCGGCCGCCCCCTCCCCCCTTGCTCCTTTATATACGGGGGCAGGGGGGCACCTCTAGGCACAACAACAATTGATCATTGATCTCTTAGCCGTGTGCGGTGCCCCCCTCCACCATAGTCCTCCTCGATAATATTGTAGCGGTGCTTAGGCGAAGCCCTGTGACGGTAGAACATCAAGATCGTCACCACGCCGTCATGCTGACGGAACTCTCCCTCGACACTCGGCTGGATCGGAGTTCGAGGGACGTCATCGAGCTGAACGTGTGCTAGAACTCGGAGGTGCCGTAGTTTCGGTGCTTGATCGGTCGGACCGTGAAGACATATGACTACATTAACCGCGTTGTCATAACGCTTCCGCTTTCGGTCTACGAGGGTACGTGGACTACACTCTCCCCTCTCGTTGCTGTGCATCACCATGATTTTGCGTGTGCGTAGGAAATTTTTTGAAATTACTACGTTCCCCAACAAGCGGCACCCCCGCCGTCGACCTGTTGCAGCTTTTTCTGTCGCCAGTTCGAGCACGACCGTTGTTGGGTTGCAGCTTGCTCAAGGGAACCATTCATGGCCACCCCGCACCTTTTCATGTGGAGAAGGATGGAAAAAAGGTAGGTGATGGGAGGAGGTAGGAGAAAGGGAGCGCGCGGAGAAGGTAGGGGAAAGGGAGCGACTGGCGCGGCCATGAATCACGGGCGGCTTCGCGAGGTGGGAGAAAAAGAGAAGAAAAGGAACGAGCGAGTGAGGAGAACGAAGAAAAAGAGATAAGGCACGAGATTTGTTAATGCGTGGGTCCACTCTTTACGTGTCGCGATCTGAATAGCTAGCGGATGCGCGCGTGTGGATGCGACCGGCCGAAGCTTCGACCGACGCCCGACCACAAATGTTTACCTATTTGGTATGCCTGAACACTTGTCGAGCAACCAGGTAGACACACCATGCACGCACTAAGGAGGGACACCCCGGCAGTGGCGCTCTGGAGGGCCCTCGAGGGCGCTTAGTGGTCATCCTCTCACGGTGGGGTGCACACCAGAAACAGAAGACGGCAGCAAGGCGTTTTGAGGCCAAGTGGCACACTGCTGGATGTGTGGAGGCGGGGAAGATGAATATGACGTGTAGGCCCGCAGAGTCAATGACAAAAAATGATTGTTTTCGGCCGGGATTGTCTTTTTCCCGACGCAACAAATAGTGTAGGGTCGGTTTAGGGTTGGAATTGACCGAGATGGATGAATACAGAGTGCCGATTTCAGGGATTCAACGTTAAGGGTTCAATTCCGACTACCTCTACGAGTTTAAGGTTTAAAATATACTTAGGCCGAAGCCCCACTGCGCACCAGACCCCCTCCCCCCCCACACACACTTCAGCCTTCACCCGTGACCACTGCTCGGCCTTCTGCACTAGACACGCACCACACCAATCCGGAGTCAAACAAATTTATTCGCCGCACGAGCTTCCGAGCGATCTCGCCGAATCATGATGATTTCCGATCTCGCCGTAACTGGTTTGTGGATTCCGTTGTTTCCTCCCGGCGACACGCCAAGGAATAGCCTCCACAACGATTTGATAACGACGATCATCCTCTAGATCAACTTCCGCAACATCTTCGAACCTTGCTCATGATTCCACTTGTTAGAATAAATTTGAGGCACTCCGTCGATCATCCAAGAACCTAGCAATCACACGAGTATGACACCGAGATTTGTTAACGAGGTTCACCAATATGGCTACATCCCTGGGGCCTGACTACGGGCTCTCCCCCCCGTGACACCGTCACAATACCGCACACCGGCCACCCGGTTGCCGGCACACGCCGCCGGCTCCCCTGCGTACATGTGCTATTATGTTGGCGTAAGTTACATCGTGTGTCTACCCTTGCTATATATGAGAGGCCTATGATACAAGCGTCATACTAGGACACGACTCCATATCCTATCTAAACACAATACTCCCTCCTTCCCGGTTTATAGGGCTTATCTCAAAAATTTCGGTTTCCCGTTTTATAAGTCTCAATTTGATTATTCCCCATCACGTCCTCAGATTTCAAGGTGCATTAATTCATTGCATGCAAGGATTATGAGAAACTTGACCAATGCATGTACTTCATGCATGCATGCATTGCAATTAATGCATTGGTAACATAATTCTTTCAGTAAAACGAGCGCATTAATTGAGTGCTTTTACAAACCACGAAAATTATTCCATCACTCATCATCTACCTTGGTTGGTGAGATTTTTGAATTGAGCCATAAACCGGAAAAGAAGTAATACTACTCAGAGTTCAACTGTAACCTGCCTTATATATAATATTCGATACAACTCTAACAATTGATTGTATGCACGCGCGCGATTGGCGCTTTGCACAATCATTAGGCAAAAATTGCGGAAAAAGAAATACGTGCATGTTCTTGTGTTTCTACGAGAAAAATGAGTAACAACTGCGATTGTTTTTGCTTAATAAATTCGGACGCTCTAAACATGTGCCGACTCCAATCCTGACAAAATCAATCACAAACATGACGTCTCTCTTGAATTGAGGAACGATCGAACAAATCAAAGAAGATAAATTCTTCTGGAAGTTTTTTTTTAGTGATAATTAATCTGCAAGTGGATTTCCCCAACCTGATAGTAGTACTATCTTCGTTCTGATTTATTGGTTCTTTAATATTTTATTATATCCCAAATTTTGATCATGAATTTAATTAACAAAATGGTAATGCATGTCACAAAAATAATGTCACTGAAAACTATGTTCGAATATGAATTTAATGATATAATTTCTTATGACGTGCATTAACATTTTTTTAGTTATAAATTTCTAATCAAATTTTGGGTCAAAATACAAAAAGATCAATAGACCATAAGGAGGTTGTCACTGAAGAGATGACACCGAATCTTGACCTTAGTCCGACGCGTCATGCTCATCCGGCCCGTCACTCGCCTTATCCATATCGTCCGGGGCCAATCACGACCTCCCTCTTGTCACTGACGCCACCTTGGCCAGCCACAGAAGATCCCAAACCACCTCCCCGAGCAAAGCAAAACCCTAACTCCCACGGCCTGATCCGACTCCCACCGACCACTCATCTATTGCCCCTAAAACATTCAACATCCCACCGACAAGTGGGCCCAAAGTACTCCACGCCCCACATGTCAGCAGCAGCTATGTGATTAACCCATGTGCGCGAAGTGAGCCACGAGCGGCCGAACCCCGGACTGCCACGTGGGGATGGGTAGGGATCCGCGGCCCAAACCAGTGGGCCTCGAAACCGGTGAGCCCACACAACAGGCCCCCCGCCGTCTCAATGACACGCGGGCTCGCACACCGTGGGTCCCACGAGGTCGCAGAGCGTGTCTGGTGCAAGCGACGTGTCCCGAAACCCACGCCGCCTTCCATATATAAAACCCCCTATCCATCCCTCTCTCCCTCGGCTCAGTCTCGTCTCCTCCAGGAGGAAAACCAAAAGCGAAAGGGGAGGGGAGGAGAAAAAATAAGTCAGTACCACTCGCTCGCTCCGCAGCCGCGGCGCACGCACGCAAATCTCGCGCACGGGTTTGGGGGGCGCTCGATCCGCGCGGAGGAAACCCTAGGTACGTACTACTATGTCTGGATAGGGCGTCGGCTCCCGCCGTGCTTGCTGCCCGCGCGCGGCCGCCCCCCGTCTCCCCCGCTCCAGTTCGTTCCCCATTTCGGTGCGAGGCGACGCTGATTTGGTTTGGTTTTGGTTGGTGCTGTAATTGTCGCCGCAAGGCGGTGGATTCGGGATGTCGTCGCCGAGGAACGATGGTGGGTTCCTGACGCAGGAGCAGCGGGAGAAGCTGCGGATCGCGGTGCAGAACGCCGAGACGCTCTCGCTCACGTCGCCGCGCTCGCCCACGGGGAGCACCACCTCCGCGCTGCTGCAGCAGTACGAGCTGCACCAGCAGCAGGTGCGCGCCGCTGCCGCCGCCGCGAGGGGAGGCGGGGGCGGGGGCGGAGCTGGGGCGAGGCACGCGCGACGGTCGCATTCCGGGAAGGCCGTCAAGCTTAAGAAAGGTGAGGCGGCGCTCGATCTGCTTGTGCCCTGTGTAATTAATAGCTTCCCTGTTGTTATGGGGCTGGTTTTAGAGCTTGGCGTGCTTGATTAGGACGCAATGTTGCTGTGCTGCTATTATTACCGCTTCAGTGGACTGCATAGCCTGTTGTTCATGCCTTATGTGGAGTCGATCTAGTTTAGGGTTCTGGGAATGCAGGTTTAGCAGCTGAGTTGATCTTGCTGTTGATGTTTATTTCGAAGTTATGCTTGTAGTTCTCGTATGCTTATGCTGCTAGTTTTTGCGTCTCATTGAGGTGGGGCTCTCGTTATATGGAGGTAGCACATTGTGGCCTATACATCATACATCGCCGACAAAATTTTATTGGGGGGTCATCGATTGTTTGACTGTTCACTAGTTTGCCGATTTCGATTTGTTGCAGTAGGTTGGTAAGTTGATAACCATTGCATTTTGATGGCATACACCTGCTGTTGGTGGC
>NC_041393.1:402900143-402965853 GCF_002162155.2 Triticum dicoccoides
AGTTATGCTTGTAGTTCTCGTATGCTGATGCTGCTAGTTTTTGCGTCTCATTGAGGTGGGGCTCTCGTTATATGGAGGTAGCACATTGTGGCCTATACATCATACATCGCCGACAAAATTTTATTGGGGGGTCATCGATTGTTTGACTGTTCACTAGTTTGCCGATTTTGATTTGTTGCAGTAGGTTGGTAAGTTGATAACCATTGCATTTTGATGGCATACACCTGCTGTTGGTGGCGAGGGTTAGCTTTGCATGCATGAAGCAGTTTAGCGGTTCCGTGTGCGTGTTAATTTGTGATCCCGACTCCTGAACTGCCTAAAGGGGATTGGTTTTGTCGGTTCCGTGTGCGTGTTAGTTTGTGCTCCTGACTCCTGAGCTGCCTAAAGGGGATTGGTTTTGTCGGGTAATGGCAATTACAATCTGGCCATATAGCATTCTTCTATGTTGGTGGAATTGATGACCAGTATTCTGGTTGCATCTGTTACTCTTTTAGGAAATTTTTGTTGCTCTCTGCTTTTTTGATTCATAGGGGTGCTCAGATCCCATGATCTGATATATCGTACTGTAAAGTCGTCCGAGTATATTATCTACCTGTTCCTGATAATAAGCTTTCAGTTAGTTAATACCACTGACTTTTCCTGTGTGGGCAACACAACCATCTTTTACATGACATTTGCTAAGACAGAGCACTTCAGGTTCCTTCTACTTGTGACATGTACCCTGAGCTGACTGTGATGGTTGCCGTCTATATTGTCGTGTGAATTGTTCCCCACTTGTGATCATCATATTGTATGATGAGCAGTTGGCCATCTCTTGTTCTGTTGGGATATGGTCTGTTTGTATTCCTCTAATTGTTTCAGCTCACAATTCTAGCCGATGGAATTTGGTCCACATCTATGTGTATGTATGCATATCCAATACTGAAAATTTGTGCTTGCCCATTATATGATTATACTAGATCCTGCAGATTATTATTCCAACTTTTATGTTAGCTGTCTGTACTGTTTTTCGTTATTTTCGTAATAACTGGAAAACTCATTTGGTATCCTTGTTGTTATTACTTCTAGCTGTTATTGGAACCTAATTTTTTATAGAACGAGTAAATGCGTATGTGCAATGCACGTTGATATTTGGCAAAATGTTAATTCTACCTTGATTTAGGTAGAATATTAATTGCATGTCAATTATGTGATTAGTGTTGATATTACTATTTGGTATTATTTGCACGCTAAACATGTTGAGTGCTCGCCATTGGAGCAATCTAGATCGTTGGATTGACATGGTTTGGTGGCTGGGATAGTTGGATCTGCCGCTTTGGGTCTTTTTATATTGGTATAGATATAGTGTATTGCAGCATGTTGCAATGGAGGCTTCTCTCTTTCTGGTAGCAATTGATTATGTGTTTTGTTAACAAGCTGTGCATCGTTGTTTGTTTCCCTTTCCTATTTGAAGTTTTGACTCTGTGTTTCATTTAGAAAAGGAGGTTGTCATTCTGGGCTTATAGTTACTGGTCCTTTGTTTCTTGCTTGTTTAGCTTCCATTTACTTTCTGTACACATTGGGCGTGGAGTATTTGGGATCTTCAGTGAAGTGTATATTGTACTACCTGGACTCACCCTGAACGCATATGGTTAGATTTTACAATTAAAACTGGTGAGGCATTGACTTCAGTTGCTATTACCAGAGACTAGCTGTCAGGGATACTTTCTTGAACCTTTGTTTTCTTGTCCTGCTATTGTAGCATAAAAATCTAAAATGGGTCCATCTATTCATTACACCATGTAGTTGCTGTGTGGCCTAGTATAGAATGCAAATGTGCAGCTTCGTGTTTAAATCTGTACTATATGTGTGTTATTTTATTAAAAAAAACTGCCATGCGATTATGTTACATGATAGTATGATGTTCAGTTTATGATTCTTCCACGATAGAAACAGTGATTACCCATTCACAATCCAAGTCTAATACATTGTGGGGTCTTTTTGAGTTTGGGGAATTCTTGAATACCACTATAGGTTCTATCAACTAATTGCACTTCGAAAATGGCTGTGTTTTCCAGTGTGTCATGGTCTAGTAGTTCTCATTTCTACTTTTGTAATGTAGAAAATTGCTAAAATGTCTGATTTGTTCATCTTCTGTACTACAGATGGTGCTGGTGGCAAAGGCACCTGGGGAAGACTTATCGACGCTGATACAGCCACATTCCTTGACCGAAATGATCCAAACTATGATAGCGATGAGGTAATACTTCATGGTCTTGACTTGTGTACTCCAGTCATTTTTTCATGCAATGCTGAACCGTTTGACTTATTTTAGTCACAAGAAACTGGTGTCTAAATATTTTGTTAACGTGTTATGTGGTTAATACTCAGTACTCAGCCTAACTTTGGACACTCATCGTGTTGTGTTTTGTTAATCAGGAGCCATATGAATTAATTGAAGCCCCTGCTACAACCCCACTAGAGGACTACAAGAAATCTTTTGTCACGATCATTGAGGAATATTTCAGCACTGGTGATGTGAAGCAGACAGGTTCTGATCTTAAAGAGCTGGGTTATGATGACTTCCACCGCTACTTTGTCAAGAAGCTTGTTTCCATGGCAATGGACAGACATGACAAGGAGAAAGAGATGGTGTCAGTGCTGTTATCATCTCTGTATGGTGATGGGCTCAGTTCAACTCAAATCAAACTAGGGTTTGTGATGCTGCTACAAGCTGTTGATGATTTGGCTGTTGACATACCTGATGCAGTTGATGTTCTTGCTCTTTTCATTGCACGAGCAGTTGTAGATGACATTCTTCCACCTGCTTTTCTCAACAAGGCAAAAGGAAGCCTGACAGAGTCTTCAAAGGGCTTGCAAGTTTTACAAATTGCAGCAAAGAGCTATCTTTCAGCACCCCACCATGCAGAGTTACTTGAGCGACGCTGGGGTGGTTCAACTCACATCACAGTGGAGGAGGTAAAGAGGAGGATTACTGATCTTCTAAAGGAATATATTAAGAATGGTGATACAGCGGAGGCGTGTAGGTGCATAAGAGAGTTGGCTGTGCCATTTTTCCACCATGAGGTCGTGAAACGTGCTGTCACCCTTGGAATGGAAAGTCCAGCTGCAGAAACCCTTATTGTCAAGCTTCTGAAGGAGGCATCTGAAGAAGGTTTGATAAGCTCTAGTCAGATGGTGAAGGGTTTCTCCCGTATTGTTGAGAGTCTTGATGATCTCTCCCTTGATATACCATCCGCAAAATCTCAATTCCAGACATTGGTATCGAAAGCAGTTTCCGAGGGTTGGCTTGACTCTTCGTATGAATCTTCAGGTGCTAACGGCAGTGTCCAAGATGATGACCATGGGAAGCTGAGGAGGTACAAGAGGGAGGCTGTGTCTATGATACATGAGTACTTCCTTTCTGATGATATACCAGAGCTTATTCGCACACTCAAAGAACTTGGTTTACCAGAGTACAACCCGGTCTTTATCAAGAAACTGATAACAATTGCCATGGATCGCAAGAACAGGGAGAAAGAGATGGCATCCGTTCTCCTATCCTCATTAAGCATGGAGCTATTCTCCAGTGAAGACATCGTCAAGGGATTCATAATGCTTCTTGAATCTGCAGAAGATACTGCACTGGACATATTGGATGCCTCAGATGAGCTGGGACTGTTCCTAGCGAGGGCAGTGATCGATGATGTGCTTGCGCCTCTGAACTTAGATGAGATTGGCAGCATCCTTCCACCAAGCTGCAGTGGGGCTGAAACATTGAACATGGCGCGCTCGCTTGCCTCCGCCCGCCACTCAGGAGAGAGGCTACTGAGATGCTGGGGCGGCGGGACAGGATGGGCCGTGGAGGACGCCAAGGACAAGATAACAAAGCTCCTGGAGGAGTACGAGAGTGGAGGCGATGTAGGAGAAGCATGCAAGTGCATCCGTGAGATGGGCATGCCTTTCTTCAATCACGAGGTGGTCAAGAAGGCGCTGGTCATGGCAATGGAGAAGAAGAAAGAGTGCATGCTTGCTCTGCTACACGAGTGCTTTGGCGAAGGGATCATAACCATCAACCAGATGACCAAGGGGTTCTCGAGGGTCAGGGACGGGCTTGACGATCTGGCTCTCGACATACCTGATGCCAGGGAGAAGTTCCTCTCCTACGTGGAGTATGGGAAGAAGAACGGATGGCTCGTACCCTCTTTCGGCGTTGCTGCTTCGACTTGAACCGATGACCGAGCGAGCAGAAAGCATCAAGCTGGATCGCGAAGACGCAGGCTGCCATAGTGTGGTGCAGCCCACCTAGTTTGCGTTTGCGTTTGCGTTTGCGTTTGCTTCTCTGATGCACGTCCCTGGACTTGCGTCGTAGGTAGGTCAACGAGCCCCTCTTGCTTGTGGTGGTGGCTCACGTCTAGATCTTTGCATCTCTGGACATACCCTTTGCTGTTCTTGCCGTGTTCCGTTCAACATCTTCATAGACATTTTTCTTGTTACATCAAGTAGAACAGAGGAGAAAAAATAACTTCATGTAAAAGTTTTTACTATGCCTCTGCCTCTGCCTCCCCTGCATTGACGACTTGTGATTTGGGAAGCATCATGCCGAAACTAACTGTAGTAGCGACTTGCGGCATATCTGAATCGACAGTTTTTCTAGGGCTATCATCCTATCTCAAAATGCTATGGATATAGCTTTGCTCTTTGTAATAACTTCTAAATAAATTTGAGAACGTTTGGTCTTGCCTCCTGGGTTTCGATGGATTGGTCCAGACGCCTTGAATTGAGCCAACGGGGCATGCTAAACTGTCAGACCTCTTCCATGAGCTCAAGCGCACGGGTGGCACCGGGCAAAGTGGAGTACAGGCCTTTTCTCAAAGGCAAAGTTGAAAGTTGCACCTACACGCTGCTCTCCTCGTCGTCCTTCGGCTTGACATTGCTCAAGAATCTCGCATCCTCTCCACTGATGACCACTATCTTTGGGCGCGTCTCAACCGCAAGGTCATTAGCATCGCGGTCCTTAGCGTGCCAGGAAGAAGCAGAGTGCGTGCACTGCAAACGTTAAAGAGGGTGACGCTAACACTATTTTTCTTCACCCACGATAATGCTAGAAGGAGCAAAAACCATATACTACACCAGTTGAAGACAAACAATGGCTGGGTCACACACCACAAAGTTAAAGAGTGAAGTGCAATGTAGGTCCTCGAACTATTTTAAGGGTGTCATGTAGGTCCTCGAACTATAAAAATCATCATCCAGGTCCTCAAACTACAGTAAGTGTATTATTGAGGTCCAAAATTTCCCTAACCCCCTCTAACTAGCCAGCTGGCGCCGTTAACCGTGAACACTAAACAGTAAATTGTGAACAGTAAAATAGTGCACCAGTTCCAACATCATTTCTGTATGTGCTGAACAGTAAAAATCAAAAAAAATCTGGAATTCTTTGGCACCGAAGATACCCTGGTGCGTGAACAGTAAAAAATGTTCATTAATTCAAAAAAATGTTAGCGAATATGAAAAGTTATTCGCAACTTTATAAAAATGTTCACAAACAATAAATTTGAAAATATGTTCGCAAGTATGGAAAAAATGTTCGCGAGATTAAAAAAATGTTCGCGAACCACAAATATATGCGACTTCAACATTTTTTTTAAAGTCACGAATAATTTTTCCAAATTCATCGTTCGCGAACATTTTCCTAAAGTCGCGAATAATTTTTTTAAATTCACGAATATTTTTTCCAAATTCATCGTTCACGAACATTTCTTTAAAGTTGCGAACATTTTAATTAAAGTCTCGAATATTCTTTCCAAATTCATCATTCGCGAACATTTTTTTAAAGTCGCGAATATTTTTTCCAAATTCATCGTTCGCGAACATTTTTTTAGAGTCGCGTATATTTTTTCCAAATTCACATTCGCGAACATTTTTCTGAATTAATGAACATTTTTTACCGTTCATACAACTGGGTATCTTCGATGGCAAAGATTTTCAGATTTTTTTTATTTTACTGTTCATCGTACACTGTTCATCACGTGCAGAAATGATGCTCGGAACTTAAGGCTGTTTTACTGTTCACATTTCAATGTTTCATTGTTCATGTTTAACGCTGCCAGCTGGCCGGTTAGAGGGGGTCAGGGAGATTTTGGACCTGAATGACACACTTACTGCACTTCGAGGACTTGAATGACAATTTTCATAGTTCGAGGACCTACGTGACACCCATGAAATAGTTCAAGGACCTACAGTGCACTTCACTCAAAGTTAAAGGAGGACACCATCCACACACACTTTGCGAGTGTCATTGGCAGAGAGGCCAGACCCTGACCTAGGACTTCAATTGGAACAACCTTCACACCGAGCATGTGGACTTGATGCTTGACGGGAATCGATGACCCCTTCATGGAGGAGGAGGTCAAAAGGGCCATTGACGAGATGTCGGACGACAAAGCCTGGGTCTTATGGTTTACCTGCATCTTTTTTGAACTTTGTTAGGCCTCAATCAAGGATGATGTGATGCGGGGTCTTTCGCCATTTTACGACTTGCATTCTAAGAACTCCCAACTCTGCAAACATTGTCCTTTTGCCGAAGAAAGATGGGACGGAGGAGATTTTGGACCATAGGCATATAAGTCTCATTCCTGCCATTGCCAAAGTGCTTGCTTCGACTTGCCCCTTTCATGAACAACCTTGACTCCAACTCCCAAAGTGCATTCATAAAGAAGAGGAGCATACATGACAACTTCATGTATGTCAGGCCAGACGCCTGCACAGAAATAAAAAGGCAACCTTGCTCTTCAAATTGGACATTCAAGACCTTCGACTCTGCTAGATGGGATTACATCCTTGATCTACTTCAGCGGAAGGGGCTGCCTAGTCGGTTCAGGGACTGGATCACCGCCTTGGTAGCCACATCTTCATCATGGGTCCTCTTCAACGGGAACTCCCCCCCCCCCCCAAGATCTTGCATGGGAGGGGGTTGCGGCAAGGCGACCCATGTCGATGTTGTTATTCGTTATCGCCATCGACCCCCTACAGCAAACCCTGAATGTTGCTACTAAGCATAACGTTCCGCACAAGACGGGTGGAAGAGGGGCCACCTTCTGCACCTCGCTTTATGTCGAGGACGCCGCTATCTTTGTTGCCCTCATCAAGCAGGACGTCCATAATCTGGCGACCATTTTGGGCTCTTTTGGTGAGGTGACCGGTCTTTCCACCAACTTTCAAGAGAGCTCTATGGTTTCTATTTGTTGCAACAACCTCAACCTTGACGACATCCTGCAAAACTTATCAGCCATACGAGCTTCTTTCCCAGTCAAACATCTTGGCCTACCACTCTTCTCAAGAGAATGGACTTCCATCCGCTTGAGGATAAAAATGTGGCAAAGCTCCTTCCATGGCAGGGGAGGAATATCACTATGATTGGTCGAACTACTTTGGTCAAGTATGTCCTCACCTCGCAGACACTATATCATGTCACCCCTCTAGTCGTCATTCCTAGAGTTCTCAACAACATAAGAAGGTGGAGTGGGCTTTCCTTTGGTTGGCGGCGGACAAGACCTTGGGCACGAAATGCAAGGAGAATTGGGAAATTGGGTGCCACCCCACCTACCTTGACGGCCTTGATGTTCTCCATCTTGAGAAATTTGCTAGGGCCTTGTCGTTGTGCTGGCCATGGATTGAGCAGAACAACCCAACCAAGTTGTTGATTGGCATGGGCAGTCCCTTGTGACGTCGTGGGCATGGAGTTTTTCCATGTCTACACCTGCATCACCATAGGCAATGGGGCTAAGACGCCTTTTTGGGATGCGCCATGGCTGGATGGGAAGAGGCCAAATGACATTGCCCCCTTGTCCATATGGCCTGAAAGAGAAAGAAGTGGATTGTTCGCCAGGCCCTTGCTAGGAATGTGTGGATTAAACAAATCAAGTTGACCGAGGATTTTTTTTTCTCATGGATCATCTTCTTGAGTACCCAGAGCTTTGGAGCATCCTCTCGCATGTTTAGCTTAACGATGTTCTGGAGGATGACATTTCTTGGAAGTTTGCGGCAAGAAGTATCTACTCGACCAAGTCTGCATACAAGGCTCAATTCCATGGCGTCATCCTCGCTTCAATGAACAAGACTGTCCGGAAGACTTGAGCCCCTCCGAAGGTCAATTTTTTATTTTATCTTTGCTTGGTTAGCCATTCAGAATAGGATTTGGACCGTCGATCGTCTAGCTAGGAGAGGATGACAAAATTCTGGACTTTGCGCATCTGCAAGAGGGCCAATGAGACGGCCATGCATCTTTTTTTCCGGGTGTCGCTTCACCATGATTGGTGTGAAGAATGACCCAAGGATTGACTTGGTTTGGACTCCCCTGAATTTATCTGTGTGGGCAGGTGAGAGAAACATCAAATCTTGGCGGACAAGCATGACAACCCTCAACATTGCAAACCGAAAGACGATGGCCTCCCTAACCATGCTTGTCTGCTGGACGCTCTGGAATGAGCGAAACGCTCATGTCTTCCAAAAGAAATCAAACTTTACCATGCTGCTCCCTCCGTTCCTAAATATAAGTCTTTGTAGAGATTCCACTATAAACTACATACGGATGTATATAGATGCATTTTAAGGGTGGATTCATTCATTTTGCTCCGTATGTAGTCTATCCAGTGGAATCTCTACAAAGACTTACATTTAGGAATGGAGGGAGTACATCCTAAAGCTTATCGAGGAGGCTAAGATTTGGGTCATCTAGCAAAATAATTGGGTAATTTTATCTGCCACGAGAGTTAGAAGCCTTTCCTTTTGTATGTTTGATGTCGCTGTGCTCTTTTTTGAGCAGTAACTCTATATTAATAAATGAGGCAAATCTTTTGCTTTGATTTAAAAAAAAATCAGCTCCAATATGCCATGTTAATTCTCTACAGCGATCTCTTGAATTGATTTGCATGATGACGACAATTGATTAACAAAGAATAAAGCGATTGGTCATGAACGCAACAAAAGGATGTTTTCCGATGGATTATATCATGTGCTACCAGTAGAGTTTAGAAGACCTATTTGACTGTACTCTGACATCTAAGATGCACATCTAGAGTCAGAACTCAGGAGCAGGCTGCAGTTCACATCTAAATTGAACTTTCAATGGAATTTGGTTACCCACATCCGTACCAAAATGATAGAACATTATCAGCCTCATTTCAACGGTGCTCATCTCCTTACTTAAGCTACAACATGCTTGCTACCCATGGAACACCTCCTAGGTTTCGGACCTGTACACAGCGTCAGCTCTCGTTCTGCAGTCTGGCCTGATCTTGCAGAAACAGCAGCTGAAGAGTCCCTTGCGAGGCCGCGGAGCTCTGTGCTTGTCGTGCGGTTGGGACTTCCGAGAGGGTGCGCACGCACCACACGGTAGAATCTCAGAGAAACAGACACCGCGGCGACGACCTTTGACTTCGTCGACCTTTGGCATGCGCTCTCCAGCTCTTGAGGCGACATTCCCTGTAGTGGATGCTTCAGGAATGACAGAGATCTTCTGGTAGCTCAGGATCCTCGACTCCGCATCTCCTGCATCGCTATCTGCACCGTGAAGGCATCCCAGGATGTGAGATGCTTTCTCCTTGGGCTGTTGTCCTGGGAGCGGTGGCGAAGGGCACTCCCTTCTGGATGAAGCTACGGTTCTGCAGTCCGTGGCGACTGGATTCTGCGTCTGTTGATCTTCTCTGGATTGCATGACCAGGCTGACCGACGAATTCTTGGAAACAGTCCTATTGCTGATGGAGATTGGAGAAAGATTGATCCTGATGTCCACGTTGCACTTGAGCAAATTCTGCAGAGAAACCACAAGTGGCATCCAGAAGCTCTCTGATGTTGGTACCTCCTCAGGATGACAGAATTGTAACTCGGCAACTGCCACACCTGCAATCCGAAAATAAATAGAATGAAAATCTGACTTGAAACATCCTCAGCGGGCATGCAATGATGCTTATATAATATGTCACCATGATTGCTCAGACTGAATGCCAATTGCTACAGAAGATCAGAACTCTGAGCATAGTGCACGCGTTAAAAGAAACAAGGACTCTGCCCATGATGTACCATCTGATGGTGAACAATAACTTATTTTGGCAGGTGCGAACATTTGTTCAGTATGTGTTTTTTGGAATGCAGCATTGAGCAACTGGCTGGATAAAGATGTATGGTGGATCAACAGGAAAGAAGGGCTACATGAAGCAGGGACATGACTTAATAAGATAGAATGACAAATGAATCTTCTTTTGAAACAAAGTAAAAGTTCTAACACAGAGTTATATCAATTACCTTGGGTTGTGTACAGGGATGACAACTTTCCATCTTTCTGCAACAGATTATGAAGTGACTTAGATGTGCAGTTTTCAAGAGCCTTCATCCATATCGTCTCCAGTACATCTGGATCTCCTAAATTCATATCCAGACATCCAAGTTTGTTCTGGTAGCACAGATGAGAACTGGTCTCTAAGCTTTCATCTTTCAGGGCAGCAGCCCCGTCGTCTGCACAATTAATAGCATGATTATCAGAAAAATAGACACCTGTAATCAGAGATTTGTTTCATAATGATATTTGATATAGGGAACAATTTGAGATATTCGGCATTAATGCAGCATGCCTTTTTCAGACAGAGAACACGAGGTACCTGTTTGACTCTCTGTGAACATGCTTGAAACTGCAGTATCATCTAGGGCTTCTAGGCAGTAAGGCTCTCTCATATTGAACTGTAACAGAGCGGCGGTGAGCCAAGTGGACTGGTTCTTCGTGGTTTTCAATTGCTTTTCGGTTTCAGAAAGTATTTCCAGCGCATTCCTAAGTTTGTGCACGTCCACATCAGCAGCTGAGAAGTTGCACAGACAGGGTTAGACAGATATGGAAATAATAGATCCATGTACACTGTAAGCTTATATACACACATAGGGATAGTGCTATAAATCATCAACAAAATCGCAGATTTGTGTGCCGCTATGTCTCATGTAGCTCGCACAACTTTAAAGTTTGCCTAGGAAGGGAAGTGCACGTACATGTATTTTTGCCAGTAACTTTCCTAACTTCTGAAGAATCTGAGGGTTGCTTCGCAGCTAAAATATCCATGATAAGATTTGCAAGCTGAGCCAATAGCTGCATGGGATCGACCTTTGAACTCAAAAGCTCCCTAGCCCTCCGAACAATGGTAGCAGCATCTGATGACATAGACAGATTAAGAAGATCAAGCAACTCTTCATCTGAGACATCACCTATCTGCCAAAATATAATTGGAGGTTATTTATAGGTTCAAAGAAGAGAAAAGGATAACATATTTTCTGATGATATATATGAAGCTAGAAAGCTTGAGTAAATCAACTTACTAGGTCGTATGTTACTGATTTGCTGATCCTTTTTCCGAGCAGAGTTAATTGGTCAAGCATTTGAACTGCATCCCGAATGGAACCACTTGCCTTGCGAGCAAGAAGCTCCAGCGCTTCGGCTTCGAACTCCATACCTTCTTTTGTGCAAATCTTGCTCAACCGGCGGACAATATCTGCATCATCTATCTTGCAAAACCTATAGCTCTGGCACCATCCAGCGGAGTTGCTTGGTAGTTTATCGATGTCGGATGTTATCATGACAAATATTGAGCTTGCAGGGATCCCTTCAAGGCTACTGTAGATGGAGTACCATCCCTCCTTATCCATATGTTGGCAATCATCTACAATAAGTACCTTGAAGTGCGAAGAAGCAGGAATTTCACAGGCATTCCTGAGCAAGACAGCAACTCTAGATTTGCAATCCAGTTTGGAAGCATCAACCTCTACCACACTGTTGCTGTTTCCTGAGAATATGGCCACGCATTCCTCGCAGTGCCCACAAGGTTGGTTCCCACCTGGAGAGAGGCAATTCAGCGCCGCTGCAAATACCCTAGCCGCGGATGTCTTGCCAATGCCGTGCGGGCCGTGGAGGAGATAGATTGGAGCAAGCTTTCCTTGAGAAACAGCGTTTGAAAGAGACTGTGCAACAACATTCTGTCCAGCCAGCTCAGAGAAAGACTTTGGCCGGTACTTCTGGAGCAAGCTTCTTGCGCCTTCCTGGGGCTCACTCCGGCCGAGCTCTTCCCCTTCAATCACCAGAGAGAAAGCCCTGTCCTTGGCAGCTCTCGACATCCCGGGGATCGCAGAGCAGCAGTTCTGGTTATGAAGCGCCGCCTTCACCCGCGCGTTGGCCTTGATTATGTTGATCGGAGAGTTGGCGAGGCGGCCGCCAAACTCCTCCCTCCTCCTCTGGACATGATCATACATGTTGTAGCTGAAGCTGTGCCTGCCGTAATTGCTTGCCTCCACGTCATCTTCCTCGAGGGAACACCCCTCCCAGATGGTCTTCTTGGCCGAGAACTTGGCCAGCGAGTTGGTGTCTGGGTCCCTCAGAGATCTGGACCTCATGACAGCGACCAGAGCCCTCGAAATCGGGATATCAACCGAATGCCTCCTCCCCTCAATCATCTTGCAAAGCTTCCGCAGGCTGATAAGAGACTGCAGACAGCTGAATCCTGCAATGCTGACGAGTCTTTAGGAACAATGTTGACTTGTGACAAGGAAAGCACATGCATTGCACGCTAACACGAAATTTTGAAACATGAAGCAGATTCCCCATCTAAAATTTCCATCTATTTTTAGATATTTGGTAACAGGAAATGCAGGCCGTGGACCGCGATTTTTCAGGAAACAGACTCCCTCCCGCTGCGATTTACCCTAACAGCATTTACCGCGCAGACAATCAATCTTGGGAGCAGAAAAGGATAGAAATTGGGTGTACGGTTTTGAGCAAATCAATCTTGCACTGGTAAAAAAAAAGAGAGAGAGAACTCGCAAAGAAGAAGAAACAAAATCGTAAATGCAGAACGCATCTGAGAAGAGAAAACAAGAGGAGAGAAAAAACAACCTGGGAATTGAGGTTCTTGGAAGAAAAACCTGGCAGCGGGGGGATTTAAAAAAGGGAGACGGGAGCGCAATTCCCCATAGGGGAATGCACCTCAAAGAAGGAAAAGAAAACGAAGAATCAGAGCATCTCGGCGACACGCGAACCGAACAACCAGAAGGAAACCAAGCAGGAACAGAAGAGGGAAGGTCGGGATTCGAACCGAAAGAAAGCTTACCCTACGTCCCTACCACCGCGAAGCCGGCCACCGCCACCGCCGCCGCCGACGAGGAGAGGAAAACCGGCACAGCCTTTAGGCACCGCCACCGCCACGCTCCAGTTCGCTCCCGGTATTTACCACCACCGCCGCCGCCACCGCATTAATAACGCGAGCGAAGCGGAGGGAGGCGGGGTGGAGGGGCCGCAGGAGCAAGAAGAAGACGAGGGGCAGCGCAGTGGCAGGGCGCGTAAATTCGCCCGAAGTCGACGGATGGTTAGCCCCGCGAGGCCTGGGTGGAGACTGGAGTAGAGGAAATCGGAGGCCGGCCGCGCCTCGGGCTACGTGCCATCGCTCATCGGTGGCTTTACAGCCGTAGATTGGTGTGAACAGCAGGGGCATGCTCGTCTTTTACCGAGAGGATTGCGCGGCTCCGTCACGGTCGAATCATAACGGACGGGGCAGTGGCCGTGCGCCGAGTCCATGACAGGTTGGACCCGGGCCCACGCGTCGGCGACCGAGGGGCGCGTGAGGATGGCGTCAGATTTACTGTTGCTGATGGCGGGGGCGGGGGCGGGGGCTCGTGACCCCACCGCTTCTCTGTGCTCTGCTCGTCCTTTGCTCATCCTTTACTGCCAGAATAACTCTGTTTCGCCCAAAAGCAAAATTTGGCTTTCCTGGCGTGGCCTCGTTTTTGTTTCCTGCGTAAATTGCACATCAAACGGCAATCACAGTACCGTTTGAAACGCCGGGTTTCCTTATTTGTTTGACAGCACGCAATTGCCCTTGTACCCCTGTTTTTGTCCAACTGCACGCACGCTCGCTCGCACGGATGGTTGCCAAATCCGGAGTACAATTCTGAAGATTTGTGGAGATCAATCAAGAGGAAATTATGTGTTTCAGACGGACATGTATATTATGATGGCACAAGATCGTCTTTTCCCATCCGAGGGCATCTCATCATCGTCTGATTTTTTTGTTTTTGTAGGAGTAGTTGATTTGTTTATCATCTGATTTGGAGCCTACCCATGTTATGGAATTGTGATGGTTGCACTGTTCTCTGTTTTGTATGCAATGCAGCACCCACCTTGAGCATTTGTTTCTTGTGCCAGGAGATGGAGGGTGGAATGGATGTCTGGGACCTTCTTTTTCTAGAGCACATGTTCGCGGTATTATTTATCTCTCTCTTCTTTTAACGGGGATACGACACAGGGGGGCCAAGGTTAGTTAGGTGCGGCGATGTGTTTACTCGTTTTCTAATCACCATTTCATTACTACTGCTAGTGATTAGGCAACGAAGGCAGGGCGCTGGTGATGAGCTAGTAGTCTCGACTCTGCTCGCTGCGCTGCTGAAACAAATGTTGGCTTTAATCATGAGATTAGCCCGCCATTTAAGATATGATCGCATCATCGTGCCCGAATCTACAGGGTAAGCACTCCCAAATCAGACAGTTCCTCGTGCTTATCTTTTTCTTTGAAAAATAATACTATGAAGTTTAGCCGGCCTGTGTTCTTAATCATGCTAGATCAGTACAGTAGGCTCCTGTGATTAAAAACAGGAGCCTGGCTAGCCTAACAGCGACGGTGTGCGTAGCTATCCGTGAAAAGGTCCCACTTTTGGTTTGACCCTTGGTTTGGCTTCCATACAACCTATGGTCTAGGAGCAAACAGTGCTGAGCACGACACTAACATCTTGTGATACTGCATGCTCCTTCACCTCGATATAGGCACTTTCTTATGGGTACCAGTAATTCATTTGAGTATTAAGCTAGTAGATAAAATGAATCAGCTTGACAAAGTATAATCGACAAAGTGCGGCGCTTCTACAGTGGGAATTGCTGGAGTGGGCTGGGATGGAATCCCATGCATGCAATTCCGCTACGGACACATGCCAGCAAAAGCTGGAAAAGAATCCTCTACCTTTCTCCCATCTCCATGCTCCATGCCACCTCTCTCTCCCATTTTCCCTCTACCACCTTGTTTGTGAAGAAGATGCACATGCACGCGCTGTGAAAGTCTGCAGTACAGAGAGAAGGGGGCCGTGTGTCGCGCTGTGTGTGGACTGTTGGAGCAGACAGGACAACAAGTGTTCCATCCATCCATCTGTCCACGACACGGCAAATGGCAAGGGTAAAATCCACCTTTCTTCAAGACACAAGAGAACCCCTCTTTACTGAACTGGATCGACTGCTTTGTATAGCAATGCTGCGGCTACAGTGGAAGATCTCCATGGAGGCAGCAGACGCAAGATTTTGTCAGGGCGTAAACGCGCCATCAATGGAGTACTTTCCTGTCATTTGTAGGAGGACACCGGTCCTTGTTCTGAATCTCCGGGGAGAAATTTATGGACGGGGGGTAGACTTGAGGTTCAGAATCACATGGACCACTCCACCTCCAGTTTTAAACAACTAAATCGGCCAGCCACGTTTCTGTGAAGAGGAAAGTGTATTTTTCACTGTAAACCCGTTTTTGATGAATCTGTTAAATTATGATCTAAATTCTAGTATCGTGTTGGACTAGACGTAGTACAAACGGTGTGGGCCTTTGCGTTGACGTCGACGCGTACGAGTACAACTCGTTTACTTGTCCTCCAAGGACTCTCATGTATTGCCCTCTTATATACCCCATGTAGTCGCACCTCAGACGACCTGTCGTCTCGTGCTTGTAATACTCCTCCATTATAGTGATTGCGCCTTCGTGCGTCCGTGCTTTTCTCCCGCAAGGGTTTTCACGTAAAAATCCGTGTCTCTTTGTCTTGTTATTATTTAACAGTGGTATACAGAGCTAAGGTTCATATACGAGATTTGAGACGAGGAGATTAGGGTTCTGTCGTGCGCGCCACCGCACGCGTCTTCAGGCGATCCGCCGATTCGAAGCCGCATCGATTTCTACTGCTGCCGCACGTCGCCGAAACCGACAGGCGACAAGAGTTCCTCGCTGCCACGTCTTCCGTCTACTCAAGTCCCGACGCGACCTGCTGCCGCTGCTGATCCAGTACGCAGGGCCCCGTGTGCTGCTCCTGAGAAATCAACCGTCGTTGCTGCTGCTAGTACTACTTTTCCTCCACGTGAAGACCAAATCCACATCGGTGGTGAGTACTACTTGTGCTACACGCACACAAATCGAGATCTGATTGATCTCTACTCCTCACGTGAAGACAAGGCTGAATTACTAGTCCAAATATTTTACTTCTCAATTGCTACAACCACCGAGAGTTTTCAGGTGCTATTTTTACAACTCCGTTGCTCCACATTAATTAAATCTATCAAGAAATTTTCTACGACTTGTACTACTTTGTGCACAGTTTATCAACTCATGGCATCCATGAAGTACGATTTTCCGCTGCTGGATCGTGACACAAGGTTTACCCTATGGCAAGTCAAGATGCGGGCGTTGTTGGCACAGGCCGGCTATGATGTAGCACTGGATAGTTTTGGGAAGAACCGAATTGAGGACTGGACTGCTGAGGAGAAAAGAATTGATTGTAAGGCTTTGTCACAAATTCAACTCCATTTGCATAATAATATTTTGCAGGAAGTTTTGAGCGAGAAAACTGCCGCCGCTCTATGGTTAAAGCTGGAAGGGATTTGCATGACTAAAGATCTCACCAGCAAGATGCATCTGAAGCAAAAATTATTCCTGCATAGGTTACCCGAGGGAGGTAATGTTTTGAATCATATTTCAGAATTTAAAGAGATCATATCTGATCTAGCTGCAATGGAGGTTAAGTATGAAGAGGAAGATACTGCTTTAATGTTACTTTGTTCACTGCCAAGTTCTTATACCAATTTTCGAGACACCATATTATACAGTCGTGATACTCTCACGCTTAATGAAGTTTATGAAGCTTTGAACTCTAAGGAGAAGATGAAATTAATGGTGCCTCATGATGGTTCAAGTTCATCCCAAGCCGAGGGATTATCTGTTCGTGGCAGGACAAAGGAGAAGAACTCCAATAATGGAAACAGAGGCAAAAGTAAAAAACGGCTACAGGGGCAGGTCGCAATCCAGAGATAAGAAGTATTGCAGGTATTGCAGGAGAGACGGGCATGACATCTCTGAATGTTTCAAGTTGCAGAACAAGGAAAAGAGGAAAGGTAACAAACAAGGTGACAATTCTGCTAACGTTGCTCGTGATGATAGTTCCGATGATGCTCTTGTCGTTATTGCTGGATGTGCTGAGACCAATGATGAGTGGGTACTTGACACTGCATGCACTTTTCATATGTGTCCACATAGAGATTGGTTTAATACTTTTGATTCCACTACTTTTGCTGGTTCCGTTTTGGGTTTTGATAATTCACCATGCAAGATTGAAGGCATAGGTTCCGTTCGAATCAAGATGTTTGATGGCATGATCAGAACTTTGACAGATGTTCGGTATATTCCGAAGATGAAGAGAAATCTTATCTCTGTTAGTGCCCTTGATGCAAAGGGGTACAAGTATTCAGGTGGAGATAGTGTTTTGAAAGTCACCAAAGGTTCCCTTATTGTGATGAAAGGTGATTTAAGTTCGACCAATGGTCTTTATTACCTTCGAGGTTCTATCGTTTCAGGTAACGCTACTCTAGTTGTTTCAAAGAATTCTGATTGTGATGCTGCTAACCTTTGGCATATGCGTCTTAGACATATGAGTGAACTTGGTTTAGCAGAGTTAAACAAGAGAGGTCTTCTTGATGAATATGAACCTGGTAGATTGAAATTTTGTGAGCACTGTATCTTCGGCAAGCACAAGAGGGTGAAGTTCAATACTTCGACTCATACAACTGAAGGTATTCTTGATTATGTGCATTCTGATTTATGGGGACCATCTCGCAAGAAGTCATTAGGTTGTGCAAGTTACATGCTGACTATTATTGATGATTATTCGAGAAAAGTTTGGCCTTATTTCTTGAAGCATAAATATGAAGCATTCTCAGCATTTAAGGAGTGGAAGATTATGATTGAGAGGCAAACTGAAAGGAAGGTAAAAATACTTCGCACTGATAATGGTATGGAATTCTGTTCTAAGCAATTTAAGAATTATTGCAAGTCTGAAGGCATTGTCAGACATTACACCGTTCCTTATACTCCTCAACAAAATGGTGTTGCTGAGCGTATGAACAGGACCATTATTTCCAGAGCCCGTTGCATGTTGTCGAATGCAGGTTTGCATAAGCGTTTTTGGGCTGAGGCCGCTTCCACTGCTTGTTATCTCATTAATCGTTCACCATCTATTGCTCTTAATAAGAAAACTCCAATTGAGGTATGGTCTGGTTCACCTGCTGATTATTCACAGTTGAGAGTTTTTGGTTGCACTGCTTATGCTCATGTTGATAATGGAAAGTTGGAGCCTAGGGCTGTTAAGTGCATCTTTCTTGGTTATAAGTCTGGTGTTAAAGGTTTTAAATTGTGGAATCCTGAAACCCAGAAGGTGGTTATTAGCAGAAATGTTATCTTTAATGAATCTGCTATGTTACATGATGTTTCATCTACTAGTGTTCCTGTTGAGAGTGAACAGCAGCCTATTGTTCAGGAGCCTACTGTTCAGGTGGAGCATGTTATTGATTCAGGTGATACATCGGGTAATGAAATTGTTGATGCACATGATGAACCCGTCGTTAATGATGATCATGTCACTCCCACTCCAAATCAGCCTATTGTTCCACCCAGTTGGAATCTTGCACGTGACAGAGTTAGATGGGGTATTAATAAACCTGACAGGTTAATTGAAGAGTGCAATATTGTTTCTTTTGCTTTATCTGTTGCAGAAGAAATTGAAGGTAATTCTGAGCCTTCTTCATATTCCGAGGCTATTATTTCTGGTGATAGTAATAAGTGGATGACCGCTATGCATGATGAGATGGAATCACTTGAAAAGAATGGCACTTGGGATTTAGTAAAATTGCCTAGAGAGAAGAAACCTATTCGTTGCAAGTGGGTTTTCAAGAGGAAAGAAGGTGTTTATCCTAATGATGAGACAAGATATAAAGCAAGGTTAGTTGCTAAAGGTTATAGCCAGATTCCAGGTATTGACTATAACAAAGTCTTTTCTCCTGTTGTGAAGCATAGCTCTATTCGCACTTTACTCAGTATTGTTGCCATGCATGATCTTGAGCTTGAACAATTGGATGTTAAAACTGCATTTTTACATGGAGAATTAGAAGAGGATATTTATATGGAACAACCTGAAGGTTTTGTTATTCCTGGAAAAGAAAAGCTTGTCTGCAAGTTAAAGAAATCTCTTTATGGATTGAAGCAATCCCCTAGACAGTGGTACAAGAGATTTGACACCTTTATGCTCTCTCAAGGTTTCAAAAGGTCTAATTATGATAGTTGTGTTTATTTGAAAACTGTCAATGGTTCAACTATTTATTTGCTCCTTTATGTTGATGATATGCTTATTGCTGCAAAGAGTATGTCAGAGATTAATGAACTAAAGAAGCAATTGAGTAATGAATTTGAGATGAAGGATTTGGGTGCAGCAAAGAAAATACTTGGCATGGAAATATCCAGAGATAGACCGTCTGGAAAAGTATATCTAAGTCAGAGAGGATATATTGATAAAGTTCTTCATCGTTTTAATATGCATAATGCCAAGCGGGTGAGTACACCGTTAGCTGCACACTTCAAATTGTCATCAGCTTTATGTCCTAAGTCAGATGTAGATATTGAGTACATGTCTAGAGTTCCCTATTCAAGTGTAGTTGGTTCACTTATGTATGCCATGGTTTGTTCTCGTCCGGATTTATCATATGTGTTGAGTGTTGTCAGTAGATACATGGCTAATCCTGGAAAAGAGCATTGGAGAGCAGTTCAGTGGATTTTCAGATACCTGCGTGGTACTTCTAATGCTTATTTACAGTTTGGGAAAACTGGAGATGGACTTGTTGTTTTTGTTGATTCTGGTTTTGCTGGTGATTTGGATAAGAGAAGATCACTCACAGGTTATGTTTTCACCATTGGTGGTTGTGCTGTGAGTTGGAGAGCAACTTTGCAGTCTATTGTGGCTTGTTCCACTACTGATGCCGAGTATATGGCTATTTCTGAGGCATGCAAAGAAGCTATCTGGTTGAGAGGTTTGTACACTGAGCTTTGTGGAGATTCATCTTGCTCTACCATATTTTCTGACAGTCAAAGTGCCATATATCTTACAAAGAATCCAATGTATCATGAGAGGACAAAGCACATTGATGTCAGATATCACTATATTCGAGATGTTGTTGCTGAAGGTGATTTGAAGGTATGCAAGATAAGTACTCATGATAATCCTGCTGATATGATGACAAAGCCAGTTCCGACCAATAAGTTTGAGCTTTGCTCAGGCTTAGTTGGTATTTCTCATTAGTCCTATGGACTTTGACGCACAAGGTGTTTATGCTGATTTGGATGGAGTTATCTACTTTCTTCGACTACTGGAGGGAATTTGGACAAGGTGGAGATTGTTAAATTATGATCTAAATTCTAGTACCGTGTTGGACTAGACGTAGTACAAACGGTGTGGGCCTTTGCGTTGACGTCGACGCGTACGAGTACAACTCGTTTACTTGTCCTCCAAGGACTCTCATGTATTGCCCTCTTATATACCCCATGTAGTCGCACCTCAGACGGCCTGTCGTCTCGTGCTTGTAATACTCCTCCATTATAGTGATTGCGCCTTTGTGCGTCCGTGGTTTTCTCCCGCAAGGGTTTCCACGTAAAAATCCGTGTCTCTTTGTCTCGTTTGTTTCTCGTTATTATCTAACAGAATCCATATCCCCCTCAACTCAAATACCACATAATTTTAGCTCTGAAAACTGTCAAGACTAAATTAATGTCACCTGATTGGCTCGGGGCATAACTGTACTGTTTTGGTCTGATTATGCTGAGTTGGCAAAAAGGGGTTCGGTGATGGGGCAATGACTTGGCAAAAAGGGGCTAGGTAGCCGACCGATTCTTCACAACTCCCATTGCCTGGGGAAGGATGGTCGTCGCCGTTGACGTCTTCTGTTGCATCCCATCTCCCCCATCGGTGCCATGAGTGTAGGTAAGTCGATGAAGTCGACCTTACATGTTTCCCCCTCTTCTCCTTTGTCAGTGCCCTGGTCTGATGGGAGGAGGGGAAGGTGGCGTTTTGAGGGTTTCCTCGCAAGATCAGATATGAGGAAGAAGGGCGGGGTTCATCATATCAGGTGTTTTATTTTTGATCGTGCAGGGGTTGAGGATGATCAAGTGAGGTTTGTTTGGCATGATCATGATCCTAAACAGGGGCCATTCATGAAAAAACACAGGATTATTTCTATATCAGAGGAGGGACACAAGGAGAAAAGTGGGGTCTATTTTCACAACAATTGTTGATGTGATTTAAAAAGTAATTGCATTGAATTATGTGTTGGCCAAGGCTTTATAATTTGTGCAACACGTGTTGAAGATCCACCAGATACTCTGGATTATCTTTTGGTTCGATTTCACTATTTTGGAAATTTTGATAGAGTAGATGGATTGGTTGAGTACATTATCGACTGGAGGCCGAGGTTCTTGTGGACAGAACCAGATTGGTTTATGCAAAAGTTTTGGCACATGCTACTAATATGTATCATGTGGAAAGAGGGCACTAGGGTTCAAACTGCACTGGCTAGTTCCTAATAAAGCACTCACCGATGGTCTGATGTTTGTGCCTGATGATGCATCAGTTGAGAAGGTGGACTGGACCAACTTATGGGGAATTTGCTGACATGTTTGTGGAGGAAAGGGAGAAAGTGTTAGTGCAAAATGCAGAGCAGGGAAATGAAGGAACCACAGTGGAAGGAAATTTAGAAGATGTAGAGAGAACAATTTTAGAACAAGCGGAGCAGAGGAATTCAGATAATGTAGATCAGACAAATTCAAATAATGTAGTCCTTGTTTCAGTGAAGTTGTTGAAAGTTATTCCTGTTGGGAAACGTAGCATGCAATTTCAAAAAAAAATCCCACGCTCACACAAGATCTATTTAGGAGATGCATAGCAACGAGAGGGAGAGTGTGTCTATGTACCCTCGTAGACCGTAAGCGGAAGCGTTTCACAACGCGGTTGATGTACTCGAACTTTCTTTGCGATCCACCGATCGAGTACCGAACGTACGGCACCTCCAGGTTCTGCACAGGTTCAGCTCGGTGACGTCCCTTGCCTTCTTGATCCAGCAAGTTGTCGAGGTAGTAGATGAGTTCCGTCAGCACGACGGTGTGGTGACAGCGATGGTGAAGTAATTTGCGCAGGGCTTCGCCTAAGCACTACGAAGATATGACCCGAGGCGTAAACTGTGGAGGGGGGCGCCGCACACGGCTAACAATTGATGTTCTATGTGCTAGGCGCCCCCCTCCTCATATATATAGGTGGGAGGGAGAGGGGATAGGCCAAGGGGCGCCCCAAGTGGGGTCGAACCCCACTTGGGCTCCTGCGCTGGTTCGACCCCCCCTTCCTTGTATAGGCACTAGGGGAAGGAAGGGGGAGGTGGCGCCCCCTTTCGTTTCTCCCTTGAGGAGGGGAAGGAAGGAGGGGCTTGCCCTCCCCCCTTTCCTTTCCCTAGGGCTGGCCGGCCTGGTGGAGGGGCGCACCAGCCCTTGTGGGCTGGTCTGTCCCTTCCCTTGGCCCATTAAGCCCATAGCTTTGCCGGGGGTGCCTGGAACCCCATTCGGTGACCCTATATGTACCCGGTACCCTTCGGAACACTTCCGGTGTCTGAATACCATCGTCCTATATATCAATCTTTACCTCTCGACCATTTCGAGGCTCCTAGTTATGTCTGTGATCTCATCCGGGACTCTGAACAACATTCGGTCACCAAATCACATAAATCATATAATACTATATCGTCATCGAATGTTAAGCGTACGGACCCTACGGATTCGAGAACTATGTAAACATGATTGAGACACCTCTCCGGTCAATAACCAATAGTGGAACCTGGATGCCCATATTGGCTCCTACATATTCTACGAAGATCTTTATCGGTCGAACCGTTATGACAACATACGTAATTCCCTTTGTCCATCGGTATGTTACTTGCCCGAGATTTGATCGTCGGTATCTTCATACCTAGTTCAATCTCGTTACCGGCAAGCCTATTTACTCGTTACGTAATATATCATCCTGCAACTAACACACTAGTCACTTTGCTTGCAAGGCTTCTTATGATGTGTATTACCGAGAGGGCCCAGAGATACCTCTCCGGTACTCAAAGTGACAAATCCTAATCTCGATCTATGCCAACCCTACAAACACCTTTGGAGATATCTGTAGAGCATCTTTCTAATCACCCAGTTACGTTGTGACGTTTGATAGCACACAAGGCATTCCTCCGGTATCTGGGAGTTGCATAATCTCATAGTCGAAGGAATATGTATTTGACATGAAGAAAGCAACAACAATAAAACTGAACGATCAATATGCTATGCTAGTGGATGGGTCTCGTCCATCACATCATTCTCCTGATGATGTGATCCCGTTCATCAAATGACAAGACATGTCTATGGTTAGGAAACTTAACCATCTTTGATTAACGAGCTAGTCTAATAGAGGCTTACTAGGGACACGGTGTTTTGTCTATGTATCCACACATGTATCAAGTTTCCGGTTAATAAAATTCTAGCATGAATAATAAACATTTATCATGATATAAGGAAATATAAAATAACAACTTTATTATTGCCTCTAGGCATATTTCCTTCAGTCTCCCACTTGCACTAGAGTCAATAAATAGTTCACATCACCATGTGATTTAACACCAATAGTTCACATCTTTATGTGATTAACACCAATAGTTCACATCACCATGTGACGAACACCCAAAGGGTTTACTAGAGTCAATAATCTAGTTCACATCTGAAAGCACAAGTGCTCCCTCGGTGATTTTGGTAATTAATGTCCACATATCTCTTGTTGGACTAATATCTTTATCTAGTATATTTCAGATAGTTCAACAAAGGCGTGGCATGGACAAGAGGATGTGGAACCCCTTCAAGATGCTAAGGACAAAGATTGGTAAAATCTCAAGACTCTTCATTTCTATTTTAGTGATCCAAGATCACATTGAGTCCATAGGAAAAGCCAATATTAGTAAAAGGGGATGAGGTGTTGCTTAATGGTCTACTTGCTCAAAATGCTTAGTGATATGCTCCAAAGCCCTCAACCATCTTCTCAATTCCAAATATGTACAAAACCTAAAGCCAAACTCGGCCCCACCGATTTGATCCATCCGGCGCCACCGAGTTCACTTGACATAGCCATAGCGAGAAACCCTAATCAGCCGGTCTCAACGATGGGATCTCGGTCTCAACGAGATGGGCTTGCAAACCCTCTGTTGCATGTTGCAATTATTTCGGTCTCGCCGAGATATGCAGTCGGTCCCATCGAGTTTGCTTGGCCAACTCTCTGTTTGCTTATTACCAAAATCGGTCTCACCGAGTTTGTGTAATCGGTCAAACCAAGATGAGGTTTTACCCTAACCTAGCACGTCGGTCCCACCGAGTTGATCATGTCGGTCCCACCAAAAAGTCTAACGTTCACATTTTGAACTAAATTGGTCTCATCGAGTAACGACTAGATTTTGTGTGGAGGCTATATATACCCCTCCACCCCTTCTCCATTTGAGAGAGAGCCATCAGAACATGCCTACACTTCCACTACTCATATTCTGAGAGAGAACCACCTACTCATGTGTTGAGACCAAGACATTCCAGTCCAACCACAAGAATCTTGATCTCTAGCCTTCCCCAAGTTGCTTTCCACTCAAATCATCTTTCCACCATAGCCAAATCTGAGAGAGAGAGTTGAGTGTTGGGGAGACTATCATTTGAAGCACAAGAGCAAGAGTTCATCATCAACACACCATCTATTACCTTTTGGAGAGTGGTGTCTCCTAGATTGGTTAGGTGTCACTTGGGAGCCTCCGTCAAGATTGTGGAGTTGAACCAAGGAGTTTGTAAGGGCAAGGAGACCGCCTACTTCATGAAGATCTACCCAAGTGAGGCAAGTCCTTCATGGTAGATGGCCATGGTGGGATAGACAAGGTTGCTTCCTCATGGACCCTTCGTGGGTGGAGCCCTCCATGGACTCGCGCAACCGTTACCCTTCGTGGGTTGAAGTCTCCATTAACGTGGATGTACGATAGCACCACCTATCGGAACCATGCCAAAAATCTCCGTGTCTCCAATTGTGTTTGCACACTCCAATCCCATCCCTTTACTTTCTTGCAATTTGCATGCTTTACTTTCCGCTGCTCATATACTATTTCCATGCTTGCTTGAAATGTATTGTGAATGCTTAAACTTGTGCTAAAACTTCACCTCAACTTGAAGAACTTAAAAACTGCTACTTTTGCTTGATGAGGGTCTAATCACCCCCCTCTAGACACCTCTTCTCGATCCTTTCAACATCGCTATGTGATTAACACCCAAAGAGTACTAAGGTGTGATCATGTTTTGCTTGTAAGAGAAGTTTAGTCAATGGGTCTGACACATTCAGATTTGTATGTATTTTGCAAATTTCTATGTCTACAATGCTCTGCATGGAGCTACTCTAGCTAATTGCTCCCACGTTCAATACGTATCTGGATTGAGACTTAGAGTCATCTAGATCAGTGTCAAAGCTTGCATCGACGTAACTCTTTACGACGAACTCTTTATCACCTCCATAACCGGGAAACATTTCATTAGTCCTCTTTAAGGTAACTAAGGATAATTTTGACCGATGTCCAGTGATCTATTCCTGGATCACTATTGTACCCCCTTGCCAAACTCATGGCAAGGTACACAACATGTTTGGTACACAGCATGGCATACTTTATAGAACCTATGGCTGAGGCATAGGGAATGGCTTTCATTCTCTCTTTATCTTCTGCCGTGGTCGGGTTTTGAGTCTTTACTCAACTTCACACCTTACAATACTGGCAAGAACTCCTTCCTTGACCGATCCATTTTGAACTCCTTCAGAATCTTGTCAAGGTACATACTCATTGAAAGTCTTATCAAGTGTCTTGATCTATCTCTATAGATCTTGATGCCCAATATGTAAGCAACTTCACCGAGGTCTTTCATTGAAAATTTCTTATTCAAATATCCTTTTATGCTGTCCAGAAATTCTACATCATTTCTAATCAACAACATGTCATCCACATATAATATCAGAAATGCTATAAAGCTCTCACTCACTTTCTTGTAAGTAGAGGCTTCACCATAAGTCTGTATAAAATCATATGCTTTGACCACCTCATCAAAGCGTATATTCCAACTCCAAGATGCTTGCACCAGTCCATACATGGATCGCTGGAGTTTGCACACTTTGTTAGCACCTTTAGGATCGACAAAACCTTTTGGTTGCATCATATACAAGTATTCTTTAAGAAATCCATTAAGGAATGCAGCTTTGACATCCATTTGCCAGATTTCATAAAATGCGGCAATTGTTAACATGATTCAGACAGACTTAAGCATCGCTACGAGTGAGAAAATCTCATCGATAGTCAACACCTTGAACTTGTCAAAAATCTTTTGCGACAAGTCGAGCTTTGTAGATAGTAATACTACCATCAGCATCCATCTTCCTCTTGAAGATCCATTTATTCTCAATGCCTTGCCGATCATCGGGCAAGTCCACCAAAGTCCACACTTTGTTCTCATACATGGATCCTATCTCAGATTTCATGGTCTCAAGCCATCTGTCAGAATCTGGGCTCATCATAGCCTCTTCATAGTTCATAGGTTTGCCATGATCTAATAACATGACTTCCATGACAGGATTACCATACCACTCTGGTGCGGAACGTGCTCTGTTCGACCTACGAGGTCCAGTAGTAACTTCATCCAAAGTTTCATGATCATCATCATTAGCTTCCTCTCTAGTTGGTGTAGGCATCACGGGAACGGATTTCACTAGTGTGCTACTTTCCAATTCGAGAGAAGGTACAATTACCTCATCAAGTTCTGCTTTCCTCCCATTCACTTCTTTCGAGAGAAACCCCTTCTCTAGAAAGGTTCCATTCTCGGCAACAAATATCTTGCCTTTGGATCTTTGGTAGAAGGTGTACCCAATTGTTTCCTTTGGGTATCCTATGAGGATGCACTTCTCTGATTTGGGTTCGAGCTTATCAGGCTGAAGCCTTTTGACATAAGTGTCGCAACCCCAAACTTTTAAGAAATAGCAGCTTAGGTTTCTTGCCAAACCGCAGTTCATACGGTGTCATCTCAACGGATTTAGATGGTGCCCTATTTAACATGAATGCAGTTGTCTCTAATGCATAACCCCAAAATGATAGTGGTAAATCAGTAAGAGACATCATAGATCGCACCATATCTGATAAAGTACGGTTACGATGTTCGAACACACCATTACGTTGTGGTGTTCCAGGTGGCGTGAGTTGTGAAACTATTCCACATTGTTTTTAATGAAGGCCAAACTCGTAACTCAAATATTCACCTCCACAATCAGATCATAGAAACTTTATTTTCTTGGTACGATGATTCTCCACTTGACTCTGAAATTCCTTGAACTTTTTAAATGTTTCAGACTTGTGTTTCATTAAGTAGATATACCCATATCTGCTCAAATCATCTGTGAAGGTCAGAAAATAATGATACCCACCGCGTGCCTCAACACTCATCGGACCGCATACATCGGTATGTATTATTTCCAATAAGTCATTGGCTCGCTCCATTGTTCCGGAGAATGGAGTTTTAGTCATCTTGCCCATGAGGCATGGTTCGCAAGTATCAAATGATTCATAATCAAGTGATTCCAAAAATCCATCTGTATGGAGTTTCTTCATGCGCTTTACATCAATACAACCTAAACGGCAGTGCCACAAATATGTTGCACTATCATTGTCAACTTTGCATCTTTTGGCATCAATATTATGAATATGTGTATCACTATGATCGATATTCAATAAACCATTTACATTGGGTGTATGACCATAGAAGGTTTTATTCATGTAAACAGAACAACAATTATTCTCTCACTTAAATGAATAACTGTATCGCAATAAACATGATCCAATCATATTCATTCTCAACGCAAACACCAAATAACATTTATTTATGCCCAACACTAATCCCGAAGGTAGAGGGAGTGTGCGATGGTGATCTTATCAACCTTGGAATCACTTCCAACACACATTGTAACCTCGCCCTTAACTAGTCTCTGTTCATTTTGCAACTCCTGTTTCGAGTTACTAATCTTAGCAAGTGAACCGGTATCAAATACCCTAGGGTTACTATGAACACTAGTAAAGTACACATCAGTAACATCTATATCAAATATACCTTTGTTCACTTTGCCATCCTTCTTATCCGCCAAGTATTCGGGGTAGTTCCGCTTCTAGTGACCATTCCCTTTGCAGTAGAAGCACTCAGTTTCAGGCTTAGGTCTAACTTTGGGCTTCTTCACAGGAGTGGCAACTTGCTTGTCATTCTTCTTGAAGTTCCCTTTCTTTTCCTTTGCCCCTTTTCTTGAAACTAGTGATCTTGTTAACCATCAACACTTGATGCTCTTTCTTGATTTCTACCTTCGCCGATTTCAGCATCTGGAAGAGCTCAGGGACCTTTTTCGTTATCCCTTGCACATTATAGTTCATCATGAAGTTCTAGTAGCTTGGTGATAGTGACCAGAGAACTTTGTCAATCACTATCTTATCTGGAAGATTAACTCCCACTTGATTCAAGTGATTGTAGTACCCAGACATTCCGAGCACATGCTCACTACTGAGCTATCCTCCTACATGTTGTAGGCAAAGTACTTATCAGAGGTCTCGTACCTCTCGACATGGGCATGATTCTGAAATACCAATTTCAGCTCTTGGAACATCTCATATGCTCCGTGGCGTTCAAAATGTTTTTGAAGTCCCGGTTCAAAGCCGTAAAGCATGGCGCACTAAACGATCAAGTGTCATCATACCGAGCTTGTCAAACGTTCATAACGTCTGCATCTGCTCCTGCAATCGGTCCGTCACCTAGTGGTGCATCAAGTACATAATTCTTTTGTGCAGTAATGAGGATAATCCTCAGATCACGGACCCAGTCCGCATCATTGCAACTAACATCTTTCAACTTATTTGTCTCTAGGAACATATAAAAAATAGTGGAGCTACAACGCGAGCTATTGATCTACAACATAATTTGAAAATACTATTAGGACTAAGTACATGATAAATTTAAGTTCAATTAATCAAATTACTTAAGAACTCCCACTTAAATTGGCATCCCTCAAGTCATCTAAGTGATACGTGATCTAAATCAACTAACCCATGTCCGATCATCACATGAGATGGGGTAGTCATCAATGGTGAACATCTCTATGTTGACCATATCTACTATATGATTCATGTTTGATCTTTCGATCTCCAGTATTCCAAGGCCATGTCTGTACATGCTAGGCTCGTCAAGTTTAACCCAAGTATTCTGCATGTGTAAAACTGTCTTACACTCGTTGTATGTGAAGTAGAGTCTATCACACCCGATCATCACATGGTGTCTCGAAACGACGAACTTTCGCAACGGTGCATACTCGGGGGGAACATTTATATCTTGAAATTTAGTGAAGGGATCATCTTATAATGCTACCGTCGTTCTAAGCAAAATAAGATGCATAAAAGATAAACATCACATGCAATCAAAATATGTGACATGATATGGCCATCATCATCTCGTGCTTTTGATCTCCATCTCCAAAGCATCCTTATGATCTCCATCATCACCGGCTCAACACCTTGTTCTCCATCGTTGCGTCGTGGTTGTCTCGCCAACTATTTCTTCTACAACTATCGTTAATGCATATGATAAAGTAAAGCAATTACATGACGTTTAAATTTCATACAATAAAGAGACAACCAAAAGGCTCCTGCTGGTTGCCGATAAATTTTACAAAATATGATCATCTCATACAATAATGTATATCACATCATGTCTTGACCATATCACATCACAACATGCCCTGCAAAAACAAGTTAGACGTCTTCTACTTTGTTGTTGCAAGTTTTACGTGGCTGCTATGGGCTTCTAGTAAGAACCGTTCTTACCTATGCATAAAACCACAACGGTGTTCCATCAAGTTTGTTGTTTTAACCTTCTTCAAGGACCGGCCGTAGTCAAATTCGATTCAACTAAAGTAGGAGAAACGGACACCTGCCAGCCACCTTTATGCAAAGCTAGTTGCATGTCTGTCGGTGGAACCGGTCTCATGTACGTGGACATGTAAGGTTGGTCCGGGCCGCTTCATCCCACAATACTACCGAATCAAAATAAGACGTTGGTGGTAAGCAGTATGACTATCACCGCCCACAACTCTTTGTGTTCTACTCGTGCATATCATCTATGCATAGACCTGGCTCGGATGCCACTGTTGGGAAACGTAGCATGCAATTTCAAAAAAAAATCCTATGCTCACGCAAGATCTATCTAGGAGATGCATAGCAACGAGGGGGAGAGTGTGTCTACGTACCCTCGTAGACCATAAGCGGAAGCGTTTCACAACGCGGTTGATGTAGTCGAACTTTCTTCATGATCCACCAATCGAGTACCGAACGTACGACATTTTCGAGTTCTGCACATGTTCAGCTCGGTGACGTCCCTCGGCTTCTTGATCCAGCAAGTTGTCGAGGTAGTAGATGCGTTCCGTCAGCTCGGTGGCATGGTGACATTGATGGTGAAGTAATCCGTGCAGGGCTTTGCCTAAGCACTACGAAGATATGACCAGAGGCGTAAACTGTGGAGGGGGGCGCCGCACACAGCTAACAATTGATGTTCTATGTGCTAGGCGCCCCCTCCTCATATATATAGGTGGGAGGGAGAGGGGAGAGGCCAAGGGGTGCCCCAAGTGGGGCTGAATCCCACTTTGGCTCCTGCCCTGGTTCGCACCCCCCTTCCTTGTATAGGCGCTAGGGGAAGGAAGGGTGAGGTGGCGCCCCCCTTTCCTTTCTCCCTTGAGGAGGGGAAGGAAGGAGGGACTTGCCCTCCCCCTCTCCTTTCCCTAGGGCTGGCCGGCCTGGTGGAGGGGTGCGCCAGCCCCTTGTGGGCTAGTTTGTCTCTTCCCTTGGCCCACTAAGCCCAGATCTTTGCCGAGGGTGCTGGGAACCCCTTCCGGTGACCCTATATGTACCCGGTACCCTCCGGAACACTTCCGGTGTCCGAATACCATCGTCCTATATATATATATATATATATCAATATTTACCTCTCGACCATTTCTAGACTCGTCGTCATGTCCGTGATCTCATCTGGGACTCCTAACAACATTCGGTCACCAAATCACATAACTCATATAATACTATATCGCCATCGAAGGTTAAGCGTGCGGACCATACGGGTTCGAGAACTATGTAGACATGACCGAGACACCTCTCCGGTCAATAACCAATAGCGGAACCTGGATGCCCATATTGGCTCCTACATATTCTACGAAGATCTTTATTGGTCGAACCGTTATGACAACATACGTAATTCCCTTTGTCCATCAGTATGTTACTTGCCCGAGATTCGATCATCGGTATATTCATACCTAGTTCAATCTCATTACCGGCAAGTCTCTTTACTCATTCCGTAATACATCATCCCGCAACTAACTCATTAGTCACTTTGCTTGCAAGGCTTCTTATGATGTCTATTACCGAGAAGGCCCAAACATACCTCTCCGATACTCGGAGTGACAAATCCTAATCTCGATCTATGCCAACCCAACAAACACCTTTGGAGATACCTGTAGAGCATCTTTATAATCACCCAGTTATGTTGTGACATTTGATAGCACACAAGGCATTCCTTCGGTATCCGGGAGTTGCATAATCTCATAGTCGAAGGAATATGTATTTGACATGAAGAAAGCAATAGCAATAAAACTGAACAATCAATATGCTATGCTAACGGATGGGTCTTGTTCATCACATCGTTCTCCTAATGATGTGATCCCGTTCATCAAATGACAACACATGTCTATGGTTAGGAAACTTAACCATCTTTGATTAACGAGCTAGTCTAGTAGAGGCTTACTAGGGACACGGTGTTTTGTCTATGTATCCACACATGTATCAAGTTTTCGGTTAATACAATTCTAGCATTAATAATAAACATTTATCATGATATAAGGAAATATAAAATAACAACTTTATTATTGCCTCTAGGGCATATTTGCTTCAATTCCACGCACAAATGAAGCAAAATTTCTTTGATCATTTGTTATGGTTGTGGAAACAAATTTGGTGGGTGATCTGCTTTTAGCAAAGTATGCTAGTGATGCAGAATAAGAAAATGATGTTGAATTGCAAATGAGGGGAATCTGCTGATCAGGACAAAAACATTAGCACTGATCATATGCAAGAGGTCTCAACCTTTGTGGATGAGAATCATTGCATTCCTGGAAGAGAAAACAAACTAGTCACATCAACTGTAATTGCTAGCAAATATGCCAGGCTTATTAGAGCAAATCTCAATTGGAAGCAATGGGGCATAAGGAAAATAATGCTTGAGGAGCTCTTTGCTAATGTGACCATTGCATGGTGCAAGAGGGCAAAGAGAATAGTCATGCGGTAAATGTTGCATTCTATAGAACGAGAGTATTCAAAAGTTCTTAACTGTCAGATGGAGTTGCTCAAAACAAACCTGGGTAGCATAGTTGCAGTAAAATTGGATCAATATGAAAAGGATAGCCCATATCTTTTTCAAGGATTTTACATGTGCTTTGATGCATGTAAAAAAGGTTTCTCATTGGGTCTAGAAAAGCAGTCACTGGTGCAGAGACGTCCTATACAAATGGTTTTTGCCCCATCTCCGCGACGGAGTTTTAAACCGTCGTCTTGCCTGTGTGTGCAAAAGGGGGGTCCTTCCCAAAAGTCCCAGAAACCGTTGGTGATAGGTCCTCCAATCACACACGTGGGGCAAAAAGAGCTAGTGTGCGATCGGGCGAGCCATCGCAGACAATTATATAGGTGCAATCATTTCCGTTTGTATGTACATTCCACACAGTGAATCCCAGACAAACGTTTCCATTCGTATGTACATCACACACAATTTTTGTGTGGAAACGTTTAGGTAAGGTGGCCTAGTGCAAACATTTGTCGAGCTGAAGTCGTGTGTGTTTGTTCATTAATCCAAGACGCGTACTTTCTAGAAACTGTGTGAGTTGTTTGAGTTTATCACCCACGATGTTGTCTGAGAAGCCGTGTGCAATAGAAAAACCCAATAAGCAGGATTTGGTCTATTATTGATAATCCATTTAGTAATCAAATTGACATTTCATATCAAATACACCATATATTTCATATTTGTATTACGGCAACCAGGATTTTATAATTGAATTATATCAGAGTACAACATCAGATAGCTTCAACACTCAGTTACACCATATAGGCATATAGCTAGCTACGCTATTACACAATAGCACCAAGTTTCACATGCAACATCTAAAACCATTGGAAAGTATCAACATGCACGGTAAATATACAGATGAATCTCATCTGGAAAACTGCTGAAGTGGAAGGCGAATATTTAGCCTTTAGTGATGTTGAATGTCCTTGCAACTTTAGGCAATTGGTTGTGTATAATTGCCCGCCCAACCTTCATCCTCTTGAGGAAGACTTCAATATTGTACAATGGTTGTTGAATGAATACCTTCATCGCCTCTTGACCATGCAGGTGGTCTGAGCGGTAATCATCGGTGAACTGCTTTGAAAAGGACTAAAGACAAAGATATGGATACATATCTGATCTACATTTTGAAATGGCGCAAAGGAAAAAACAAGGTAAAAGAGTTAGTACCATCCTATAGTTGATTGATGTCTTCTTCATCGTGCAAACAAAGATCTTGCTGTTATTCTTCGCGAGTTTCCTTATCCTAACAATCTTTCTGAGTTTCTTGACATGACTGATATCATGGACATCTCATTTCCTCATATGCAAAATGGGTCGAACGGTGGGTCTAAATCTCTAACAACAGGCCAACCTACATGTGCAAGACCAAATTGTTAAAAACCTAAATATTAGAATGGTTTCTGCAATTATAGAATAATGTGCTATTAGCCAAAGGGCCATGCATGTGCAAACCTCGATGGTAAACCTTAGTGTCTCCCATTGTTTCCCTACAACACATATAAGGCAGATACTCATCAGGTTAAGTGAGAGTTGGCATACTATCAGTAGAATATGTTAATGAGAAATAAACAAATTGTAGATCCAGCAGATTAATTCGAGTTGTATGGAAAGCTAGTTAACCAAACCAAGCATGCTAATCAACTTGGAAATATAGCAATTGTATATGCTTCTCATGTATTTAGTACAACCAAATTTGATTTATTTCTCACATGCATAACAATACAAAATTGTACGCACAACAAATGAACATCACATTGCAGAATTGGACCAAACAGTTAACTGGACAACCCAACAAATGAACTAAACAGTAAACTAAGCACCGCATTGCAGAATAGAATGTATACTAGAAGATCAGACAATTAACCAAACCAAGCATGCTTAAGAACTACTACGAAATATAGCAATTGTTGAACCAAATTGTTAACTGAACATCACATTTCAGAAGATCAAATTGCATATTAATATTACATAGGACAAATCACTAGAAGGCACCGGCGGTGGCCTAGAGAAAACACCACAAACTATTGTTTAAAACAGCCAACCGCGTGGCGGTGGCCGCACGCGAGGCGTCCACAGTAGCCTCGACGGCGAGGTGCTCCTCCAAGATGAGGCGATCGACAGGCATGGCAGGCATTGCGACCTCATCTGCGTGTATGGCCACTATTTGTTTGTCCGCTGCCAGATGCTCCTTGAGCTCTAATACGTCTCCGTCATATCTATAATTTTGAATTGTTTCATGGCATCATTTTACAACTTTCACATACTTTTGGCAACAATTTATGTTATTTTCTTGGACTAACATATTGATCCAGTGCCCACTGTCAATTCCTATTGTTGCATGTTTTTAGTTTCGCAGAAAATCTATATCAAATGGAGTCCAAACGCGATAAAAATTTACGAAGATTTATTTTGGAATATATGTGATTTTTGGGGAAAATGAATCAATGCAAGACGATGTCCGAGGGGCGCACAAGCTTAGAGGGTGTGCCTCCCTACCCTGGGCGCGCCCAGCAGGCTTGTGGCCACCTCGTAGGTCAGTAGGGGTGTCCTTCTGCCACAAGGAAGCTAATATCCAGATAAAATTCCCCTCAAAATTTCATCCCAATTGGAGTTACGGATCTCCAAGACTTTAAGAAACGGTGAAAGGCCAGAAAACAGGAACTCGAAACACACACACACACACACACACGCGCACAGACACACACACACACACACAGAGAGAGAGAGAGAGAGAGAGAGAGAGAGAGAAAGAGAGAGAGAGAGAGAGAGAGAGAGAGAGAGAGAGATCCAATCTCGAAGGAGCTCCTGCCCTCCGAGAGCCATAGAGGCCATCGACTAGAGGGAAAACTCTCCTCCCATCTAGGGGGGCGCCAAGCAAGAAGAATGAGGGGGCTCTCTCCCCCTCTCTTTCGGTGGCGCCGGAGCACCACCGGGGGAACCATCATGATGACGATCTACACCGAAAACTTTGCCGCCGTCATCACCAACTCTCTTCCCCTCTATGTAGTGGTGTAACACCTCTTGTACCCACTGTAATATCTACTTAAACATGGTGCTCCATGCTATATATTATTACCTAATGATGTACGGCCATCATATGATGTTTTAGTAGATTCGTTTTATCCTATAGGTCGATTGATGATCGTGATTGGTTTGAGTCGTATGTTTTATTTTGGTGCTATCCTATGGTGCCGTCCGTATTGCGCAAGCGTGTGGGATTACCACTGTAGTGTGTTGCAATACGTTCATAATTCGCTTATAGTGGGTTGCGTGAGTGACAGAAACACAAACCCGAGTAAGGGGTTGTTGCGTATGGAAGTAAACATGACTTGTTACTTAATGCTATGGTTGGGTTTTACCTTAACGATCTTTAGTAGTTGCGGATGCTTGCTAGAGTTCCAATCATAAGTGCATATGATCCAAGTACGAAAAGTATGTTAGCTCATGCCTCTCACTCATATAAAATTGCAATAATGATTACTGGTGTAGTTAGCAATTGCCTAGGGACAAATCCTTATCTTGTGTCACAAAAAGCTTTCTACTAAACAACTAACTTTTATTATCTTGCAAATTATTCGTAGTTTTATTCTTCCAAACTTATCCTATTACACCTACAAAGTAGCTTTATACTTGTTCAAGGTAAAGCAAACATTAAGTGCGCGTAGAGTTGTATCATTGGTCGATAGAACTTGAAGGGAATACTAATTCTACCTTTAGCTCCTCATTGGATTCAACACTCTTACTTATCGAGAAAGGCTACAATTGATCCCCTATACTTGTGGGTTATCAAGCTCCTGGCTATACTGCGTGCAAAATGTCTATGGGCGGCGCTTATTTGGAGGATGGGGCAGTGATTTGGGTGGAAGGTGTCACACCAGCGGTCGAGGCATGTGAGATGGAGAAGGAGGAGGAGGATGGGGTGGGGTGTGGATTACCTGACTATATTGACGAGGCCATGCAGCACGAAGGAGCACCATCAATGAGCAGGCGGCCCTGCAAGCAAGCAGTGAAGCTTTGAACTTGGAAAGAAAGGATGGTTGCTTGTTGATATGCTTGAGTATAGATGTCCTCATGTCAAATTATAGACTATTGCTTTGAATCATTCAAGTCCAAATGTCCATGCTCTAAAAGAAAAGACTATATGAGGAATATGATAGGTAGCATTCCACATAAAAAAATTTGTTTTCAACTACTACTTTATCATGATTAGTTTTATGAGAAAGAGTTGCTGTTATAATGCTAGGAAAAGTGATTCAAATTATCATTGATCAAACTTATGCACTATGGTAGCATTCACACTCAATAAATTATTTGTTTTATCATTTACCTACTTGAGGACGAGTAGGAATTAAGCTAGGGGATGTTGATACGTCTCCAACATATCTATAATTTATGAAGTATTCATGCCATGTTTACAACAATTCTATATGGTTTTTGTATGATTTGGATGGAACCAACCTGGACTGACGTTGTTTTCAACAGAACTACCATGGTGTTGTTTTTTGTACAGAAATAAAAGTTCTCCAAATGCAACAAAACTTTTTGATGATTTTTTTGGAACAAAAGAGGCACTAGAAGCTTCGTGGGAGGACCAGAAGGTGAGCACAAGACACCAGGGCGCGCCTGGTGCCTTGCCTGTGTGATGGTGTCTCGTGGGCTCCCTCAGGCCATCTTCGCGTGAAACCAACGCCATAAAATCCTATAAATACAAAAAACCCCAAAAATAACCCTAGACCAGAAGTTTCGCCGCAACAAGGCTCTATAGCCGTAAAAAAGCAATCTGGACCCTGTTCCGACACTTTGCCGGAGGGGGAAATCATCACCGAAGACCATCTTCATCATCCCTATGGCCACCATGGTGAGGAGGGAGTAGTCCACCTCGGGGCTGAAGGTTTGTACCAGTAGCTATGTGTTTAATCTCTCTCTTTCTCTCTCATGTTCTTGATTTGACATGATCTTGATGTATCGCGAGCTTCGTTAATATGGTGTTTCTCCCGCTCTATCTTGTTGTGATGAATTGAGTTTTCCCTTTGAGATTTCGTTGTTATCGGATTAAACACTTTTATGGATTTGAGAGCACTTGATGTATGTCTTGCTATGAATACCCTTGGTGACAATGGGGTATCATATTGATTCACTTGATATGTGTTTTGGCACTCAACTCGCGGATTCCCGAGGTGACATTGGGGTAATCTATGCATGGGGGTTGATGCATGTTGTTGTCCTTGTTTCTCCGGTAGAAACCTTGGGCACTCTTTGAGGTTCTTTGTGTTGGATTGAGTATTATGAATCTGAAATTGCTTGATGCATATCGTATAATCAACTCACGGATACTCGCGGTGACATTGGAGTATCTAGGTGACATTGGAGTTGGTTGATGTGTATCATATGGTGTTATTTTAGTACAAACTCTTGGATATATTGATCGGAAAGGATAACTTGGTGTTATTTTAGTACGAACTCTTTGAAAGATTGATCGGAAAGAGTAACTTTGAGGTGGTTTCATATCCTACAAACAATTTTGTCTTATGTTCTCCGCTAGATAGGAACTTTGGAGTGATTCTTCATCACGTTGAGGGATTGTTATGTGATCCAATTATATTAGCATTCTTGAGAGATTGCACTAGCGAAAGTACGGACCCTAGGCCTCATTTTCAAGCATTGCAATACTATTTGTGCTCCCTTTTATCACTTTCTACCTTGCTGTTTTTATTTATTCAGATTATAAAAATATATTTCTACTCTCCATACTACACTTTGATCACCATCTCTTCGTCGAACTAGTGCACCTATAAAATTTACTATTGTATTTGGTGTGTTGGGGACACAAGAGACTTTTTATTATTTGGTTCCAGGGTTGTTTCAGAGAGACCATCTTCATCCTACGCCTCCCACACATTGATAAACCTTAGGTCATCCACTTGAGGGAAATTGCTACTGTCCTACAAAACTCTGCGCTTGGAGGCCCAACACGAGTCTACAAGAATAAAGTTGCATAGTAGACATCACTCATCTACATCAGCAAACGAGGCCAAGTTCTCCAATGCAGTTCTAGAACCGGACGGTTTAATCAATGTCGGTGCAACAAACCCTGGGTCTGTTGCCCAGACTGTGCACATGCATGGGAATAGGATTGATGCACCAACCCAAATCAGAGTGCAAGTGACCAAGAGCTTCGAAGGACTAGCATGCAGATCAAGAGGACCAAGATCAAGCCAGAGAAACAAGATGCCACCAGGAGAAAAGCCTCCCTTGCCGGGCAGACGAGCTCGACAAGGACGGGGTCGCCCCCAGAAGAGGACATACAAGGTGTCCCGGTAGGGCCTACCGGGACTCACGAAGGCAAAACCACCTCACCCAACCACCCCGCCACGACCCACATCGCCAATCCGTGTGGTGTCAAGCCGCATGGTGATTAAGTGGCAGCCAATCGCCACATGGCAGCCTCTTTCTACAGGAAATGCCTACAGATGACACCTTTCCTGCAACGTGTCAAGCAAGCAGACGAGGAGCTGGCGAGGCAGCCTGGGAAGGCTTGCCGAGCAACCAATGATGTGACGTTAAGCGGTGCATTTAATGCACCCTGTTAGCCTGCAGAGTTAGGTATGATAGCATTGTTTGCTATCTTATCAGCGCATAATGACTACTTCGCCATTGTGGTAGCCCCTTAATCTATAAAAGGAGGCCCATGGCAACCAGAGAGAGGGTTGCAAAGTTGGACAACACACACCCCCATACGCGCGTAGCCACTACCGCCCCTGCCGGGCAAGTGTACTATGCTCCGCCACCATTCTTCCACCTTCAATCCACCAAAGCAGGAGTAGGGTTTTATGCCTCATGATGGCCCGAACCTGGGTAAAATTGCCTGTGTGATCACTACCATGCTGCCCCACGCTCGTCTACTCTTTGTGCAACGCGATATCCCCCCTGCCGAACCAGCAAGGGGCCCTTGGTCCCATAGGTGGCCATGGTTTCCCACGACAATCAACCACGCCATGCAAAGAAGCAGACCACAAGGATACAGGGTTTAATCAACCGCACTGGGCCTTGTCCTGCATCAGATGAGTCGCTGCTCCCGCCAGGAACAGGCCTGCAAGCCATGTGCGTGTTGCCTCTGCAAGCTTCCCCGACTTCGTGGCCTCGCCGTCGAGTCGCCATCGTGGCCTCCGCAGCCTTGAGTCACCGAAGATCAAAGCGTCATCAGCCTCGAAGTCCTATTGCAGAATTAGTTGAAGGAAATATGCCCTACAGGCAATAATAAAGTTGTTACTTTACATTTACTTATTCAGGATAAAGGTTTCTTATTCATGCTAGAATTGTATTGACCGGAAACTTAAATACATGTGTGAATACATAAACAAATACCGTGTCCCTAGTAAGCCTCTACTAGACTAGCTCGTTGATCAAAGATGGTTAAGGTTTCCTAACCATAGACACGTGTTGTCATTTGATAATGGGATCACATCATTAGGAGAATTATGTGATGGACAAGACCCATCCGTTAGCTTAGCATAATGATCGTTCAGTTTATTGCTATTGCTTTCTTCATGTCAAATACATATTCCTTCGACTATGAGATTATGCAACTCCCGGATACTGGAGGAATACCTTGTGTGCTATCAAACATCACAACATAACTGGGTGATCATAAAGATGCTCTACAGGTATCTCCGAAGGTGTTTGTTGAGTTGGCATAGATCGATATTAGGATTTGTCACTCCGTGTATCAGAGCTGTATCTTTGGGCCCTCTCGGTAATACACATCATAAGCTTGCAAGCAAATGACTAAGGAGTTAGTCACAAGATTATGTATTATGGAACATAAAGAGACTTGCCAGTAACGAGATTAAACTAGGTATGAAGATACCGACGATCGAATCCCGGGCAAGTAACATACCCATGGACAAAGGGAATTACGTATGTTGTCATAACGGTTCGAACGATAAAGATCTTCGTAGAATACGTAGGAGCCAATATGGGCATCCAGGTTCCGCTATTGGTTATCGACTGGAGAGGTGTCTCGGTCATGTCTACATAGTTCTCAAACCCGTAGGGTCCGCATGCTTAACGTTCCTTGATGATATAGTGTTATATGATTTATATGTTTTGGTGACCGACTGTTGTTCGGAGTCCCGGATGAGATCACAGACATGACGAGGAGTCTCTAAATGGTCGAGAGGTAAAGATTCATATATATGGCGATGGTATTTGGACACCGGAAGTGTTTCGGGATGTACGGGGAAGGAATCGGGTGAGCGGAAGGGGTTTCGGGCACCCCCCGGCAAGTTATGGGCCTTATGGGCCAAAGGAGGGGACAAACCAGCCCACAAGGGGGTGGTGCACCTCCTCCCTTGTTTGGCCAGCCCTAGGGAAGGAAAAAGGGGAGGGATAGTGAGGGAGTCTTGGATTAAGGGGTCCTGAGGCGTCCGGCCTATTGACATGGGCCAGACTGATGGGCTGTGAAGATACAAGACCGAAGACTCTCACTTGTGCCCGGATGGGACTCTCCTTGGCGTGGAAGGCAAGCTTGGCGCCCGGATATGAAGATTCCTTTCTCCATAATCGACTTTTTACAACCCTAGTCCCCTTCGTTGTCTATATAAACCAGAGGGCTTAGTCCGTAGAGGCAATCATAATCATACAGGCTAGACTTCTAGGGTTTTAGCCATTATGATCTCGTGGTAGATCAACTCTTGTAATACTCATATTCATCAAGATCAATCAAGAAGGAAGTATGGTATTACCTCCATAGAGAGGGCCCGAACCTGGGTAAACATCATGTCCCCCGCCTCCTGTTACCATCAACCTTAGACGCACAGTTTGGGACCCCCTACCCAAGATCTGCCGGTTTTGACACCAACATTGGTGCTTTCATTGAGAGTTCCGCGGTGATGTCTAAGACAGGATTGATGGCTCACCTTGTTGTCAAGGACAGTATCACCTCCGGAGGAGCCCTGGCCCCAGGTTAAACCCCCCGGTTGGGCGGCTTTACCATGACCGCCCGTTGGGCCGTCGAGCCAACGATGACTTCTCGGGTCATCGAGAATCACCTCCATGTTGACTCCGAACACTCCAAACGGATGGATTCGACGGAGTTGTCGTCTTTAAACGATCTCCTTGATTGCATCGCCGCCCTAGGGGTCACTACAGACTATGATCGATTGGGCTTAAACCCGATCAGAGAGAAATGAAATCTCCATTGATCACCCATCAGGTAGCGGTAATCAAGGAGCGAAACAACAACTCTCCCTCTATATTGAGGACAAACTATGTTCGGATTTCCGGGCTTGAAGAGCTGGATACCCGTCTACGGAACAACACACCCTGCCCTCTGAACCTAGAATCAGACGACGGGCCTAAAAAATCAGTTGATATCCCGGAGCCCGAACTATTAAGTTCAGAAGTTTCTCAAACTCCGGATCCCAAATTGGGTCAGGGTTTGGACTTAAATCCACCCACCCACCCAGATACACGTGATCTTATGTACATACGACAACAGTCTCAAGAAATGGTCCATCACTTTTGGGCCAGATTCCTCCTTGTCAAAGACAAGATCAAAGATTGCCGCGATGAAGACGTGATCTCACTATTCTGCAACAATTGCACGGACGAGGGAATCCTCAATGCCATTAACCACCGTCGCGTATTACACTTCACTGACTTGGAAGCCATAGTACAGAAGTACTATGCAATGGAAAGTGCCTGGAAAACTCAGGAAGCTCCTTGGGAGCCACCAGTTTCCGCTCAACCCCTCGTCCGGGCAAAAAGGATGCACCCTCATCGGTCGCCCGATCCAATAGTAAAGAAACTGAAGCCTATTACGGGGCGTGGAACCGTTCTGGAGGGATGGCTCGATAGGCCATGCAAAATACACACAACACCGGATACCATACCAACCCACAGAGCATGTTGGATACTCCGGCAAGTGGCCAAGAGCGGCGAGGATCTCCTCACCAAAAATACCGCAGAGCAACAACCCACGGAAGACGACGACCTCAAAGTATTGACAGTCTTCGAGACTTTCACCTCAAACAATAGGCGCAAAAGGGCACTCCGCGGCCTCGCTGAAATCTGCCAAGTCGCGGCAATAAACCCCTGGGACGACAAGGCCATAACTTTCAATGCCGGTGACGAAGCAAAATTCAGGACAGTCCGGGCACCAGCCGCCTTGGTCCTCAGTCCGATCGTGGATGGCTTTCGGCTTACTAAAGTGCTCATGGACGGCGGCAGCGGACTAAACCTCATTTATGATGAAACTCTCAACAAAATGGAAATAGACAGGAGCCGCATTGAGCAAAGTAGCACGCCCTTCCGAGGAATCATTCCCAGTTGGGAGGTGCGATGCGCGGGAAAAATCACACTTGACGTGGTATTCGGCACGCTGGAGAATTATCGATCCGAAGAGATAACTGAGGGAGTCCTGGATTAGGGGGTCCTCAGACAGCCGGACTATGTACTTATGCCAGACTATTGGACTACGAAGATACAAGATTGAAGACTTCGTCCCGTGTCCGGGTGGGATTCTCCTTTGCGTGGAAGGCAATCTTGGCAGTTTGGATATGTAGATCTCCTTCTCTGTAACCGACTCTGTGTAACCCTAGCCCCCTCCGGTGTCTATATAAACTGAAGGCTTTAGTCCATAGGACAAGAACAACAATCATAATCATAGGCTAGTTTCTAGGGTTTAGCCTCTACGATCTCGTGGTAGATCAATTCTTGTAATACTCATATCATCAAGATCAATCAAGCAGGAAGTAGGGTATTACCTCCATCGAGAGGGCCCGAACCTGGGTAAACATTGTGTCGCCCGCCTCCAGTTACCATTAGCCTTAGACGCACAGTTCGGGACCCCCTACCCGAGATCCGCCGGTTTTGACACAGACATTGGTGCTTTCATTGAGAGTTCCACTGTGTTGTCACCATAAGGCTTGATGGCTCCTTCAATCACCTACAACGATGCGATCCAGGGTGAGGTTTTCCTCCCCAGACAGATCTTCGTATTCGGCGGCTTGGCACTGTGGGCCAACTCGCTTGGCCATCTGGAGCAGATCGATAGCTACGCCCCTGGTCATCAGGTCAGGTTTGGAAGCCTGAACTACACCACCGACATCCGCGGAGACTTGATCTTCGACGGATTCGAGCCCATGTCAGGTGTGCCGAACAGTCATGACGAGCATGACTTAGATCTGCCATCAGACGGTGTTCGGGAGATCACACCTCCGGTTGCCCCGGCCCTTAATCCGGAGCAGATCGCGCCATCTGAGGACGGGTGGATGGACCCTGCCACGAAGGCCACACACTCAACGGTGATAGAGCCAAACATAGACTTCGCCTACGATGAGGCATGTGTCATCGGACCCTCGGACTCGTCTCCGGTCATAGGCTCCGAACTGCGTGCATCCATGCCTATTGAATCTGATTGGGCATCGATCATGGAGTTTACCTCCGCGGATATCTTTAAGCACTCGCCCTTGGGCGACATGCTAAATTCATTAAAATCTCTCTCCCTGTCAGGAGACTCCTGGCCGAACTATGTCCGACATGAGTGGGAAGCGGATGATGAAGAAATTCGTTCCCCACCTGCCACCCACTTAATTGCCACTGTCGATGACTTAACCGACATGCTGGATTTCGACTCCGAATACGTCGATGGTATGGACGACGACACCAGAGAAGAACAGGAACCACCGCCCATAGGGCGCTGGATAGCCACCTCAGCATATGATATATATATGGTGGACACGCCCAAAAAAAGCAATGGCAATGAGGCAACAGAGGGTAATCCCCTTGAGAATTAATCTAAGGATCGGCGTCATTGGCGCCGCTCTAAGCCTCGTCACAGCAAAAATAGCAATACCGGCACAAGAGACAATAACGCTTCGGATAATGCCGAGGACGAAAACAATTCCGCCCAGCCAAGCTTCGAGCAGGCCGAACGGGAGGATGGGCAAGCTAGCCCTAAGGAATAGGCAATGGATGGAGAATCAGAGGATGACAATTACATGCCCCTCTCCAAAGACAAGGTGAGCCTCGGCGACAAAGAATTCATCGTGCCTGAGGATCCCGTCGAGTAGGAGCGCTTTAAGCGTCGGTTTATAGCCACTGTAAAAAGCCGGATGAAAAAGCAGCAACAGCTTCAAACTGATCAAGATCTGCTAACTGATAGATGGACTGAGTCCTGGCAGCTGAGGAATACGGACTCGAGCGCCCAACCAAAAGTTATCCAAAGCGCAGGTTGCTACCTCAACTCGAGGAGGAGGCATTAAAGCCTACACTACCAGCGCAGGATGCGGCTGACCGACCACCTCATGGCCGAGACAAAGCGGCGTATCAGCCCGCACCACGTCGCCAATCGAACAAAGAGACGAAGGCACAGGGCTACAACATGACCTGCGAGACAAATTGAAAAACAAAGCAGGGCAGTCAAGATCGATCTACGGATCACGGGGGCGTGTCCCAACGCATGACGATGACCGAAACGTCGGATATACTAAATACAAACCCGGCCGGGCCGAATACAGCAGACCAGACTTGTTTGAGCTGCGTCATGACATATCCCGGCATAGAGGCGCTGCACACCCCCTATGCTTCACTGACAAAGTAATGGATCATGAATTCCCAGAAGGGTTTAAGCCCATGAATATCGAGTCCTATGATGGTACTACGGACCCCGCAGTATGGATAGAAGATTTCTTTCTCCACATTCACATGGCCTGCGGGGACGATCTACATGCCATCAAATACCTCCCACTAAAACTCAAGGGACCGAATCAGCATTGGCTGAATAGTTTGCCGGCAAACTCCATTGGAAGTTGGGAGAACCTAGTAGACGCATTCCTGGATAACTTCTAGGGCACTTACGTGCGATCACCGGATGCTGATGATTTAAGTCACATAACCCAACAGCCCGGAGAGTCAGCCAGGAAATTCTGGACTCGGTTCCTAACTAAAAAGAACCAAATTGTCGACTGTCCGGATGCCGAAGCCCTGGTGGCCTTTAAGCATAACATCCGTGACGAGTGGCTTTCTCGACATCTTGGCCAAGAAAAGCCGAAGTCCATGGCAACCCTCACGACACTCATGACCCGCTTTTGTGCGGGAGAGGACAGCTGGCTGGCTCATAGCAACAACACAGCAGGCAATCCCAGGGCCCAGAGATAGCAAGGGCAAGCCCCGACGCAACAAACGCAAGCGTCATAACAATGGCGATAACGCCGAAGACACGACAGTCAATGTCGGATTCAGTGTCTCTAAGTCCGGTCAGCGGAAAAAGCCATTCCAAAAGAACAATTCAGGCCTGTCCAGTCTGGACCGCATACTCGATTGTCCATGCCAAATTCACGGCACCCCAGGAACACCAGCCTATCATACCAACAGAGAATGCTGGGTCTTCAAACAAGCCGGCAGGTCAGGTGCCGAAAACAAGGAGAAGGGGTTTCAAAGCAACGATGACGACAAGGATCCCCGATCACCGAACATAAGAGGGCAAAAGAAATTTCCCCCGCAAATCAAAACGGTGAACATGATAAACGCCACCCACATTCCCAAGCAGGAACGGATGTGCACTCTTAGGGATGTTGACTTAACGAAGCCAGTCGCCCCACAATATAAACTATGGCCGATCACCTTCGACCATACGGATCATCCGTTTAATACCAATCAGGGCAATTCAGCCGCACTAGTCCTCGATCCAATAATTGACGGGTTGCACCTCACACGAGTCCTTATGGATGGAGGCAGCAGTCTAAACCTGCTGTATCAGGACACAGTGCACAAAATGGGTATTGATATTTCGATAATCAAGCCCACTAAAACCACCTTTAAAGGTGTTATACCAAGTGTGGAGGCCCATTGTACACGCTCCATCACTCTGGAGGTAGTCTTCGGATCACCGGATAATTACCGTACCGAAGAGTTAATCTTTGACATCGTCCCTTTTCGCAGTAATTATCATGCACTGCTCAGACGAGCCACGTTCGCTCGATTCAACACGGTGCCACATTATGCCTACCGTAAGCTCAAGATGCCCGGTCCGCGCGGTGTCATAACAGTTAATGGCAAAACCGAACTCCCCCTCTATGCCGAAGAGTATACCGCCACCTTAACAGCAGAAGCAGCGAGTGGGAGCTTTCAATCGAACCTCGAGTCGACAGCCGAGCTCCCGGACACCGTCAAGGGAGTCCGAACTACTTCGCGGCAGTATAGCCTGGCTCGTCCGGAGCTCAATTAAAACACTCCGACAGTAAAAGGAGGCAAAGCTAGATAGGCCACACATTGCAGCTCAACCGCTCTATGGCACACAAACATTTCTTGCATTTTCTTTGCAGGTTCACTTTTTCGTAGGCCAGGACTGGCGACATGGAAACAGCTCGAACGCATAAGGGAGTCCTTAGATATTCCCCTCGATGACCATCCAACTACACTCCGGATCCGAACACAGCCTCCTCCCGCCTGGTATCAGCAGGTTCTGAAGTCATATTTATTTTTATCACATTACCTATACTCATACGCATTGACGTGTTATTCAACTACAACATGTGGCTTTATATGACGCTTATCTGTTGTTGTTTCTTATTGACACTCTTTGTCAAGTGGCATCTGTACATCGCGATATGCCTTAATATGCCAGGGGCTTCATTGTACCCATAATACAGAAATAAAGTCCGAACACCTTCAGGGTCGTTCGACACCCGAACTTATAGCATTATATGCATCAGCTCCGAATTATGTCTTGGGTCAATAGTTGGGTTTGCCCGGCTCCCATGTTTTGCTGCCTTATGTTCCGCTATATCGGCTAAGGCGGCACAGGGAGAACTACTGCGATTGTGTCCCGGTTCTTCCGGACGAGCGCCTCAGTAGAGAAAGCCGAAAACCGACTGTCATGATACGGCGAGAGCTGGTCAGCTGTTTGAGAGGTTGCAAAATCTTTAAGGATTTCTTCCACATTATGCGATAACTAATGCAGCGTGCGATGGATCGGCTTTTCTTCCGATCAGGTGCTTATAGATCCCCTCGTGCGGTCTTCCAAACACCAGGGGCTGCACCTACCTTCCTTTTGTCAAACTCCTATGGCTAAGTGAGAGTGATAAAGCCTTATAGTCCGATTGTCTGGTTCGTTGCGCTGAACACCTCCTTCAAGGACCCAAAACTGGGATAAAGAGTGCTCAGGTTTATCCCGAACACCCCCCGTACTTCCTACGTGGGGGCAGAAGCCGACGACTGGCCAAGTCTTAGGATTAATATATAAAACGGCCGCGCAGGAGAAAAAACTTTCAAATAACAGGCAATCAATAATAGAAACGACCTTGTTTAACTTTACAAAGGACAACATGACTGTATTCAGGAAAATATAACGTCCTTGGTGCATTGCTCTGCCACAAGGCGGGATCCTTTCAGGACACTATCATAATATAACTCAGGCTTGCGATGCTCCTTCCCCTCCGGCGGTCCCTCGGTCATCAGCTTTTCAACGTCCATCTTCCCCCAGTGCACCTTTGCGTGGGCGAAGGCCATTCGCGCACCTTCAATACATACCGACTGCTTGATGACATCAAGTCGAGGGCAGGCACTCACAAGCCGCTTCACGAGCCCGAAGTAGCTGCTTGGAATCAGCTCGGCGGGCCATAGCTGGATAATTAAATCCTTCATGGCTATTTCGGCTGCCTTATGCAGTTCGATCAGCTGTTTCAGCTGATTGGCAAATGGCACCGGATAATTTGGCGCCAGATACAGCGACCAGAAGAGCTTATCCGCAGTGTTCCTTTCTTCGGCTCGGTAGAACTGGGAGGCATCAGATATGCTGCGTGGCAGCTCCGCAAATACCCCTGGATAAATCCGAAATCAAATTAGAAAACATGCTTTTCTCCTCAAATACTTGCTTTACCTAGAAAAAGCCTTACCCGCCGCAATCTTCCTCGCCTCCTGGATTTCCTGCAGGGCGCCTTGGGTTTCCCCCCAGGCATCACGCGTGGCCTGATGAGCCTTGGTGAGTTCGGATTCTTTCTCCGTTAAACTCTGCTACAAGGTCTCGCATTTCTTCATGGCCTTGAAGCTCTTGCTCAGCTTCAATAACCCTGGCCTCGTGCTTCTCACGAAGAGCCTGCTCTGCGGCTGCCTTTTACTCAGCCTCGGCCACAGCCTTCGTAAGAGCCTCGACTTCGGTCATCGCCCCTAGAGCAAATCATGAAACCTATTTTTATCATACTAAATATTTGTTCGCACTGAACGTGAGCAAGGTTTTTGCATACCTTGTTTAGCCTCCAACTGCCTTTTCAACTGGCCAAGTTCTTCTTTGGCCCGCTCCTGACTTTGATTCAGTCTGGAGACTTCCGTAGTATGAGAGGCGGCAGTCGCTATAGACGCCTGCTTATAAAAGAAGAGAGAGAGAGATGCCATCAAGTGAGTCTCCTGCGAACATAAATTTGATCCTCTGTCCGGTTCTTTCTTTCACCGAACAGTGTATCAGGGGCTACTGTCGGTGTCAAAACCGGCGGATCTCGGGTAGGGGGTCCCGAACTGTGCGTCTAGGCAGATGGTAACAGGAGACAAGGGACACGATGTTTTACCCAGGTTCGGGCCCTCTTGATGGAGGTAAAACCCTACGTCCTGCTTGATTAATATTGATGATGTGTGTTACAAGAGTAGATCTACCACGAGATCAAGGAGGCTAAACCCTAGAAGCTAGCCTATGGTATGATTGTTGTTCGTCCTACGGACTAAAGCCATCCGGTTTATATAGACACTGGAGGGGGCTAGGGTTACACAAAGTCGGTTACAATGATAGGAGATCCACATATTCGTATCGCCAAGCTTGCCTTCCACGCCAAGGAAAGTACCATCCGGACACGGGACGAAGTCTTCAATCTTGTATCTTCATAGTCTTGGAGTCCGGCCGATGATGATAGTTCGGCTATCCGGACACCCCCTAGTCCGGGACTCCCTCAGTAGCCCCTGAACCAGGCTTCAATGACGACGAGTCCGGCGCGCATATTGTCTTTGGCATTGCAAGGCGGGTTCTTCCTCCGAATAATTTATAGAAGATTGTGAACACCAGGATAGTGTCCGGCTCTGCAAAATAATTTCCACATACCACCGTAGAGAGAATAATATTTACACAAGTTCAATCTGCTGACGTATTTCATGGCATGACGTCATACCACTACCAAGCCTTTACTCAAATTGTTTTTATTATACCACCTCAGCGCATTTAGCGAAGCGGTTTCCTTGGCACGTCTTGTCGAAGCAGAGATTGTGTTCCCCTTATTCCGGGATTCCCATCAATACGGACGTGGGTAACCCAACCGCGCCATTGATTGCGGCGCTTGGGGGATAAGCGAGTTTTATCAGGCCGGTGGGGATGCATGTTTCCGTCCACCCATATAAGGGGATAAAGATCCAACCCTTTTACCTGCGCCTTCTTCCTCCTTGGCTTATCCATCTCCACGAACTCGAGCTCCAGCACCCAAGTCCGCACATCTCACCTCAACCTTCTCCAAATATGTCCGGAGCGGGAGGCAAGTGGATGGCCTCCTCCATCACGGAGGGGCAGATCCAGAAGCTGCGCAGCGCCGGATACTTGTCTAGCGACATCGCGCACCGGCTCCACGACGAGGGAGAGCTCATCCCCACCCCCAGGCCCCATGAGAGGGTAGTATTCCTTCCCCATTTCCTCCGTGGACTGGGCTTCCCACTCCATCCCTTTGTCCGGGGGCTCATGTTCTACTATGGCCTAGATTTCCATGATCTGGCCCCGAATTTCATCCTCAACATCTCGGCGTTTATCGTCGTGTGTGAGGCCTTCCTCTGCATCCAGCCCCACTTTGGCTTGTGGCTCAAGACCTTCAGTGTCAAGCCGAAGGTTGTGAAGGGCAGCCAAGCGGAGTGCGGAGGCGCCATGGTGGGCCGGATGTCCCACGTTACTTGGCTTGAGGGCACTTTCGTGGAAACCATCAAGGGGTGGCAATCGGGGTGGTTCTACATCACCGAGCCGCGTGACCCCGAATGGGCAGCGGCCCCCGAATTCAGATCTGGCATCCCCACATGGCTCACCTCCTGGAAAGAGAGCGGCCGGACTTGGGGTGATTCGGAGGAACTGACCGGACTCCAAGCCTGCGTCCAAAAGCTGGTGGACAAGAAGCTCAAGCTTGTCAACGTGGTCCAGGTCATGCTCATCCGCCAGATTCTCCCGTGCCAACGACGGGGCTTCAACATGTGGGAGTTCGATCCGGCGCAGCACCAGACTTTGAGCGGGCTCTTCGACACTACGTATGAAGATGTCTGGAAGGTGCTGTTCAAAGGCGCCGAGGCTCCCGCATCCACTACCGAAGATCGCGGATTCAGCTCGCAGCGTCCAGCTGACGAGGTAAGTGATTTTGTCCTTTATGGGATGCTTGTTTTCCATTGTTTGACTCTATGCGGGATCTAAACTCCCTTTACCTTTGACAGGACTGGCTGGCGAAGGCCGAGCGGACTATCTGTCCGACCCCTTTGCCAGAGGATCCAACGGACGCCCGCCTAATAGGGCTGCTGGCTCCGGCACCCCACGTGGTGCCAGAGAAGAAGGCCAAGAAGAAGGCCACGGGGACTCGGAAGAGTTCCCGTTTTCAGGTGCTATCGGATGACGACTCTGAGGCCAACTCCTCTCACCAAGGTGAGGAGGAGAAGAAGAAAGCCTCTCCCCCAGCGGGGGGAGAGAAGAAAAGGAAGGCCTCCCCAACGAGGGAGGCCGAAGGGTCCAAGAAGGGAAAAACTCTTCCCCCGGACTGCTCTGCCAACGCCAGTGACAACGACGAGGACTGGCCTCCAAGGGCCAAGCCCCTGGCGAGATCATGAGTATCCGGACTCCCGAATAACTTCATGGTTTTTCTATTTTGCCATACAGTGTCTTTCTAATGCCGCATACAACCCTGCAGTCCGCCCAAGGACGATCTTCCCACTTTGTCGAGCGGGTCCTTGGGTGCGTCGGATATGGATTCTCTTCCGAGTGCCTCCACCCCCCGTGACACGGACGATGCCGAGGTGGGATCCCGGGAAGGGACCCGCCCGGAGGAGGTGGCCCCGGAGGCGTCGCAGGACAACCTCTCGGACTTTGCACCGGACTCGGCTCCGGATCCCATAGTGGCTCCGGAGTCCGGCGGGTGGCCCCTTCGTCAGAAGGGCAAGACCGTGACACCGGCAGCCTCTCTCCAACCAGAGGCACCGGATAACTTGCTGGAGGCGCTCAATGGCGCCTCCATTGAAGAGGAACACCGCACTGTTATGAGTGCGGTGATTCAGAAGGTGCAGCTCGCCAAGAGCGGGCTGACAGAAGCCTACAGCAGCCTTCTAACAGGCTTTGAGGTAAGAATTTTGAGATATGTAAAATAGTACCGCATAGACAGTAGCCCCTGATGCTCGGTTCGGTGTTCGGAAAGAAAAGCCGGACTGAGGATCTAAGAAGATATACGCAGGAGTCATAAAAAATATGTCGATATGGGATTGCAGGCTGCGCTGCTGACCTCTGCCACACTGACTGCGGAGGTCAATACTTTGAAGGAAAACCTCGAGCGGTCCGAGAACGAGCTCGGCCGTGCCAAGAAGCAGCTTGAGGACAAGGAAGGTGAGTAACACCTTATTAAAATTGTACCTTACAGAAAAGGATTTTGGTTGCAAAAAGAATGACAGGGATAACGTGGGTATTGCAGGGGCCACTAACGAGGTGGCGACCCTGAAAGAGGAGGTGACCGCGGCCAAACGCAATGCGGCCGCGGAGCGCACCGAGCGGGAGAAGCAGGAGGCGCGGGTGGCGGAGGTACAGCAAGAGCTCCAGGATCTCGTGCAAAAACATGAGAGCCTGGAGCGTGACTCGAAGACTCGAGAGTCTGAGCTTGCAACGGCTCTAGAGAGTGCCAAAGCCGCTAAGGCCGAAGCCTACAAGGCCCTCCAGGAGATCGAGGCGGTAAAGAAAATAGCAGCGGGTAAGGCATTTTTCATGCAAAGTAAGCATGTGAGTGTTAATTACCTGTCGCTTACCCGAATTCGGAGCTCTCCAGGAGCGTTCGCAGATCTTCCTCGCAGTGTGTCGATGCTGCCGCGTTCTACCGGTCCGAGGGGGGAGCTCGACGGAGAAGGTCTTCTGGTCTCAGTATGCTGAGGCCGGACATCCGGTGCCCCTAAGCGACCAGCTGAAGCAGCTGGTCGAGCTCCACAAGGCGGCCGAACAGGCCATGAAGGGCCTCATAGTTCGGCTGTGGCCTAAGGAGGCCATGCCTGGGAGCTACTTCGGCCTGGTGCGGCGGCTGGTGGATGCGTGCCCGTGGGTTGAAGTCATCAAGCACTCTGCCTGTATTGAAGGTGCCCGTCGGGCCCTTGCCTGTGCAAAGGTGCACTGGGGCAAGATGGATGCCCAGAAGCTCGTGACGGACCCACCACCGGAGGGCAAGGAGCATCACACGCCCGAGATGTATTATAAGAGTGTGCTGAAGGGCGCCCGCACTATTGCGGGTGAGTGCTCCAAAGATGTAATATTTGAGTAGACTCGCATTTTGTTATCCCATGCGCTGAAAACTTAGTTCATTTGCGCTAAGCAACGCTTTTTAATTTAAAATATTACCTTCTGTGCGGCTGTTTATAAAATCTAAGAGATGGCAAGTCGTCGGCTTCAGCCCCCATGCCACGAGTGCTGGGGTGTTCGGGATAAATTTGAGCGCTCTTGTTCCCATATTTGGGTCCATCTAGGGAGGCGCTCAACACAACAAACAAGGCAATCGGACTTATAATGCTTGAACACTCTCACTTAGCCATAGAATTCTATAATTTTAAATTTCGGCGAAGCCCCTAGTCTTCGGAAGGCCGAATTTGGGGCGCTATCCACGCTTGGGCCGGACAAAAAACCGGCTCCTCGCTCTAAGCGGCATAAGTCTTTAGGGACTCGCAAAAAACCTCTCGAACAGCGACCAGCTCTCGCCTCATCATGACGGTCAATTTTAGCTTTCTCCACTGAGGCGTTAACCCACCTCAACTGGGGCGCAATCGCAGTGGTTCTCCCAGTTCTACCTTAGCCGATACAACGGAACGTAAGGTACCAAAACATGGGAGCCGGGCAAACCCAACTATTGACCCAAGACATGATTCGAGCTGATGCATATAGTGCTATAAGTTCGGGGTGCCGCACTTGTGAAAGTGTTCGGACTTATCACACCATGATGCGGGAAACATAAGCCCCTGGTGTATTTAGCCGTGCCAAAACGTACGGATGCGTAATGTCATAAATGAACATATGTATAAAAGAGAAATGCAATTGGAAGCAAAAAGGTGCTGCATTACTTATTCAAGAAAAACTGCTATAAGTGCAGAATGATACAAATGGTGCGATAAGCAAGGGATGGGACTGTTAAACATGTCCCCCTCCAGGGGTAGGCTGCGGAATGGTGCATAAAACATATTTAATGCTCGTAATGGAGACCACCTGGATATTCACTGTAGCCTTTCTTCTTCCCTGGCTGTTGCATCGTGAGTTCGGCAGGTCTACTGCCGGACAGGGCCTCTAACGAACGGAGTCCTGTGGGTAAAAATAAAAAGGAGAAGAAAAAAAAAAGAACGACACACTTGAGAGCCCCTCGTGTGGTTGAGCCGCAGTCTGGGCCTATCGTGGTCGCGCCCCTCTCCCCATGCCCATGGTATCTTCAGAGCGTAATGGTGTACGCGAAGGACCTGTCTTGACGTTTTACAGGGGCTAGGGATGGGGCCGCACTGCTACGCATGCTCGGAACGTGCCAGGTGGTCTTGTTGTAGGTTACTCCGGGCGCGCTTAGCTGTGTCCGGCCGCTTAATGGCCGGACTCGAGAATTGCCTTAAGAGGCTGCATTGCACTTCTGCCGCGAGAGCCGCTGTATGTTCCTCCGTGCGGAGAGAACGTTCAGTGTTTCCGTTGACCGTGTTGACTCCTCGAGGGCCTGGCATCTTGAGTTTGAGGTATGTGTAGTGCGGCACCGCGTTGAACTTTGCAAACGTGGTGCGTCCGAGCAGGGCATGATAGCCGCTGTGGAACGGAACTATGTCGAAGATTAACTCCTCGCTTCGGAAGGTATCCAGGGATCCGAAGACCACTTCCAGTGTAACTGAGCCTGTACAATTGGCTTCTACACCTGGTATGATGCCTTTAAAGGTAGTCTTGGTAGGTTTAATCCTTGAGGGGTCTATGCCCATTTTGCGCACTGTGTCCTGATAAAGCAGGTTCAGGCTGCTGCCGCCGTCCATCAGGACTCTGGTGAGGTAAAATCCATCAACGATTGGGTCTAGGACCAATGCGGCGAATCCGCCATGGCGGATGCTGGTGGGGTGGTCCCTTCGGTCAAAAGTGATCGGGCAGGAGGACCATGGATTGAACTTCGGGGCAACTGGCTCCATCGCGTATACATCCCTGAGTGCACGCTTCCGCTCCCTTTTGGGTATGTGCGTTGCGTATATCATGTTCACCGTCTGCACCTGTGGGGGGAAAACCTTCTGTCCTCTATTGTTCGGCGGTCGGGTCTCTTCCTCGTCATCGCTATGCAGCCCCTTGTCATTGTTTTCGGCAATTAACTTACCTGCCTGCTTGAATATCCAGCAGTCCCTATTGGTGTGGTTAGCTGGCTTTTCGGGGGTGCCATGTATCTGGCACAAGCGGTCGAGTATTCGGTCCAAATTGGACGGACCCGGAGTAGTTCTTTTGAATGGCTTTTTCCGCTGACCGGGTTTAGAGCCTCTGAATCCAGCATTGACTGCCGTATCTTCACTGTTGTCGCCGTTAATGCGACGTTTGTTTTTGTTATGACGCAGCCTGCCATTACGGTCCTTGATATCCGGACTGCCAGAATTTTTGCTGAGGTTGTTGCTGCGTGCTAGCCAGATGTCCTCACCTGCGCAGAAGCGGGTCATGAGTGATGTGAGGGCTGCCATGGATTTCGGCTTTTCCTGTCCCAGGTGCCGGGCAAGCCACTCGTCGCGGATATTATGCTTGAAGGCTGCAAGGGCCTCCGCATCCGGACAGTCGACGATTTGGTTTTTCTTCGTTAAGAACCGTGTCCAGAATTGTCTGGCCGGTTCGTCTGGCTGCTGAATTATGTGGCTTAGGTCATCAGCATCTGGTGGTCGCACATACGTGCCTTGGAAGTTATCAAGAAATGCGGCTTCCAGGTCTTCCCAACTCCCAATTGACTCTGCTAGCAAGCTGTTAAGCCAATGCCGGGCTGGTCCTTTAAGCTTGAGTGGGAGATATTTGATGGCGTGAAGATCGTCACCGCGGGCCATGTGGATGTGAAGGAGATAGTCTTCGATCCAAACCGCGGGGTTTGTTGTGCCATCGTAAGATTCAATATTCATGGGTTTAAACCCTTCGGGGATTTGATGACCCATTACTTCATCTGTGAAGCATAGTGGGTGTGCGGCGCCTCTGTACTGGGCGATATCACGACGGAGCTCAAAAGAGCTTTGTCTGTTTTGTTCGGCCCGGCCGGACTTACTATGTCCGGCGTGACGGTTGTCGTCACATATCATGGGGCGCTCACGTGATCCATAGATCGACCTTGATTGTCTTGCCCTATCCTCCAATATATCTCGCAAGTCCGGAGCGTTCCCCTGTGGCCTTGTGCCTTTCGAGCGATGCCGGGGTACGGGTCTAGTGAAGGGCCTAGAGGCCTCTCTGTCGCGACCATGGGGTGGTCGGTCAGGCGTATTGTCTCCTGGTGATGCGGGTTCATACGCCTCCTCCTCTAATCAGGGGAGCAGCTTGCGTTTAGGGTAGCTTTTGGAGGGGCGTTCGAGCTCATGCTCTTCGGCCGTGAGGACTTCAGTCCATCTGTCGGCTAGCAGATCTTGATCAGCTCTAAGCTGTTGCTGCTTTTTCTTGAGGCTGTTCGCCATGGCCATAAGCCTGCGTTTAAAACGCTCTTGTTTGACGGGATCCTCAGGCACGACGAATTCGTCGTCATCGAGGCTTGCCTCATCTCCGGAGGGAGGCATGTAGTCCTCTACCTCTTCTTCTGCCGCTCTCTCATGAGGGTTGGCGTCTCCGTCCTCCTGCGCTGGATCTTGCTGGAGTGGGTTGTCTTCAGCACTGTCCGGTGTATTATTATCTCCGGTGCCGGAATCTTCGTTCTTGCTGTGGCGGGATTTAGAGCGGCGCCGCTGACGCCGACGCTTGGGCTGTTTCTTGGAGGGGTCATCCTCTGCTGCCCCTTTGCCATTCCTATCCTTTGGGATATCCACCATGTATATGTCATATGATGAGGTGGCTTTCTAGTGCCCAGTAGGCGCTGGTTCTTGGTCGTCTCCGGCATCATCATCCATACCGTCGATGTCTTCGGAGTCGTAGTCTAGCATGTCGGTTAGATCATCGACAGTGGCTACCAAGTGGGTGGTGGGTGGGCTTTGATTTCTTCGTCGTCCGCATCCCAACCGTCCTGGCCACAGTCCAGCCAGGACTCTCCTAATAACGAGAGATACTTTAGCGAACTCAAGATGTCGCCAAAAGGTGAGTGTTGAAAGATGTCCGCCGCGGTGAACTCCATGATCGGTGCCCAATCGGATTCGATCGGAGGGGGCGCGGGAGGTTCGGAGTCCGGCGAGGAGTCCGGCACCTCGGAGCCGCGAGCTTCGTGAGGAACAAGGTCAGTGTTCGGCTCTATCGCCGTAGAGGTTGCAGCCCCGAGGCGATGTCTAGCCATCCGTCCTCGATCTGCGCAGCCGGCTCCGAATTGAAGATCGGAGCGGGCTCGAGTGCGGCCTCCAGGGTACTGTCCGGCAGCAGAGCTAAATCATGCCCGTCGTGACAGTGCGACACGCTCGGCTGTGGCTCGAATCCATCGAGGATCAAGCCCCCACGGATGTCGGCCATGAAGTTCAAACTTCCAAATCTGACCTGATGGCCAGGGGTGTAACTTTCGATCTGCTCTAGATGGCCAAGCGAATTGGCCCGCAGTGCGAAGCCGCCGAATACAAAGATCTGTCTGGGGAGGAAGGTCTCACCCTGGACTGCATCGTTGATGACGATCAAAGAAGCCATTGAGCCTATCGGCGACGACACAGAGGAACTCTCAATGAAAGCACCAATGTCGGTGTCAAAACCAGCGGATCTCGGGTAGGGGGTCCCGAACTGTGCGTCTAGGAAGATGGTAACAGGAGACAAGGGACACGATGTTTTACCCAGGTTCGGGCCCTCTTGATGGAGGTAAAACCCTACGTCCTACTTGATTAATATTGATGATTTGTGTTACAAGAGTAGATCTACCACGAGATCAAGGAAGCTAAACCCTAGAAGCTAGCCTATGGTATGATTGTTGTTCGTCCTACGGACTAAAGCCATCCGGTTTATATAGACACCGGAGAGGGCTAGGGTTACACAAAGTCGGCTACAATGATAGGAGATCCACATATCCGTATCGCCAAGCTTGCCTTCCACGCCAAGGAAAGTCCCATCCGGACACGGGACGAAGTCTTCAATCTTGTATCTTCATAGTCTTGGAGTCCAGTCGATGATGATAGTTCGGCTATCCGGACACCCCGTAGTCCAGAACTCCCTCAGCTACTATCTATACTATGACACTCTTCGAAACCTCATAAAACATACCTCACAGCCTCTTATAAGGCCGATGCAGGCTTCATTCAGTCCATTCTTAGCGGACTGAATCTTCTCAATCACCGTACCCATAAGGGCGTGGTGTTCTTCAACGATGGAAGCGCTCTTCAGCGCCGCCAGTAAAGTATCTGGCACCTCTGGTTGAACAGAGGTTGCCAATGGAACAGGCGCACCCCCTCCAGTTGAGGGAGGCTGCTTGCTAATTCTGTAGCCGTACCGGTCTCCGGAATTGTGTCCGCCCAGCGGCCAAATTCGAGATAGCCCCCGCTGTCGATGTCCATGGGGCCTTTTCTCCCATTTGTCCGGCCCCTGAAGTTTGACCTCCTGGTGCCGCCTTGACGATCTTTTCCCCCCTTCTTGGCCTGGGTCCCTCTGTGACAATACCTCGGTGTCGTTCATGTGTTTTGGCGAAGGGGCCTTCAGGGGCGTCTCACTGTCCATAGCATCCGAAACCAATAAATCCTCCGATAAGGATCGTTCGGTGCGGGACCTCGCCGACTGCAAAAAAGTATGGCTCAATGATTAAAATGCCATGCCATAGTGAGTCCGGATGCGTAAATGTGTTCGGATTTTATATACTCACGAGTTCACCAGGGGATGGGCCCTGGGATCCCACTTCGGGCTGCTGTTGGTGGCAGCGGTGGATTCCTTCGGAAGAGGAGTTTTTCCCTTCTTAGGTAAGTCGGCCTCGAAGGATGTGGGGGCCGTCCTTTTCTTTCTTCCCCCCACCGGGGATTCGTCTTCCTCCTCTTTCTCGTCCTCTTCGGAGGAAGAACGAGCATTGGAGTCTTCAGATATTGTGTCCGAAGTGCCACGACGATGGAGGCCGCCCCTGGTCTTTTTGGCCTCCTTCTCGGCCTTCTTCTTCGGCGCCTTGTAAGGCACCGGGACCAGCATCTTCGTCAGAAGTGGGCCGACCGGTTCTTCTGGCAGTGGGCCCGGACAGTAGATCCGCCCCACCTTGTTCGTCCAGCCCTAGGAGAATTGTGGGAAACACATTAAGCATTTCCCCTAGGTTATGCAAATAAAACATATAATGACTTACCGAGCTTGCAGGGCGGGATAGTTGGTACCCGCGGTCCTCGGCTGAGTCCGACCATGATTTGCCGGACTTGAAAAGCACCTTCCAGATGTCTTTGTGCAAGGAGCCAAAGAGCTCTAGCAGGGCCTGGTGCTTGGCCGGGTCGAATTCCCATAAATTGCAAGCCCGATGTTGACAAGGAAGGATCCGGCGAACTAACATCACCTGGACTACATTGACAAGCTTGATATTCTTGTCTTCCATATCCTTGACGCGCGTCTGGAGCACTGACAATTCATCGGGCGAAGACCAGTTCAGGCCCTTCTTGGGCCAGGACGTGAGCCATAGGGGAGCTCCGGATCGGTATTCGAGAGCTGCGGCCCATTTTGGGTCGCGCGGATCAGTGACGTAGAACCACTGCCGCTGCCACCCTTTGACGGAATCATTAAAAGTACCTGATGGCCATGTGACGTTGGGCATCTTGCTCACCATGGCACCCCTACACTCGGTGTGCTCACCGCTCACTACCTTGGGCTTCACATTAAAAATCTTCAGCCATAAGCCGAAGTGTGGTGAGATGCGGAGAAAGGCCTCGCACACGACAATGAATGTCGAGATGTTGAGGAAGGAATTTGGGGATAGATCATGAAAATCGACCCCGTAGTAATACATGATGCCGTGAACGAATGGGTGGAGGGAAAACCCTAGCCCATGGACAAAATGAGGGAGGAATACAACCCTCTCGTGGGGTTCTGGGGTCGGGACAATCTATCCCGCCATCGGGAGACGATGGTTGATTTTCTTAGCCAGATACCCAGCCTCCCGAAGCTTTTTGACGTCCTTCTCCCGGATGGTAGAGGCCATCCACTTGCCTCCTGCTCCAGATCCGGACATTTTCGGAGGGCCTTTGTGGGCAGAGAAAGACGAATGCTTGGGCACTAGAGCTCGAGCGAGAGAGAAGGGATAAGCTGAGAAAGAAGAAGGCGTGGGTGAAAAAGGGGATTTCTTATCTCCTTATAAAGGCAGCAGGGATCCTGCGCCTCCCCACTTTCCCGGTAAACTCACTTATTCCCCAAGCGCCGCGTTGATGGCGTGGTTGGGTTACCCACACCCGTACTGATGAGAATTCCATGATAAGGGTAACACGATCTCTGCTTCGACAAGACATGCCGATAAAACCGCCTCGCAATATGCACAGTAGCTGGTTGAGAAAAACGGTTCGAATAATGATCGGGCCGTGGCGTGATGTCACACTGTGAAAAGTTGTCAGTAGACTAGATTTGTGGAATATTGTACTCTCTACGGTGGTATGTGGAATTTGTTTTGCAGAGCCGGACACGATCCTTGTGTTCCAAATCTTCTATGGAGTATTCGGAGAAGGAACCCGCCTTGCAATGCCGAAGACAATCTGCACGCCGGACTCATCGTCATTGAAGCCTGGTTCAGGGGCTACTGAGGGAGTCCTGGATTAGGGGGTCCTCGGACAGCCGGACTATGTACTTATGCCAGACTGTTGGACTATGAAGATACAAGATTGAAGACTTCGTCCCGTGTCCGGGTGGGACTCTCCTTTGCATGGAAGGCAAGCTTGACAGTTCGGATATGTAGATCTCCTTCTTTGTAACCGACTCTGTGTAACCCTAGCCCCCTCCGGTGTATATATAAACCGGAGGGTTTAGTCTGTAGGACAAGAACAACAATCATAATCATAGGCTAGCTTCTAGGGTTTAGCCTCTACGATCTCGTGGTAGATCAACTCTTGTAATACTCATATCATCAAGATCAATCAAGCAGGAAGTAGGGTATTACCTCCATCGAGAGGGCCCGAACCTGGGTAAACATTGTGTCCCCCGCCTCCTGTTACCATTAGCCTTAGACGCACAGTTCGGGACCCCCTACCCGAGATCCGCCAGTTTTGACACCGACAATAACCTTCCAAGTGGCCCCTTTCAATAGTGGATATCACGCCTTATTAGGGCGAGATGCATTTACACGCTTCCAAGCTATACCTCATTACGGGTACATGAAGCTCAAGATGCTCGGGCCCAATGGTATTATCACTCTTGCCAGTGGTACGGACATAGCACTCTGCGCCGAAAACAAAACCGTAGCCCTGGCCCTCGAGGCATTGTCTGAAGCCCTCGCGGCCGAAGAGTTAACCGCACTACTCTCCATAGTGGATAGGGACAACGTGATCCTGGACAAGCGACCCAAATCCACCTCCTTTAAACCAGCAGATTAAATAGTTAAATTTCAAGTCTACCCGACGGACCCCAAGAAGACAACATCCATCGGGGCACAACTGGACCCAACGGTTGACGCCGTGCTACGAGAGTTCCTGCACGAGAACTGGGACATATTCGCCCAGCACCCTTCTGATATGCTGGGAATCCCAGCAGGTTGTCTGAACATAGCCTAAACATACTAAAGGGATATAAACCGGTCAAGCAAACACTGCGGTGCTTTTCCGAACCCAAACTACAAGCTATGGGCGAGGAGCTAGCCAAGTTAATTGAGGCCAGATTCATCAGAGAAATAAAATACCCGAACTGGCTGGCAAACTTGGTGATGGTGCCAAAGAAGGATAAATCCTGGCGCCTATGCGTCGATTTCAAAGACCTCAAAAAGCCCTGCCTAAGGATCCATTTCCCCACCCTTGCATCGATCAGATTATTGATGCTACAGCCAGACACGACTGACTGTGTTTCCTCGATGCATACTTCGGATACCATCAAATCAAAATGAAGGAGTCTGACCAAGCCACAACAACATTCATTACCCCATATGGGCCGTTCTGCTTCAACACTATGCCCTTTGGACTTAAAAATGCCGGCGCCACCTACCAACACATGATTCAAACATGCGTGGAGAAACAGATCGGCAAGATAGTTGAAGCGTATGTTGATGACGTTGTCATCAAAACTAGGCATGTCGAGTCATTAATAGACGATCTGCATCTCACATTCGATAACCTCCGTGCATATGACATCAAGCTCAATCTGGAAAAGTGTGTTTTCGACGTTCCCACTGGAAAACTGCTGGGCTTCATCGTTTCCAATAGAGGAATTGAGGCGAACCCAGCTAAAATCCGAGCTTTGTCATAGTTGGCTACGCCAACAGACCTTAAACAAAGTCCAAAAACTAGCCGGATGTGTGGCAACTTTAAGCCGCTTTATCTCCAGACTAGGAGAAAAAGCATTGCCACTTTATCGCCTTCTCCGATTCACCGATCACTTCAAGTGGACGGACGCAGTAATGGCCGGACTGGAAGAAATAAAGGCTCTTTTAGCGAGCAACCCGATCCTGGCCGCATCGAACGTCGGTGAACCCATGTTATTATACATATCGGCAAACACACCAGGTCGTGAGTGCGGTGCTCGTCCTCGAACGAAAGGAGGATGAACACAAATTCCCGCTTCAGAAGCCAGTATACTACGTACACACTATCCTCACACCATGCAAATCGCGGTGCCATCATTACCAAAAAATAGCATACACGGTCTTCATGGCATCCCGGAAGCTACGACACTACTTTTGCGGTCTGGGGGCTTGATATGGTCGGACTCCTTAAAGGGGGAAGCCATAAGAAAAATATCTGTTGGTCATGGTGGATAGATTCCCTAAGTGGATAGAGGACAAACCAGTTAAAATGGACGAAGCCGGACCAGTGATAGACTTCATATCCGGTGTTGTGCACCGTTATGGTGTTCCACACAGCATCATCACCGATAACAACTCCAATTTCACAACTGATGAGGTGAAAACTTAGTGTGTTAATCTGGGATTAAGCTCGATTACGCCTCCGTCAATCACCCGCAAACAAACGGTCAAGTTGAACAAGCCAATGGTCTTATTATGAGCGGCATTAAGCCCAGACTAGTGCGGTCTTTGAAAGAATCAGACAAGCACTGGGTCGAGGAGCTCGACTCCATACTCTGGGGGCTGCGGACTATGCCCAACCGCACTACCAGATATACACCTTTCTTCATGGTGTACGGTGCAGAGGCTGTGTTACCCTGCGACATTATTCATGACTCACCTCGAGTGCGCATGTATGAAGAGAGAGAGGCCGAGCTTGATCAGCAGGATAGCTTAGATGCCCTGGAAGAGGAGCGCGACATTGCAAAAGCCTGTTCCGCATTTTATCAACAACAGGCCTACAGATATCAAAGCAGAGAAGTGCGGGCCAAGACTTATAATGTTGGCGAACTCATTCTACGCTTGCCGGAGAATAAAAAGGACAAACTCAAGCCCAAGTGGGAGGGTCCCGTCATCATTGATGAAGTTCTCACTGGAGGAGCGTACCGCCTGTGTGATGCATCAGACAATCTCCTAGAGCCGAACCCATGGAACGCGGCCAAACTTTGAAGATTCTATGCCTAGCGCCAAACTCTTTGTTCATCTCCTTCTCCCTTTTGTTTCCATTATTTTTCCCTCTCTTTTCGCTTTTTATTTTTTTAGCCTTAAAGCTTTCGTGCGGCTAAACCATGCACCCATGACATACACATCCTCAAATATGTACGTCCATTATACCTGGGGGCTTCTTGTATAGAAGATTATTATTATTATTATTTTCCGAGCATTAAGCTCATCACGTATGTGTATTTTCCTCATATGTACCTTTTCTTCGCCATTATATGCATCAATATGACTTAAGTTTTGGCCAAGCTGGGTTGCCTGGCTCCTGTGCTTATGCCCTACATTCCCGTTAGTTCGGCTAGGGAATAAAGGGAGCACCTCTGCAATTATTACTGTCGGGTCAACCCGATGTGTACCTCAGACTGGGTGAAGCCGAAAGCTAGCGTTCTTAAGGGAATATTCGGTCGGCGGACTAAAGATATTTTTTACTCATTACACTATGAACCCCCAGATGTTACATATACTGCGATTTTTCAATCACAGTTCGGGCATGCACGTTAACGCATGCTCACTCAGGGAAAGGAACCCTTAACAGAACTATTCTCTCTGGAAGATGTTTCTTACAATCATAATGTAATATAACATAGCTAGCCGGATACAACTTGTCTGTTCAAGCAACTATGGCCCCTACACCTGGTTTCCATGCATACCCCAGTTTATTTTGCCGCTCAGGTATTCGGAAACACTCCACACCTTCGGGTCCAGAGGTCAAAGCGAAAAGGTCTGCCATGAAAATTGTTTTACAATCTGGCTAGGGACAAATATGTCAAGGAAAGTACATAGTCACTTGGACTCAAAAATTTCCTCTTCTATGCCGTCTAACAGGTTGTTAGCTTACAATCCTGTTGAGAATATTTTGCGGCTACTTTTACCTGGTCATATACCAAACTAATGGGAATTTCTTTTCCATCTGACCCTAAAGGTCCAACCCGGGCCATATGATTCGGATCAAGCTTGGTATACCGTGTTTTCACCATGGCTCAGGCCTCTCGCGCACCTTCCCGGCATGCCGATATCTTCCATAATCGAAAACGCCGCCGTGCTCCCTTAAATAGCTATACAAGCTCCTCCATACTTCCTGGAGGGGAGGTGGATGAACATAAGGCCTTGGCAACACTTCACATCGCCTGCCGAACTCGCTCGTGCATTTGCGACAGCTCTTGTAGCAGATCGCCCAAAGATCCGGACATCTCCTCTTCGGGACGGCCAGTCAGCATACCTACAGACATAACTCTGTCAGTTCCTTTCTGCTGAATTACGCAGAGGTAAGTTTGCACACATACTAAATATGTCGCCTCACAGCCTCTTATTTTCCTTCACAGAGTCAGCTAGCTGGGCCCGCACATCTTTTAGTTCTTCGCCCAACTGGGTGTTGGAATCCTGGAGTTTGTTTTTCTCCTTCCTGACCCATGTCAGTATACATTCGCCTGCGGCCAATTGCCTTTTGGTTTCTTGTTCACGTGCTTGTGCAACTTCTAGTGCCTCTCCCGGATGATCTGACGATCATGCCATAAGATATGCAACTGTGTTAGCATTGCTGGTATAAAATTCTATTTTTCTCGATGGAGGGACACATTACCAGACGATGCCTTCTTGGATTTCTCTAGTTCGGCTGTCGCAGAAGCTAGCTGGGTTCGACACTTTTCCAGCTCTTGAGACAACATGTTGTTCTTCTCCGTAAGCACCTGTAACGCCCGGATAATCTTGCTACAGTAATCCCACGCTAATCATGGCACGTCATCCCCATTACTGTTGCTATCCTCGCAATAATTCGAAACCGTTCAAATTCAAAATTCAAATTGATGAAAACAATAAAAATTTTCAAAATTTAAAATAAAATTGTTCGGTGGTTGACGAATATTACAAGGGTAATTATAGTGCAACAGGCATATTTTTATAAAATGGCTAAATGGATTAAATGATTTAAACAGAAAAGAAATAATAAAAGAAAATACAAAAGGAAAGAAAAACAGAAAACCAAAAAGAAAAAAAAACAAAAGGAGGGAA